>NC_134252.1:3632500-3935000 GCF_965152275.1 Natator depressus
TCATTGGATGCATTCAACTGAGTTCACTAATGTCAACAATTAAAGCACAGAGGGTACACTTCTAACTTGTAGCCTTGAAGTTCCATGCAAACGCTGCATATTCGTAGACCTACAGAATTTGTGCTGTGTGCAAAGATGTAGTGTAAGCAGTGCAAAGTAACTCATTGTTGCAAGAGGTTGAGTTTTGTTAAACTACTGTTTAAGTAGTTTAACAAAAGAGTTCTGTGATCAGGGCTCAAACACTGCTAGAGATGATCTAAAATCTGAGACTGTCCCTTTGGCTAGCAAAATACACACTTTGCAGTTCTGTAGTGTGTCTTTCATTGCACTATTTCAGAGTAATTAATTGATGGGCTGTTTGAGGCAGCAGCAGCTGTGACTTGCCCAAAGCCAGAGGCAGAGTCAGCATTAGAATCCAGGACTTCTGATTCCCAGTCCTCTGTTCTGACCACTAAACCATACTGCTGCAGATACACATATGAATGTTGTTCTACAATGTACTACGATTTTAGACTGCCAATTAAAACTCTTCATGTACCACACCATGAAATTTCTTCTGTTTTTTGTTTCTGTATTTCCTGCTCGGCTGGATATAGTCTCCATGACTTCCCTCTGAGGAGAAATTGGAAAGATTGGGACTGTTCAGAGAGAGGCAGGAAAAAATGAGGTATAGCAAATAATGAATGGCATAGAGCAGATACACAGGGCAAATAGAAGCACCCATTTATATAATACAAGAACTAGGGGGCATCTGATGAATTTGGAAGGGAACACATTTAAAAACAGAAACAAAGGAATATTTGTTCACATAGCACATAGACAGTTTATGGACTTCGCCGCCATATGATCTTGCTGAGACCAAGAGCTCAATAGGACCAAGAAAGGATTAGACAGGGTATATGGATAAGAAAATTCACAGGCTAAAAAAGCTATAAGCTAAAAAAGCACTTACTGGCAAGGGTCAGGAGGAAACTTCTCTAATGGAAGGCTATTTTATGGGCTTTCTTGCACTTTTCTGTGAAGCACCCAGTTCTAGCTGGAGGCAGGCGGGGCCAAGGAACACACATGTTATGTTTTCACTCTCAGTTAAAACCCAGGTAAGAGCCCAGTTTACCCTGACTCCATCCACCATCCACACAGAAACCACTAACCTGGGTTTGCAGGTATGTTAAGCCCCTCTCAGCTGGGGAGGAGCGGGGCTAGAGCCTGAGCTTCACTTTAATTGAGGCTGGAACCTGCCCATTTTGCACGCAGGCCAAGTCACTCAAGTGCTGGTAGTCCTCCAGCGCCCCTTCCACAATTCTCCTGAAGGTCAGACACATTCTCCCACAGTTGACTTGGGAAGAGTCTTAGTGAGTCTCAGCACAAAGGACCCTGGGACATGCCTCCAGACACCACAGCAAGTGCAGAAACAGTGAGGACACAGTGACATGTGTAAGGTTGTGCTGGGGAAACACTTGTACCTGGGCTAGGCTAACGTGGATGCCAGTCACTTAAGTTAACAGCAGTGAGGACATACCCACAGAGACAGCGAGAGCCCCTGCTGCGAGCACGACAGTCTTTCTCCCAGCCAGAGATGGGGTTAGCTGGGCTGAGGGGGATTTACAAAATCTGTCAAGGAAAGATTAAGGTGTAAGGAAGACACTGGTGTATTGGCCTTTTATTGTTTTTTACCCTTTGCTCTACAGGCTTTGTACCTTTGGTGCAAGGAATAAATAAAGCTTTGTTTTAAAGGCACTGTTTTTGAATCATTTTAATCAACAGGTCCCTGGAGTGAAAGGGCTGACAGATACCAAATGCAGTTGGGCAGGTGGCATTAACACAGTTAGGAAGCTGGGGCTGTTGCCCAGAGACCCAGTCCCAGAGTGGGTGGACTGCATGGGTCTGCCAGAGTGAGGTGCAGGAAGTCCTAGCCTGTCACCTAAGAGGTGCACTTGAGAGGGGCTAAAAGTGATCGAAGGCACAGTTCATCTTGTAACCTTGACAGATGTAATTTCTTATGCTGAGGCTATAAATCAACCTCCAGCTGTTGAGGGATAGGAGGAAAGCTGCAGGGTTTCTTCTCTCTTTCTGTGAAGCAGCTAGTGCTGGCTACTGTCAGAGATAAGATACTGGACAGATGTACCCACAGGTCTGATCCAGTCTGGCACTTCCTATGTTCCAGTATTCCTCTACTGCTGCCCAGTCTTGCATGGCAGTCAGCATAAGGAAACTGCCAGGAGAGCATTACCAGGAACAGTTTTGCCTGAAAACAGCTGGGTAATGCAGACAACATTTCCTGTCCTTTCTTCTGCTTTCCAAAATTTGGCAATAATGTTACATCACCCGCTGAGTGATGCTATAATGAGGCTTTACTCATTTACACAACAAAATGATCATAGAACTCTGTCAATATCAAACTCCAATAACGGTACAAAACTTGCTATGCCACCATTTAAATTGGCTGTGTGGGTTTAATAATATGTGCAAGAGACTCTGTCTGAAGAAATCACTGAGATCTTTAAATGAACCATAAAAGCTGGCTATTAGCCCTCTCCATTCAAGACCAATGTTGTCTGTTTTAAGTGCGTTTCAGGAAAAGCTTTATTGTAGTTACCATAAAAAACCCTAAAATTCCATTTTCAGTAGAAATATCGAAGCTTGCTCAAAGATGCCAGTACATTTGTGTGTCATACTGAGATATCGTGAAAACTTTGCACTATGGGTAATGAGTCTAATTTCATTTAAAACTTGCTTTAAATTACTAGCATCTCCTTTTCTTTCCTGGTGCTCCCACAAAAAAGAAAATGGGTTAATGAGAGAGCCTTTTACTTGTACAATTTACTTTGTTGGATAATGCGTTTTGTATTTTAAAGGACCAGGTGACCTTTTTGGGGAGACCCCCAGAAAAAATATCCTGCAGGAAATAATCCTGCATTTGCCACATGAAGCTGGATTAAGACAGGAACTAATAGATCACTTCTATGATTCTACAAACCCCATCTTATAACGTGTTGCTTGTGTGCATGGGTTTTGTGAGACCCATCAAAGATCAGGAGAATCGTATAGTTAAAAACCCAACATATTTCTATATGCCCATTGCTCTGTGTAGAGTACTGTAAATTGCACTGTTTCATAAATGCAAGCTCTTTCCATGAGCTGAGTAAATTGGGTTTTTAATTATCCATGTGCAATAGTTGGGAAGCTGTGTTGGGTAACCTGATGCTGATGTCAGGTAAAATATGGTGCAAGTGTATATTAGTAGAGCTCTGAAAATTAAAACTTGACCAAATGTAGTTGTAATCTCTGCTTTGTATTTCTGTACCTTCCATGTGCCAGCCAATTAAAAAGAGAAATGAAGTGCTCTGTATACAATGCCCTGGGGTCATCTCTGCTGACGTGATTGCACTGGTGTATCTAGGAGACGTTTATTAGGATTCAGACATGAGTTCTTAGAGGAACATAATTTTTTTTTAGGGTGATTTGCCAGGGGAGATGTTTTCTCAGGAACCATTTTTGTTGTGTGTGGCTTTTTTTTTTTAACACCTACTGTTCGTTCAACTTTGGATCAGACATGTACAGGAGTCTATGGACAGATACCCATGGATTTTTCAGTGGGCTTTGGACGAAGCCTTAAATTCCTAAGCACAAATTTTCCCCTGCAGAAGTCACAATGAGCTAGGGATAAGATCATTCCAGGGTAGGGACAGGTGAGCAGTGTAGAAAGGGGATGTGGTGGAGGGGTGTAGTCTTCCAGAGGCAGGTTAAAATCCATTGCCGCCCTGCTTTCAATTCACCTCATAGTTCTTTGGCTTAATTAGAGAGCGTTCTTAGCTTGCAACAGAGAGTGTATTTTGCACAGTTAAATTAAAAAAAAAAAAAACCCTCAAGACAGGCAAAATTCCTCTTGATATTCACAATGATGGTGTTAGTCTTTAATCTCTATAGTACAAATCAAAGGACCCAAAGCTTTGTGCTCGCAATAAACTTGTGAGAGCTGAGAATTGTCGATTTCAGATTTTAATGTGCATCTGATCACCACCATCTCCTTCCCCCCACCCCATTTAAAAAATTTTTTTTATGCTCCCACCCTAATAACATGACGAACACTTCAGGTTACAGCAGGGTCATTTCCCCTGCTAGACTCCATGAAGCCCTGTCAGTGTGATCACAATCCAAGCACTTCAAAGTGTAATGAGGTCATATGTTTCCCCCAGGCAGGCGGCTGGTCTGCTTGCTCTTTGAGTGGGGACTTCATGTTGATAAAGTGTGACAACAATGATGCTGGTTTAAAAGGTACTGTTGTCAACTGAGCCTTCAGTTGCATTTATTCAGTGTTTCATTTAAAAATAGTAATTGGACTCTGCTTTGTTAGAAACCTTCACCTCCCCTTTTCTATCTTCTAAATGGAGGATGACCCTGGAGTTGCTGCCAAAACAGATTTAGAGCAAATTCTGTTGTCTGATTATTTCCTTCACTAGTCGTGCTACCCATTTATTTTCAATTTGCATTTGCCGGGTAAACATTAAAAATAAACTGGAAATAAAACAGCCTCTTTGTTTCTCCCTACATTTGGAGAACAAAATCACTTTTAAGTTGGGTTGTTTTTCGATTAAAGTTACTATTTGGGGGGAATGGACTGTTTGTTTGGAGTAACACATCCTTTGAATAAAAACATTAACATCTTTAGAGCAGAATTTAACTTCACTTTGGTTTTAAGCAAATGGTTTACCTATGATTCCCGGTTTAGATTGCGTGGAGGTCACTGTGACCAGATGCTTTCAATGATTGATACTGTAACTGCGCAGTTGCTGCATCATCGCAAAATTGCATGCACCCAATTACCTGGGACAGTTGAGAAAAATATAATTATCTTTATCATTGGAATAAGGCTTGCCAAGGAGCCTTTGTGCCTAGCTGCTAGATTTTCATGGTGATTTTGCAAGGCTGGGTTACTAGCCCTCTCAGTTAAACTGTAGTTCAGGACAGGGGTAAATTTCGAATTTTAGCACCAAAAAAAATCCCCTTCTCTCACACTTGAGTAACTTTGGTGGCTGTTCAGTATGTGGAATTTAGGTTTCCAGTGGCTGTGAGCATGACCCAGGCCAATAGAAAGCATCAAGGAATTATAGTTAGAACAAAGAAACATATGACAATTCATGTTTGTTGCCTCTCTCATGCAAGGATCACAGAGCATTTTACGAAGGTAGATAAGAATTATTTTCATTTAATAGCTAAGGAAACTGAGGCATTGAAACTTGAACTCTCCTTCTCCCTTGCCTCAAAACACACACACTCTACCTGAAAAAGTCTTTGCCAAATGTAGAACCCTTATTTTCTTTGGAGTGGAGAAGGAAGGGGAATGAGAGTTTTACATGGGGGAGAGGAAGAAAAATTTTCTAACCATTCCCTTTTAAGGGAAGTTTAAAGCAGTGTTAAGGATGGAGTAGTAGCCTTTTGCTTGTCGCAACTTCCCTGCTTGTCTAAGTTGTAATTATAACAAGCATCACTGAGTATAACGCAGTACGACCGTTTCTCATTTCCAAAGTGTCCATCACTGTAGTAGCTATACACAATATGCAGAATCATTAGACTATTAGTATTTAACTCACACTCTTGTGTTCATATTTTAGGGAAAAACACAGGATTTGTCATGTATTTGTTATCCATTAAAATAAATAGAAGTTACAAAGTTTCCAGCAGTCAAGAGGACCTTGCCAGAGAGGCAAGGAGCCTGCTTTTTGGGTTGTCAGTCTTTGCACAGTGACATGGTTTGTAAGGTAATCTCCCAGTGACCCATTATCTCTGGGGCATTGTAACAATCCCTTAGGCCATTAGTGTATTTTAGGGAGTCCTCAATCTGCAAAGCTCTGAGTATAGGGAGCCTTTAATCCATTGTTCTATGCGTGCACTCTTAAATTTTTCATGCTAAAAAAATCCATAGGCAAAGTAGTTTGTTGTGCGAGCCGTTTGTACCTGATCTAAGTATGAAATAACTTGTCTTTTTAAAAACACTTGAAGGAACTACTGAAGTTTACATTGTGGAATAATCACCTGTACAATTAAAGTCACATAACTGCAATAAATAAACCCTGAAGCTAGAAAACTGAGGCTTATTTCTTTGCTCAGACTGCAAATTGGTCAAACTGACTCCCCCCCGCCTTCCAAAATTTGATGATGAAATTATGTTCCAGTGGTTTAAACATCATAAGTCAGGTCTCAGCCTAAGGCAAATTTTTTTTATGACACCGAACACTCTGAAATGAGAGGTTTATAATGGGTAAGCTGACATAACCTTTACTATAGTGACTCTAGCTGCTGGAATCACACTTCAAGTTACCCTCTGAGTTATTTCCTGTATATTCCAATTTACTGCCACTTCATTTAATCCAAAAGTCCTATAAATGGGTCCATTAAATAAATTGTTTTCAAACAACAAGTCTTACAGCCATTCATTCTCAAACTTTTTAGTTGTAATGTGCAATTATAATGTACACCTATGGCTTTTATCTGCCCTTTATAAAGGGGAGACTAACAACCAGTTTTGGCTAGTGGGTAACTCCCAATAAAAGCCAGAGATGACAGATGATAATTTATTAGGATTTCTTAAATCATCCTTGTATTCCCTTCTCTGCAAGATTTACAAAAACAAAACAAAAAACAATTCAACACTTAATTTGAAAGTTGATTTTTTTTTTTTTTTTTGGCACATTACCAATACCACGTCTTCACCATGCACAGTTTTCACTGCAAGTAGGTTAATGAAAATACTTTTTGTTCATACTTGCTTTCTAGTCTTTCTTTTTGTGGTTTGCAGTGCTTCAGTGGTTAGGTTTCTGGTTGTTGTTTGAGAGAGGTTAATGTCCAAGAAAGCTGTCTTCACTGAATTAAAAAATGTAATGCAGATGATATAAGTAGGTTTTTCAGAATATATTGTTTAAATCTAAATTTTAGCTATAAATTAGTGTCCTTTTATACATGTAAATACTGATGGGTTATTTTTTAAAAGTACTATATGAAGACCACTATCTTACTAGAAGCCATCATATTGTATAGTACCTAGTACCCTCTCATTTTAGAATTAATCAGTTTTTGTTTTTTGGCAAAATCTTGTGTTGAAATCCCTGAGGTTTAGATTCTTTTAACAAATGACATTTTAAAGACTTTAATAAAATTATTCTTAATCATGTTTATTACAGTAGTGTCTAAGGGACAACCAAGAAAGGGGCCTCGTTGTGCTGAGTGCTGTACAAATTCGAGTACTAAGTGGTCCTTGCCCGAGGAGCCTCCAATCTAATCAGACAAGACAGACACAGGTTGGGGGAAGGACTAGAACACGCAAGCAGGGTGAACTATGTGATAGTAGCAGACCTCATGTTAGTTTTGGGTGTGGCTTGAACTAATATGAACTAATGGAGTTGTATGTGAAATAGAGATGAAAACCATGATGGACTGTCCCTCTCGCTGCCTAGCCTCAAGAAAAGGTAGTAATCTACTCCACTTGGAGCAGAAAATCCCACCTGCTTTAATAATTGCCCTCTGAAGCTGCTTTCAACATTGTAGAGTCCTCAAGGTTTAAACAGGTGGCCTTATTAAAACATCGCTGATACAAGTCATTTCCATTCAAAAGCCTCTAGTTATACGTTAGTCATTTTAAAAAAAAAAACGTGCTTCAGACCGAAATGTGAAAAACAAGGTCTCGGGCAGATGCATTCTTTATATTAATTTTTTCACCTTACCAAAATAAATATTTGTTGTTTTTTTTTAAATTGCGTGAAGGGGGAGAGGGACCGCCTCAGAGACCTATTGGTGGCGGGCAAGCTTTACAGTTTGTGATCACCAAGTTATGAAGTTCTCTGGGCACGCTGCTGGGGAGGGATGTTGCCCCAAGTGATGAGTGGACCAGGCACAGAGAGACAATGGAGACTTAAACAGCTACTTGTTCCTAAGGCTAATTTGCGTGGCGGCGTGGGGTCAAAGGTTTAGTCTAAATATTCTGTTTCCCATAGAGGTAGGGAGCATGCAGAAGGCAGTGCCTTGTCCCAGCTGAGAAGAGGAGTGTTTCATGTTGCTACTGGGGTGATAGGCATGCTGTCCAATTGAGGGAAGAATCAGCACTCCCAAGGGGCCTCCGCATAGACATGGTATTACAAATAGCCTGATACAGAGTGGGACAACAGTGCTGATGCTGTTCCAGGTCAGGAAGGAGCAATATGTTAGGAAGGGGGAATGTGTAGCCCATTAAAAGTGGATCCCTTGCAGCCTAAATCTTATGTTGTCCGAACAGGAGGACATAGAGAGGTGGAAATCAGTTTGGGGAGGCCTTGTCTCCCAAAAAAGTGAAAATTCCAGATTTCAGACATTTCCCCACCTTGCTCATTTGTTTCCCTACCTAAAGCCAAAGTGGTTTTAATCAACTTCCATGAGGCACTCTCACCTTTTTCTTTTTCAGGGAAGCACAATGGGTGACTTTGCTAACCTGACTCAGTCAGACTCAAATCACCCATATTTGAGCAAGTCCAAGTATCTGTTCACACGCTACTCATGTTCTTTATTTTATGACTTTGAGTCAAGGAGGGGTCTCAATCTTTGCTTAGAATTTTTTCCAAATCGGACCCTCTGAATGCAGGTTTCTCACATTAAAGTTCTGCTTACAAGTCTTCTGTTCTCCCTATAAAAGTCTTAGTAAAAGTATCCACCTGCAGCTGTAGTCTGTTGGAAATATTCCAACATGGCTTAGATGTGAATTGATAAAAGCTGGTGTGTCTGCAGCAACTTGTATCTTTGCTCAGTATGTTTGTTTCAGGGCAAGTGAAAGTCTGCAAGGACTTGGATAAATGGATTGAAATGGATTTTTTTTTTTTTTTTTTTTTTTGTATCTGCTGCAGCTCCTTTGTATCAAATCAGAATCTTAGTTCTCTTCAGTACTAAGTTCTGCCACAACACCTGAGAGGGACTAACATGGGGTTGTTCCCTATCCTCTATTTTCTAGTAGATCATCCATTTTAGTATTAAATGTCCCAACAAGAGGTCTAGTCCTTCCCTTGTGCGGAACTGTTCTGGATGTACTTGATTTTCCCTTTCTCAATTTCATTTCATTACTGTTCATTATGCTCCCTTGAATCACCCTACATAATTCCTCTCCATTCTCTCCCTTTGCATGCCTTAAGTACGCTGTTGCTAATTGACATGCATGTTGAGTCCCTGAGATGCATTTTTGTAAAAACCTAGCTCCCCTTCGCATTTTTAGCAATATTATATTATGTAAATAGTACACTAGGAGGAAACTATTTCCTCCTCAGTGAGGGAAGCACTTTGGTGTTCCAAGACCGTTACAAGTTTCTGGCCCTCTGTATGTGATGCCAATCTACAGTAGAGATCTAGTTCAGCAAAGAATGTTGACTGGTTATTTACCCTTGTCACAAAGCCTGGAAATCCATACACATTACCAGCTAACAATGCTCTCTAAATCTTTTCAGCTGCTGGTGGCTTTCTGAGAGTATTTGGTCCTTTCCCCATGGCAGCAAACTGTGCATGATCCTCAGTCATAAGTGAATAGCCGCATATGGGGGTCTGTGTATAAATTTCTCAGTATATGTAGACTGTAGAGCCTGCTGGTTTAAATCTAATAGACTATTTTATAACAGAAAGTGCCTTCTAGACAGGCTACTATATTATGTTTGAATCCTACTATAATATTTTAATCTTGAGTTTTAATCATTGTTCTGCATGAAGAGATGCAGACTTCAAGCTGTTGACTCAACTACTGTTACTGCCCCCCTACAGGAAAATGTGACCGTCCTCTGATAACAGTTGATACACAACCATACCGCATCCTTCTTGGATTACCAAGCAACTTTGTTTAGACAGTGGAACCTGCGCTTGCTCATGAGGAGCAGTGATTGATTCACATGACTGTAGCTGGGATTCCTGTGGTTTTATTTAATTGAAATTTCACACAAATGTACTTACAATAAAGCGGCAACCACTTATTACAAGAGAATACACATCCTAGAAGAAGGCAGTATGAATGCCAGACTACCTTGTGTATGGGGGAGAGGAGGCATGGAAGGAGGGGCGGAGGTGTGGGAATAATAATCACCACAGAGGCATCTGCTCCCAGTAATCCTCCAGAAACTGCTTCCAAATAAAATCATAATGGTCTGTTTTATCACCTTTCCTAAAAGGGAATTTTCTCACCATCTTGGCCTTGTCTAATGGAGCATTAATCAGCACCTCTATACAACATGTCTTCTCTACCTCTTCATCAGAATAGACTTTTACTCTCTAAATTAAAAAGTTTGCTTCTGTGAAAGTGTAAATCTTTGCAACATTTCTGCAAGTAATAGCTCCCCTGTGGGGAACCTGAGCCACGGATAAATGAAGCGATTTCCCATGGACCACAGAAAGAGTCATGGCACAGCCAGAATTAGGACTTTGAAAATCTGGCTTCCAGTCCCATTCTGAGTCCACTAAAGCACGTGACCTCTCCTAAATACATTTTTATACGGCATGTAAAACTAAACCTATTTCTCATGATAGTTGTAACTTTTTCTTTTTTCTTTTTTTTTTTTTTTTTTTTTTAATGAAGCTATATAGTAAAGCTTATTTTGATTAGAAAAATTTAGGAAGTATCTCGTTGTGTTACTTATGGTTGATGATGTCACCACACTGCACAGTTGTGTAGTGGGTGGACTGAATATTTTGCACCTATTGTACTTGTCAAATGGACTCAATGGGACTGACAGCCGGGAAAGAACTCAGTGGCCCAAGGTGCACTGCGCAGCTGATAACCTAAACTTAAAATGTTTAGTCTCTTCAGTACAAGGTTAGAACGTCTCATTAGCCAAGGCTTGTGCTGCAGTCAGCCAACCTAAACATTCTTTATGCAGAGTATCTACAGCAGGAAAGCAACTCCGCATTGACTTGGGCTTCAGAGCCCTTATACACTGAGCTACCATGCGTAAGCAGGCAAGCAGATCTGGATACGGAAGAGCCCCCGTGTGTTTAAAATGTTTACAGTACTATTGCCAGAACTGAATCTGTTTGCTACAGGTCACCACACCTAATAGGTGAGGGACATGAGTGTGTACGTCTTCATTTCAAGATGCAGAAAAGAGTATTAATCTTATTAATACTTATGTGGTGCTTTACAAACATTATTATAGCCTTAATGCACCTGTGACCTCGGTAAACTCTAATGCTGTTTTGCAGATGCATATATTGAGGCACTGAGATTGAGCAGTGAATCCAAGGTTGTGCAGCTTTTTAAAAGCAGATCCAGGAATGGAACCCAAGATTCATGACTTTGATCTAACTACTAGACCACACTCCTTCTCATAACTCAACTGTCCACATTTTTACTCAAAGCAGATGTCAACTGGGTTGAGAATGAAAGGTCATTTAAATTCTTTCTACCCCATGCTATGCTGAAGTCTTAGAATTCAGCACTAGTTACTGTGGTTGAAGTTCCCTCATTCTGACAAGAATCCCTGGAACGTGGCTGCATCTTCCACGGAGCCAGGTTATCCCCCTAGCTTGGTTTGCCACCATGTTACCTGACATGATGATTTATAAAATCCCCTTTTGAATTCTGACTTTAAGTAAAATGGTAATTTAGAAAATCAAAGGGGGGGGGTTTAAAAATTCAGGGATCCTTAAAATAATAGAAGCTGCTTTTATACTTCAGCTGTCAGAAGTGATGTACTCAGATTTGCTCAGTCTACTTGTGTTGCTGTTACGTTGGTGCGGCCCATAGCTGGTGGTGGAAAGCTTGATTCTGATGCCTTTGGTGACAAATAACATTTGTATCTTTGTGCTGTGGGAGTTTTTTAATCTAAAAGGGGCCTCGGTGTAGAGAGATGGATTTACCAGCCCGACCTGTTCACTGAGGCAACTCCAGCCCCTATCAAAAACTAGGTGTGCTGCCTAGTATTACTTTGCCCTTCTGTGATACTTTCCAGAGAGTTACAAGCTAAAGGAATTTAACCTCATGAATTGGGTAAGTTGCCGTTTTGATTTAGAGAGGGAAACTGAGGCACAGAGAGATGAAGTGACTTGCCTACAGTCATATGCAGTCAGTAGAGCAAGTTCTAGAACCCAGGAGTCCTGCCTTCTGGTTCCTTGCTCTGAGCCCACTCCTGTACTCTGAATACTCTTTGGCAGTGCCAAGGATTAACTGTTAGTCACTTTACAGCATTTTGAATTGTCTTTTCTTTTCCACTCTGCCTCCTTCCCAGATGCAAACTGGAACAGAGCCGTGTGCCAGCCAGAGAAGGTCCTGTTTGGTGGCCATTTGAGATCATGGGGAGATCACCAGCTACAGCTTCTGAAGGGATTTCACACTGCCCAGTCATGTCAGGCTGCTTGCTGCCAGAGCCCCAGCTGTGATGCCTTTTGGCTGTTGGAAAAGATGTGTATCCAGGTGAACTGCATGATTCCCCATCAGTGTCAGGCAAACAGGACTGACTCCTCAGATTCCGTTTTGGTGTTTCTAAAGAAATCGAAAACTACAGAGCACTCCTTAAGCTCTCAGTCTGAAGGTGAGGTGGAGACTCTGCTTCACAAATTGTTGGATTGGCACATGCCAGTCCAAGCCAAAAAGAGACTGCGAAGGTCCTTCTCGGAGCTGTTGACACAAAAACAGCACTTGGCAAATGACAGGAGGGGCTTGCTGAAACGGGATAAAACAGATATCTCCACCAGGGGGAATGCTGAAAATCTGCCAGCCAGTACCTTGGACAGCAAATCTAAGAGCAGCTTGAGTAAAATTGGTCTGAAGGATAACTCAGAATCTAGGCCTTCATTGAGGGAGGTGTATGTTCCCAGTGACCATGCAACTCGAGAGAAAACTTCACTACCAAATGGAGCGGAATCAAGAGAACAGAAAAACAAAAGCCTTGCCTTTCCTGAGAGCAATAGTGTGAGTGGACTGAGTGATCCAACTGGTAGCAGCTCTCTATGGGTAAGTGTATGGAAAGAAATGGGAATGTGAATGGACTGTCTCTGTTGCTAGTGTCAATCATAACTGGTATGAGTTGAGCATCCTTCTGGTTGTCATTTATTATGCAGGCTTCATATTAAGAACACTTAGAAGGCACCTTCAGAAATGTACTATCAGCCTCTTTGCAGGGAGATGGGGCAGTAGTGTTTCTCTGAATTGGGGTAGGATTTGATTTAATTTCATTAGCCCTTTGGCTCTTGGAAAAAAGATGACAGGCAAACTGCTTCCTGTCCCATATAATACACATCCTAAAAGTGAGAGGTAAGAAGGAGAGATGTCTGGTGGGTGTGATGTAACCAGCAAAAGGCAGGGAAGTGCATGTGTGTTGGAGTCAGTTACCCATAATATATCTGGTTGACCCACAAAATAAAATAAGTAGCTTTCTATAAGAAGAGTGTTGAATTCTGGATCAATTCAGCATATTACTCTACAAATCTCTACTATTTTGTCATGTGTCTTCAGATCAACTTTACTCTGTAACTGATCTAGTCTTAATTTTTTTTTTTTTTTAAGACTCATTCTTTCATACTCAGAAGTTCATAAGGGTTTACATTAGCAGTGGATAAATGAGGATCATTTGGGCTTCTATTCCAAAAAAATAAGAAGTCAGTACAGTATTTCCAGATGTTGTCTGATCTAAACAGAAATAGACGTGTTTGAAATACTAGGTTTCAGGGGGGGGGGTGGTGGTGAGAACCTGGATTAGTGCTGGAAATGACTCACCTTGATTATCATGCGCATTATAAAGAGAGGTTTCAAAGAGGGATGGGCTATTACCAGCAGGAGAGTGAGTTTGTATGTGTGTCTGTGTGTGTGTGGGGGGGGGGGAAGAGTGAGAAAACCTTGATTTGTGCTGGAAATGGCCTTCCTTGATGATCACTTGATGATCACTTTAGATAAGCTGTTAGCAGCAGGACAGTGGGGTGGGAGGAAGTTTTGTTTCATGGTCTCTGTGTGTATATAATGTCTTCTGCAGTTTCCACGATATGCTATGCATCCGATGAAGTGAGCTGTAGCTCACGAAAGCTCATGCTCAAATAAACTGGTTAGTCTCTAAGGTGCCACAAGTACTCCTTTTCTTTTTTCTTTTTTGAAATACTAGGTGCTCTTTGTTATATGTGCAAAGGGTCTGATCATAGGCATTGTAGAGTCCCTAATAGGAGTGGTGTTGCAGAGTGAATCATACGTTAGGAAGCTACATTGCTTGAATATCTCCTGCCATATTTCAAGGATTTGGGATTATTGCAGTGGGCTCCTTTCTCCTGTAGTTACATTCTGGCTTAAGAGAATCTGTTCCACTCCAGCTATGCAATCTTACGGTGCTAGGTAGTGCTGTGACTGATATCCGTCACCAGCTTGCAGAACAGGATGTGGAGTGGAGCCAAAGGACACCACTGAGAATTCCAGAGCCAGGTGTGTGAAACAACATTGTGGTTTAGCTTTGCATTTGCAAATGTTTGATCTTCCAGAACCTCATGCTACTTAAGAGTGACTCATGAGTTTCTCTTTGTTTTCTCTCTCTCCTGCAATATTGCAGTATTTCTGTTCTTCCTGAAACCTTTCCTTCATCTAGCATTTCATAGGAAATTGAGACTTAAACAATGATCTCATTCTCCCATTCCACATGCACCTGACTTCTGGGGAGATTTCACTACAGTTCACCTTAAACTTTTCTTGTCTCTCTCAGGCCTTGTCTACACTGGCAAGTTTCTGTACACACTGCCAAGCCACTTAGTGCTCAGAAATTGCACAGTTGCAATGCTGTAAAAAAACTACCCCTATGAGAGGCGTACAGCTTTCTGCGCCGGGGCTACAGCGCCGTGGTGCCAGTGTAGACACCCTGGTCGATTACAGTGCTGCAGTTGGCCTCCGGGAGGTGTCCCACAATACCTGTTCTTGCCTCTCTGGTCATCGGTTTGAACTCTACTGCCCTGCCCTCAGGTGACCAACCAGGAACCCCACCCCTTAAATTCCTTGGGAATTTTGAAAGTCCCCTTCCTGTTTGCTCGGTGTCAAATGCAGCAGTGGTCTCAGCACATCTTTCCAGGTGCTTATGCCTGCTCCATGCACCAGACAATCTCCCGCTTGGAACAATGTCGAGCTGCTGGACCTCATCAGCATTTGGGGAGAGGAGGCTGTCCAGTCTCAGCTGCGCTCCAGCCGTAGGAATTATGATACAGACAGACAGATGTCACGATGCATGACTGAAAGGGGCCATGATCCGGACACATTGTAGTGCAGGGTGAAAGTGAAGGAGCTGCGGAACACCTACCACAAGGTGCGGGGGGCAAACCACCACTCCAGTGCTGCACCCACGGTTCTACAAAGAGCTGGACGCAACACTTGGTGGCGACCCCACCTCCACTGCAAAGGCCACTGTGGATACTTCGATGGCTCGCATGCCAGTCGAGAGTGGACCGAGCCAGGAGGAGGAAATCTTGGATGAGGAGGCGGAGGGGGACCCAGAGGCAGAGGATGACTCGGAAGTCAGAGATGCATGCAGCCAGGAGCTCTTCTCTGCCCCGGAGGAGGCCAGCCAGTGTTAGAGCTTGGCAAAGCGCAAACAGGAGTGGAGGCGCCTGGTAAGTGGCTTTGATTTTGGGAATCACTGAAGCGAGTTGTTGGGGGCAGGAGGGCTGCAGAAAGCAGGCTTGTGTCCATATGATGCGCATACCACCACATGCCTAGTCTGAAAGGCAGAACCAGGTGTTGATTGACTCCCTCACTTCACGGGAATCTGCCTCAGAGATCTCCACAAAACTCTCATGGAAATACTGGGCAATCCGCAGCTGCAGGTTCTTTGGCAGACCTGCTTTTTCTTGCCTCATTAAGGGTAACTTTCCCATGCCACTCTACCGTCACTGGGAGGGAGAACATTGCTGCACACAGGCAAGCCGCATAAGGTCCAGGGCAGAAGCCACAGTCTTGGAGAAGACCCTCCCTTGATTCCCTGCTCACCCTCAGCAGCAAGATATCTTCCATAATGAGCACAGCCTGTGGAAAATGTGGGGACAGTAATGATTATAAGGCCCCCTCTACAGAGCTGGCTCTCCCCAAGAGCCACATGCCCAGTGTACAGTACGGTCCTGGAACACTGATTTCCTGTCCCCTTGCGGTTACTCACCATTTTGGGGGTCTTGTGGCTCATGTGTGCTTGCCTGCGGTAAGTCAGTTAGTGACAGGTATGTGAGTAGTGGCTGTGTTTTAAATCACTGAATCAGTGACCTGTGTGTTGCAAACAATACTGCTTCTGTAAAATGCTGCATTTTGGCTTCACAGATATGACCTTGGGAGCCTAGCCTCCCTCTTTCTTATCGCCGGTTGAACGGCTGCACAGAATTAGAAAGCGGCCACGAAGAACTAAAGAGGACTTCCTGTGTGATGTCATGATAAACTCCGCGGCCGAAAAACAAGAATTGAAGGAGTGGCGGGACAGTGAGAAGAGGAACTGAAAGGAGAACACGGTGCGCCAGAACGAAGCCACAGAGTGGCTCTTAAAGGTTATGGAGCACCAAGCGGACACACTCCAGGGGCTACTAGCACTGCAAACCGAGCAGCTCCATGCCTGCCCACCCCTACAGCTGCTGTCACAAAACTCTTCCCCATGCTCCTCCAGATACTGCCAACACATTCTTATCAATCTCCTGGCTCCAGTCTGTACCCACTGCGTTCCACTCCTGCCCTGTCACAGTCCAGCCTTGTGGACTCCCAGTACCCACTGTACTCAGCACCCGTCTCTCTGCAGTTTAGCCCTGCTGAAGTACAGTACCCGCTGCACTGTACTCCAAAGGACAAGGTTGCATATGATACCTGGACATACACAAATTTTCACAGGACCCCACCTCCTACTGGGATCCTCCCCCTGACTCCCACAGTGCTGACGTGCTTTTTTGTTTGTCTCTCTCCTCCGGTGGTTGTTTTTAATAAAAGAATTGATTTGGTTTGAAAGTAAACAGAGCCCTGCAAAGCAACCGGCAATTTTCTTAAACCTTCACAGGGCATCGTCTGCACCAATCACCTCCTAGCATTACAAGCACTGCCCTCCTGAGCATAGCAACAAATGTTAGTGGCTTTCCGCTTCAGATTGCTGCCTCAAGGCATCCCTGATCCTTATGGCCTTGCACTGCGCCCCTCTAATAGCCCTGGTCTCTGGTTGTTCAAATTCAGCCTCCAGGCTCTGAGCCTCAGCAGTCCAGCCCTGAGTGAAGCTTTCACCCTTCCCTTCACAAATGTTATGGAGCGTACAGCATGTGGCTATAAGCATAGGAAGATTGTCATCAGCCAGGTCCAGCCTCGCATAGAGGCAGTGCCAGCAGGCCTTTAAATGGCCAAAAGCACACTCAACAGTCATTCTGCATTTGCTCAGCCTGTTGTTGAACCGCTCCTTGCTGCTGTCAAGGTTCCCCGTATATGTTTCATAAGCCATGGCATTAAGGGGTAGGCAGGGTCTCCCAGGATCAGAGTGGGCGTTTCGACTTCTCCTACAGTGATCAAGAAAGTCCCTGCTTGCAGCTTCCTGAACAGGCCAGTGTTCCGAAAGATGCACGCGTCGTGCACCTTTCCAGACCAGCCTGTGTTAATGTCTGTGAAATGCCCACGGTGATCCACAAGTGCCTGGAGAACCATTCAGAAATACCCCTTCTGATTAATGTACTTAGTGGCTGGGTGGTCTGGTGCCAGAATTGGAATATGCAAGCCAGCTATTGCCCCCCCTCCCCCCCCCCCCGCAGTTAGGGAAGCCCATTTGTGCATGTTAACAGAAGCTACTGTTGGGCATGTTCAGACTGTGAATGAGGACTGCTACAGAATAGCATGTCCCAAGATTTGCCAGCTTCTTTAGTGCAAAGAATCTGTAGCTTCACTGACGCATGAGAGCCTGTTAACTGGTAAGAAAGTGGAGAGAATCCTTCTTTGCATATAATATTAATAGTGCTTTACCCTTGTCTCTTCTGTCAATGGAGCTGAAAGTACTTTAAACACATGTACAAATATAGTTCTTCACCCTTGCATTGAGGATGAGGAAACTGAGACAGAGCAGGTATAAGTGACCTACCCAACACTGCAAGGAGAGGGAGTTTTGCAGAAAAGCCTGAACCACAAGGCCAAGCTTCCTCCCCTGGTATTAGAATTGGCTGGCTGTTTCAGAGTGTATGTTCAAGGGCTTCTTTTTTACCTGTGGTATTAAAATGTTCTCTCCAGCCTAATCTAGCTACTAGGACACGTGGCAATGCAGTTCTGCAGCGTCCATTGCCCAGATTGAATGCCAGTAACATGGTATTAAAGTCAGGAGTGCCTTTCTTTGGTTTGACCTTTTGACCCAACTGTACCAGTTGAGCCAGTGATGGGGTAATTCAGTTACAAAACTGGTTCCAAATCAAAGATGGTGAAGTGCTGCATTTTAAGTGTTCAGCAGATATTATTGAAATCGCATTTGCTCAACAAATGCAGAGGTACTCTACAGATAAACCCAGTTAAAGTTGAAATGTCCGGGAGTTACCTTGCAGGCCACTAACCAGAGTGGAGCTAGGTGCTGTAGAAGGAATTTCTGATGAAAGAAAGGAAATTGTTTTTGTCTGCTTTGATTATTTGTCATAAACTGACTCATGCTGCGTGGTATGCGGGGGGGGGGGTGCGTACAAGCTTTCTGATCCCCTTCCCCAAATAGTTTCTGTTGTTCACATGGCTGTTTGAGTGCAGGTCGTTCAAGGCACGGATTGCCTCTTTTAGGGGCAGTCTAAAATCAATAACTCTCTGCTGCAATGAGTGATTCTTAAATCAAAAAGATGCCAGTAGAATCCTCCTCCTTCATACCTGCCCACATCGCAGCTTCAGAAATAGGAATATGTGACGGACAAATTACCAGAGGGAAATCTGGTTCCCTGCTTTAGTGTCTTCAGCTTATTCTGCTGTCGCTCTGCTCATTTAAGACTTGCAGACACCCCAGCGTCTTTTATGGAGCCTGCCATAGCACCTGATATGCCACAATAGCCGATGTATTTAGATCTAAGGGGACTAAGCCATGTGCAGCTGAGCTGGAAACAACCTAGCTATTCTGGAGAAAGAGCCAAGGGGGAAGTGCAGGGTGGGCAAAAACAGATAGTAGCCGTGTTGGAAGAAAGGGGAGGGAGCTGCAAAAGCTTCCTATCAATAGGAGAATAGGTATGGGGGGCTTCGTTCCTCCCTAATTTTAGGAGGAACGTGTGACTATCTTGCAGGCATTTGATACTGTGCAGATATGAGGGGAATTTGGGGTCCGTTTGAGTTTTAAGAACTAAATTGGCATCCAGTTTCAGATTGAGACATTCTCTTCTTTCCAGGCTCATGCAGGAACATCCACATCAGAACTCCCAGTGCTGGCTACGTTCTCCAGCCCCATAACGCTGGGTTTGACTGCCACTGGCAAAGCTGAGAAACCCAAGCAGTCAAACGACACTTCCATCCAGCCTCTTTCCTTAGAGGAGATTCTCCCTACGATCAGTGCTCTGCAGGGGAAAAACACGATGAAGGTGCAGACCGTTACCACTATGCCCACCGGTGTCCCCACCAACGACAGTGTTACCACAGTCCAGGCTATCCCTGCCACGTCATCAAGCACCCCTACGCCAGTGCCAGGTTAGTGTGTTTACTCCGCAGCACCTTCCAAAATCAGAATATCCCACTGAGAGACTGATGAGACATTAAACCACAGTAAAGCTACCACTGTGGGGCAGTACCTGAATAGTTTCTCCAAGAGAGCATTGGGGGGTCCTCTTCCAACATGCATGTTGGTTGGGGCCTTTGGCCCATCCTGGGGGTCCTGGCATGGGTCCCATACCATAAGCCCTCCTGAGAGCTTCTGGTATAGTCCCATGACAATCCCTGAACGGCCCATTGGGGCCCCTGGCAGAGACTGTGAGGCTATGGGATGGGATCCTGATTTGGAATTACAAATCTCTATATGTCTACTAAATCTGTTCTCCAAGTGCAGCTCAGAAGGAGTGATAATGTCTCTGGTACTGTAATGGGACTAGAGATCTGACACAAGATGTAGTGGCATGAAACCTTGTTTCAGCAACTATCTACAGTACACGGCCCTCCATCAAGCTGAGTGGAAATCCCTCATCTGATTTGGTAAGGTGGTTGCCCATAATGGGATATGACTTTTCCCCCCCGGAAATGTCAACGTATAGTTCAGTCATGCAGAAGCAGTACACTTGGCCGTTAGCCATGTCTTACTCTGCAGCAGAGTGTCATGTTTCTATTCACACAGGTGTTCCTAAAGGTGATCTTTACAGAATGTGTAAAATAACAAAAGAACCACAAACACTAGGATAAACCAAACTTGACTCACTAGCTTCTTCTGTGAGGATCTGTGCATATACACAGGGCATCGTGTGTTGCTCACCTGGTGTGACTAGCTGCAGTACAACAAAATTCACTAAATTCAGTTCTTGGAAAGACCCAAAGCTGAATTCTTATAAATTTAGGGTGTATTTTGCCCCTGAAAATGGAACAGATGGCTTAGCGGAAAGGAAATGCTATGTACTTCGATAATTGGCAAAAAGCCAATTGGCTATCTGAACTAACCAGTTTACTAATCTTTTTTTAATAAATTCCTCCCCCCACTAGTGTTGGAATTTATATATTCTTCAATGTCTTAAAAGTGACCTTCATAGGCAAACATTTGGCTGGCGTCTCACTGCTTTTATGAAGTATAAAGAAAACCTGAAAAGTTATTTTCAAAAAAGGGTTGGAGGCATTATCTACTTCTTTTTCTGTTAGAAATCCAGATCTCCTTTTCCTCTGGGGGACACTCTGTGTGATTGGAGGACTAGTGGAATTATGACATCGCAAGAGGTTAAGTAATGGAGAGGAGAAGGAAGTTTTACTCTTTTAGAACTTTTGTTCTGGGTTTCTTTCGTTAACTATTTAACTAATAAACAGATGAGAGTTTAAATATTCAGCCTCCCTAACTTTTTAAAATAGCTCCCAGTGTACCACTCTGAGATCCCAATAAGGTCTCAGGGAAGAACAGACTTCTTCTTTTTCTTAATGTTTTTTCTCCTCCTCCCCCCCCCCCCACCCCCCAGATTTTTTTTAAAAAGGTGGGGAGAGCAAAAAATACTCTGAGAAAAGTAATTGCCTTTCAGGTCTTTGTACATAATAAAGAACCAGAAAAGGCCACAAATCCCATTTTCCCCTACCTTTATCAAGTCACCTTTAAGAACAAAATTAGTCCTCTCTTTTCATCTCTCCGTACATATAAAATGATGGGGTCTAAATTAGCTGTTAACCCTCAAGAGAGAGATCTTGGAGTCATTGTGGATAGTTCTCTGACAACATCCACTCAATGTGCAAGTCCAAAAATGGGCAGTCAAAAAAGCAAACAGAACGTTGGGAATCATTAAAAAAGGGATAGATAATAAGACAGAAAATATCATATTGCCTCTATAAATCCACAGTACGCCCACATCTTGAATTCTGCATGCAGATGTGGTCGCCCCATCTCAAAAAAGATATATTGGAGTTGGAAAGGTTTAGGAAAGGGCAACAAAAATTGTTAGGGGTATGGAATGGCTGCCATATGAGGAGCGATTAATAAGACTGGGACTTTTCAGCTTGGAAGAGAGACAACTAAGGGGGGATATGATAGAGATCTATAAAATCATGACTTTTGTGGAGAAAGTAAATAAGGAAGTGTTATTTTTCCTTCTCTTAACACAAGAACTAGGGTGTCACCCAATGAAATTAATAGGCAGCAGGTTTAAAACAAACAAAAGGAAGTATTTTTTTCACACAACGCACAGTCAACCTGGGGAACTCCTTGCCAGAGGATGTTGTGAAGACCAAGACTATAACAGGATTAAAAAAAGAACTAGATAAATTAATGGAGGATAGGCTCATCAATGGCTATTAGCCAGGATGTGCAGGGATGGTGTCCCTAGCCTCTGTTTGCCAGAAGCTGGGAATGGGTGACAGGGGATGAATCACTTGATGATGACCTGTTCTGTTCATTCCCTGTAGGGCATCTGGCATTGGCCACTGTCGGAAGACAGGATACTGGGCTAGATGGACCTTTGGTCTGATTCAGTATGGCCGTTCTTATGAGTCAGCTTTATAAAGAAATGGATGAGAAATGCTGCTGATCTTTTCTTCCTGATTAAGAAATGAGAGGAAAAATCAAAGTGAAACACCCTTGTATTTAGGGTGAGAAAAGCATGAAAGTGGAATGTGCGCAGCTTGTTTTAGAAAATCTGTTAGCCTGCAAGAAGCTTTTATTTTTTTCAGCTGAGAATACTTTGAATTCTTCATATATCTGTAAAGATCTGAAATTGCAGTTCAGTAAATAGCAGCTCTTGTCTTCCCCCTTCCATACAAGAGCACCTGGGTTCTTTCCTGAAAACCTATCTGCTGAGTCCTTCTCATCCCTGTTGGACCGGGTTGAATAGAGGTCTCTGTACAGGGCAAGAGGGTCCCATTTCAGCTCCTCAGAAAAGCAGCAGAAGTTACCTCCCTCTCTTTGGAGACACTGTGTAACTGAATAATTCTAGGCTTCCCTCACAATTGTGAAGGCCACTTAGTGTTTCTGCATTCAGTACTAGACAGAAACCTGAAGCGGCACTGAGTGATGGGATGTTTGCAAAATACAGCTATTTTGTAGCTGGCTTTTATTCCACAAGCTCAGAAGCCGAAGGTCTCTTTATGTATGTAATTTTTTTCCTGTTCCTTTTAACAGTTATGAAGGAGCTGGTAGTTTCTGCAGGAAACAATGTCCAAGTGACCCTGCCAAAGAATGAAGTTCAGTTAAATGCATTTGTCCTTCCTGAACCACCAACGGGTAAGACTTCATTGGGAGCTCTAAATGCGCGGCGATGATGAAGTGACAAACAAGAGATAAGTGCCTTGTTAAATAGGGAAAATCTTGAAACTCTCCCATCTAAATGTAGTCCTTCTCTCCAGTTCACATGGCAGTATGGTCTGGGTCAGAAATGAGGAGCTGAATGCAGTAAGTTCTGCTGAGACTTGTTTTCGCTCAGCAAGAATGAGGATATTCTTCTTGCTCATGAGTGTGTGACAACCTCTGAGAGAAGACCATTGTTTTAAAGAACTGCTGAGCAAGCGAGGAAAACCTGGTTTTAGATTAATATTTTTCCCCTTCGCAGGACAACATGGTTGTTAGTTTTGCACACACACATGCCTATCACAATTTTCTCTTGTAGCCATACAGACTTAGGCACAAGAAGGAACAAATAGCTGAGCTGAGCCTTAGGAGTAATTCAGTGAAGTGACAGGGTTTAAAAGAGAGAGAAGGCTACGTCTCATTTTCAGCTTAAGATCTGATGTACTGATCAGGAATTTTTAATCCGGGTCAGCAGTTTACCCCATGGGCAGTGAAGATATTTTACTTGTCTCGAGTGAGTTTTTGTTGTCCTGGGTTGCCAGACTGTAGACCTTCCTCTAGCTGACTGCTGACATATTACAGAATACTCTGGAAAACCTTAATCCAGAGAGCATTTTGCTGTTCACTGGGATGGAAGTTTGCACGGAAATGGAATCTTGCTTTCTTGAGAACTCTTTCTCCACTAAACTGAAGTCCTACATCTCTGACAACATAACTTTTACAGAACTGTACTGTGACATTGCATTACAGTGTTTGCAAACAGATGAGAAACTTGCTCCTTGAACTCGGCTGTTCTTGTTTATTTCCTCCACCTGAAATATAAACATCCTTTGTCCTAATAATAATAATAATAATGCTTTGCGGTTACATATTGTGCTTCAGCTGAGAGTCTGAGGTCTACCTAAAGGTGATGAAGTTTGATCTCCATTTTACAGGGAAATTAGCTGAGGCATAGAAAAATACAATTTGACCATCGTCTCCCAGTGAGTCCCTTGTCCTAGCCATTAGACCTTGCTGCCTCCTATAAGAGCAAGGAGCAGAAATACAGACACTGCAGGTGTGTAGTCCCCAGAGAGAGCAGGTTTGGGAGTGATTTCTCACTTCAGCGTTTTCTGTGAGGAGTTAGTGGGTCTTCAATGCCAGTCAATGACATGTGCAGTTAGGAATTGTACCAGCTTATAGCAACTCACTTCTGATTTGCTGGACAAGGCTCTGGCTTTTAGGGATTGCTACACTGAGAAGAGGGAAACTGAGTAACCAAAAAGCTGGAGAGTCCGTTCAGTTGTGTGCTGGACCTAAGAAATGCAAATTCTTCAGAGCTTGCTTGTGATATGCTCATTTATAGCCCTAACCACAATGTGGACCTGGAAGCAGAAATAGAGAGGGGCTTTGTGTGACGTGTGAAATGGAAAATGTTTCTGGTTTATGATGCCAAGGGTCAAATTTTCAGACAGGTGCCTACAAGATTTGAGAGCAATAAGTCTCTCTCCTTCCCTAGTACTCTGGAGTTGTGATCGTTCTAACCCTCCTTAACCCCTTAAAGAGGTGTAAGAGTAACGCTAGCTCCCAGAATGAGTGTGGTGTTGAAGTGCAGACTAGCACTTCCCCATAGTGCAGCGGCAGGGACTGATGGGAATCTGAGCTCCTGCACTTGTCTCTCTCTTTTTTTTTAAACGCTCCTTTAATTGTGTGGACTCTGAAATTCTCCTTTCTTTAGGAACCAGCTACTCCTATGACTGGGGGCTGATTACTCACCCAAAAGACTACAGTGGAGAGATGGAAGGCAAACACTCCCAGACCCTCAAGTTATCTAAGGTGAAGCTCTGACTGCTTAATATCCTGCTGTGTGTAATGCAGGGTGACACACTCTAGCAGAGAAGGCAGAGACCTTGTCAGCCAGCAAGGACTTGCATGCTATTTCAGAATGAATAGGAAATTGCATGACAGGCAGGCTGCCGGTGTTTCAGCCAAAGACTTTTAGATAAATGTTTTATAAAGAGCTGAATGTAGTGCAGTAAAACATGTGATAAAGAATGGACAGATTTAAGAGCCTCAATGCTGTCTACGAGCAGAATGTAAAACCCTAAAATGGAAGCTAACAATAAAATTCAAGAGAACGCCTTGATTGCTTTTCCCCTGAAGCTGGTCTCTGGTTAGATTATTTTTAAAGCTCCCTTTTACACACTCCCCCATCTTGCCAGGATTTGGGGTGCTGCACAGTTATTAATGACACTAGCTCCCTGGCCTTTGCTTTTAAGGTGTTTTATAGCAGATTGAAAGGATCATTCTTTTCCACAGAGATGTGGGGAATCTTTAACAAGAGGGCTATTTTAAACAGTGCATGAAAATGTAATGCTTCTTTTACTGGGAGATTCCTGTGAGAAGCATCAATTCTGCTCCAGCACTGCACTCAGAAAGACCAGAGCTTTAGCCGTAGCAGCACGCAGGGTCCCTCCCCCTCCGTCAGCCCCACAGTTGCCATCCAGCATATAGCCTCAGCATTTAACCATTTCTTCTGCACACACACATGCAATTCCAGACTTTTGGGGGTTTAGAGAAGTGAAGGGACCCTTGGCTGAACCATATTATGGGCAAAATCCGTTTGTCCATGAAGGCTGAATGGAGGAGGATCCCCTATGTAAACTTTTTCTCGCCTCTTAAATAGGCCCTGTGTTTTGGCCAGGAGACCTGAATTGAGCTCTGTAATGCCTCTTCTGTTGGTCATCAGGTATTGCTAGAAAATCTAGCCTGGTTGAGAGCCCTATATCATCAGTAGCAATGGGAAATATCAGCCTTTTAATTTATGATGGAGTTGTTGAGACGAAAGATGCCTCAAGTTGCCTTGGAGCAGAACCCTCTGCCTTGCATATATGGACCACAACATAGTTTCCTCTGCTCTGTGCTGCTAACAATGTATCAGGATGCAAGATGATAGTCTGACCTCTTAATGGCTCCTGGCAGATTGTCACTGCCTTGAAGTTGTGTAACTTCTTCCATTTCCTTTCCAGCTCACCGTTGGTCTGTATGAATTCAAAGTAATAGTTGATGGGGGAAAAGCACATGGGGAAGGTTACGTGAATGTGACAGTTAACCCAAGTAAGTTCAGTGGCTGGATTGTGTCCCTACAAGTTTAATTCGGCAGCTGTATTATGGTATTTTGTTTGCTGAGCTTGGTTTTGGCTTAATATAGTAAGAATTCATTGGGTGGGGGATTACTTTCTGAAATGAAAAACTACCTCCTGTATACATAGCTATGCTATCCTGAGTGCAAACCTATTGAAAACTAATATCATACGATGAAAGTACTGGAGCACTGCTGCAGAAATACTTAGCAAACTCGTGCTCCTGGGAAAAGCACCACTCCAACAGAGACTAGTTGTATCAAGGATAAAACCTAGGGCAGCAGGGATGGGAGATGAAGCCTGTGCTTTGAAGCTCCTTGGGTTTTTTCCCCTTATAGTAATAAGTATCAGCCCCATCTGCAGCCAGTTTAAATCAAATCTCATTCTAGGCGGCAGGATACTTTACAAAGATTTTGTTTGTGCAGCAGGCTTATGTTGTGTATACAATAAACTCTGTGAAATATCGTTGGCGAAGTCTTTGTTTCCAGATAAAGGACTGCTTCCAGAGGGGGAAAAGGTTGAGGGATGTTAGGTTGGGCTTCAGCAGATCAGAGTTTTGAACTCCCTGACCCGTTCTTGCAAGTACATTGAACATTCTGTGTCTCCCTTGTTTATACAAGAGAACCTTTTCTTGAGCTTCAAAGACCTTTTTCCCTTGAACTTTGTAAGAAAAGCAGTATTCTCGCCTCCCCAAAAATTTGTAAGAGGGTAGATGTAGGCTTTTAAATATTATTGGATGTCCCCTTAGACCAGGGGTTGTCAACCTTTTTCTTTCTGAGACTTCTCCCCCCCCCCCCCCCCATGCTCTAAAAACTCCACGGCCCACCAATGCCACAGTAACTGGTTTTCTGCCTATAAAAGCCAGAGCTGGCGTTAAGGGGTAGCAAGCTGGGCAATTGCCCATGGCCCTATGTCACAGGGAGCACCGTGAAGCTAAGTTGCTCAGGCTTCTGCTTCAGCCCCCAGGTGGCTGGCTCAGGGCCCCAGGCTCCAGCCCTATTCAGTGTGACTCCGGCTTTCTGCCCTGGGCCCCAGCAAGTCTAACACTGGTCCTGCTTGGCGGACCCCCTGAAACCTGCTTGTGGACTCCTGGTTGAGAACCACTGCCTTAGACTACGTATTTTCTCAGGTCAATTTGAGTGTAAACAGTGAACCTGTAGCTCACCTAGCAGATTTGTTAAATTGCTCCTTTTTCAGAGTAGTGGCTGAACTCATTTGAGTGATCACAGGTGCCAGCCTGTTAGAAAACACCACATTCTGAATGCCTGATGCTCTAGAGGTGACGTGACAAGACGATATCATAATCCCTATGTGAGCCCTGGCTTCATGTCATAGCCTGCTTGTTCCCTTCTTTATTTTAGAACCCACCAGCTGTAGCACACCACCTCAGGTTGATGTGTAACTAACTGGATTGTGCCGTGTCCAATCCCAAGGAAGATCAGGGTTGGGAGCTGTAATCATTGCAGGATTATCACAGACCTGTTGTTGTTATCAGCAGTCTAGGGGAGTGACCATGCCTCGCAACTGTACTTTGGACCTCTCTTCTCTTGGTCTTTCTGAGGCTGGATCATGGAGGCAATTCTATCAGCAAACTGAGTGGATTGGGCATAGGGTTGCAAAGAGTGGAAGGAATGTGCTGCATGTCTTACTTTAGCAGCCCCTAGTGGACAATCTGAACAGTTTTGCAGAGTTCCTTGTCTTATGTTTGTACCATTGATCTGCCTGTAAACAACATTGTCACAGCGCTGTTGTTGTTGCAGAGCCTCGTGTGAATCAGCCTCCTGTGGCTATTGTGTCACCACAATCCCAAGAGATTTCACTGCCGACCACCTCTACTGTCATCGATGGCAGCCGTGAGTACCCCAATCACATGTAATCCAGCAAGCTGAGGCTGGCTGTCCACTCTGCAATGAGCAGACTCTGTGTCACATTAAGATGGAATAGATGTGACCCTTTGTGCCACATTTCTGTGGAAAGAACCAGTTCATAACCTGGGGACTTGGTTAACTCATCCTAATTATTTTTTAGGCTTTCCCTATAATTCCTGTTAGCTTGTGGCAAGGACAGCACAGCCACTGGTCGTTATTGCCAATTTCTCTCTCCATTCTGCACACATCGGCTTAAATACAAGATCCCCCTCCTGGGGGCACTTGCCCCGGGGAGTCCACTGAAACAGGACGACCCAGAAGAGTTACAGCCGAACTATATTTCCTGGTTTCAACTGAAGTACAAAGAATCAAACGAGTCTATTCAAAATTGGTGGCCTTGTGTGTTAAGCTGCAAGCATATCAATTAACCAGCATAAGCGCTATTGATGATGTTGTTGAAGCTCTGCCAAGCTTTCCTTTTAAACTTGTTCAGTTTTGTCTCATTGCCTGCCAAAAACCAGTATCTTTTTCCTGGGAAAAGTGGGATGTGTGTGTCTACAAAAACAGTGTATGGCATATGCAATTTGACCAAACCAGTATAATAGAGAGATCTACAGCTAGAGACTGGGACAAGAAACTCCACTCTCCAAACTTGTGTGTAAAGAACAAATTAAAGCTCTTTATTTGAAATGTGCCCTCATAAAGCCAGATTCCTAACGCATGTTTTTTGAATTGAATTAGAAAGCACTGATGATGATAAAATTGTCAGTTTCCATTGGGAAGAATTGAAGGGGCCACTACGGGAGGAGAAGGTATCGACTGACACTGCCATATTGAAACTGACCAACTTGGTACCTGGGAATTACACATTCAGGTAAGTTTTGCATATAGCAGTTCATTAGTCCAGGTTCCATATGAATCTCTTTAGTTTTATACCTGATTACATCAGTCTGGGTTGCAAAAGATAGCAGAACAAATCCTATTTTGTGATTTTCCTTCTCTTGCTCCAGGAACTTTCTGGTCAGTTGCAAATAGAGGTTTATACTATATTTCACTTGAGTAAAGATTAAAAAATAGCTGGCTGACTTTTTTTCTTTTTTTTTAACTTGTAGAATCCATATAAGACAATGGCAGGAAAAGGAGAATTTAGTGTAACAGAGCTACTAAAATGTCTTAAAATACAAAAATAGATTATTCTACATTCAGGAGGAAATTGATTAGTTAAATACAGTATTCTCTCTAAATGTAATGTGTTCACTAGTGAAAAATTGTTTTTAGACTTACGTATTTATACAAATCTCTGGATAGTTATGTAGCAGTTGACTTTATTTTGACATCTGCTTGGAAAAAGGAGGGTATATTTATTTCCTTTGATCTATAATTTGCTGTGGCGTCAGTGCTAAACACAGCAGTGGATCTAATTAATAAAATGACACCTGATATAACTCATACACACATGAACAGAACAATACCTCTTATATATACGGTGGCGTAATGTGTGTTACCTGGTACACGCTGGGGTTGAAGGTTTAGTAGAAGACTGTTCCACTTTGTGCCTTTTTTCTGCTTAAGAAGGAATGCTGTCACCACAGGATTAATGATGGGGTGTAATGATAAATACCTGAAATGAACATATGCTTTTAAAACTGGCAGGAGCTCTGGATTTTCAGTACAATGGGTGTGAGTTTAACAGCGTGTTGGAAAAATCTTGTTTCGTGGGGATTTCTTTGCATTTGTAACTAGCTGATAGATATTAGGAGGGGGGTGGATTTGGTTGTGGAATGCCTTGCTCTGCCCTTATAATTACACGTTTCTGTGATACTCATTTTGCAAGTGCACAGTTGACTTAAACTGTGTTTACTCCCCCTCCCCCTCAAAGGCAAACACTTCAATCCCATACCAAGGTAGTTCTAGATTTCTAACCCCTCAGTTAAATCCAGACTGTTTCATCCCTTTGCATTTGAGCTCTTCGCTCATAGCCCTAACCTTTCTGTTTTTCCTTTTTGGTCTTTAGCCTAACAGTAGAGGATTCAGATGGTGCCAGCAACTCTACCACTGCCAGCTTGACTGTGAATAAAGAAGTGGATTATCCTCCAGTGGCAAACGCAGGCCCAAACCAAGTGATCACGCTTCCCCAAAATTCTATCACCTTGTACGGGAACCAGAGCACTGATGATCATAGCATTGTCAGCTACGAATGGTTACTCAGCCCCAATAGCAAAGGAAAGGTGATGGAGATGCAGGTAAGTGGAGGTTTCCCACTAATACCCTACATGATGCTTATCCATTGTGCTGTGATGTTTGCTAGTAGTCATTTAAAGGTCCAGTTTGTATGCAGAAATATCTCTCATAATCTGGGCAAGCCTATGTGTTGATTAAATATTAATATATGTTTAAACCTAAATACATTTTACGATCACGTCAGGTTCGGTGGTTGAACTAACAGCCAAGTTTAATCAAGTCTTCTCCCTTTCCTCTCGGTATGTCGCTCCACTATCCCATCATGCTCTGAGGTGTTAAGGTTATGTTCACTTGCAATTTGGGTTGTAAGCTCCTTGGACACTACATATCTGTTTGATGCCATGCATACCTCTGGCTCCATATATGTGATTGATGATAATAAGCAGCCAGTTTCTACCGAGGATAGTTAATATTGGTTCTGGCCCTTCATATCTCTGATCCCTTCAGTGTAAGGAGCCATTGTGATGCATTAGCTTGTTTTCTCAAAGGGCGTGAGGACACCAATATTACAGCTCTCTGCAATGCAAGAAGGTGATTACACCTACCAGCTAACGGTGACTGATTCTGCAGGCCACCAGTCCACCGCTGAGGTCACTGTGATAGTCCAGCCTGGTAAGTTCCCCTTATTACTAAGCAGTGCTGTTGCAAGGCATGGCAGGCAAGATTGCTGTTGCTAACTCTCACTTCTCCCAACATACTTCTGATTTGACTGTCACTTCACCACCACTCTGTGCTGCACTTTCTCCCAGTGTAAGATGGGATTAATACTATCTATCCAGCTATCTTGTCTGAGGCTTCTATTCAATTGGGTATTTATGGGGAAACAATCCTAAACTTTGCCTCACAGAACAAGCAGCATGTTTAATTCCATCTCCTCTTCTTTTGTTGTCCCCAAATCCTTTTCCAGAGAATAATAAGCCCCCCAAAGCAGATGCTGGCCCAGATAAAGAACTGACCCTCCCTGTGGACAGCACCATGCTAGATGGCAGCAAGAGCTCAGACGACCAGAAAATAGTCTCCTTCCTCTGGGAAAAAACACGGTCTGTATCACATCCCAGATCTTTCTGTGGGGAGTATCTGTGACTTTAAACTTTAGTCTTAAAAAAATACCAGGGTCAAAATCTTGGTCCCATTGAATTCAATGGGAGTTTTGCCAATAACTACAGTGGAACCAGGATTTGGCTATTAATTGGAGGAGAGCCCCAATATAGGCCTTGCTGGAGCCCTAAGCATAAGTAACATATGAACCAAAGGGCTCCAGCAAGGCCTGCGCCCAGTTTTGTTTAAATGCTGGAAATATCCTGGCCTTAGCATTAAACTCTTTAAGCCCAATTCCATTCTAAGCTCATTTATACTACGGTTCTGGTAGTGTAAAGGGACCTCACCCACTTTAAAAAGCCCCTTTACACCAACAGTGTAAATGAGAATCTGGGATAACAGAAGCTCCTTTTTGTTTTACATGGGGTCCTCTTGCAACACAAGCGTGAGTGGAGATAGCACTTCTTCTCCTGCAGCCCTGTTAATTTTGATCATTGTGTCAGGCTTCCCCTAAGAGGCTCTGATTATTTTTTGGAATTTAGGGCAAAGCCTATGGACAACTTTTAAATGTAACTTTTGGTTTTCTGTTAGCCCAACAGTGCAAGCTATGTGCGAAGTTTCTACTGTAAAAAGAGCTGTAATTGCTATTGTATTTTCACTGTTGTTTGCTCATTGTGCAATTGCCACGAAGCTGTTTTTTCTAGCAGTCATCTGCATTCAGTAAATACTAATAAAGCACTCTTGCCCTGGGGAGTGTTTGGCACAACATTTAATTTGCACTAGACCCCCAGAGACTGTGCAGAACATACTGTATGTGGGATTTACCCATTTTAGTGTCTTACTGCCTGAGATTGGAAGAAATAAATTTTCTTTATGCTCAGGTATCTTGTCTCCTGCTGAGGAGCAGGGATATTACCCGGTAACTACACTTACCTTTGTTAGTGTAACTCCTCTGTTCATCGGTGTGAGATCCGATCCCAGGTCCACAGGCACAGACTAATGCTCTCTTGTTTTGGCTAGGGGCCCGGATGGTGTAAAACTGGAGAATGCCAACAGCAGCATTGCTACGGTAACTGGGCTTCAGGTTGGAACATACGAATTCACCCTGACTGTCAAAGATGAAAGGAGCTTGCAAAGCGAAAGCTCAGTTAATGTCATCGTCAAAGAAGGTGTGTCCAGTTGGGCTGATGTTACAGTTAACGTCTGAGAAGAAAGACCAGTGCAATCACTGACAGCAATCAGTGAAGGCCACTGCCCGGTGTGCAGCTGTTCTTCAAAAAAAAAAAAAAAAAAAAAGGTGGGGGGGGGGCGCGCAAACAAAATGCCTAAGGAACGGGATGGAGAATAATACGGGAAGTGTTCTAATGTCATTATACAAAGCAGTGGTTTGCCCTCACCTGGCATACTGTAGGATATGCCATACATGGTTACCCCATGTCAAAAAGGATATTGGCGTTGGAGGGGATTCAGAGAAGGGCAAGAACTTTTTTTGTTCTGTTTGTACAGCACCTAGCACACTGGTGTCCTGGTCCATCTTAGGCACTATGATGATACAAATAAATAAAAATAGTAAGAAGAAGAAAAGGCTAGGGGCCTTGAAAATCTCTCATTTGAAGAGAGATTGAAACCATGGGAGTGTTCAGTTTAGAGAGGACTATAAGGGGACATGACACAAGCCTACAAAATAATGAATGGCCTAGAGAAAGGGAGATCAGGAGCTTTTGTTCTTCCTGTCTCCTAATACAAGAATGAAGGGACTTGAACTGAAATGAAAAGGACTCGAATTCAAACCTGATAAAATGTTGTTTTCACACAAGGCATAATGAGACTGGAATTCATTGTCATGGGATGTCATTGAGGCCAAAAACTTAGTAAGAGTCAAAGAGGGATTTATACAGATAACAAGAATATCCCGTTAAAATAGTTAATGCTATAATGAAAGGTTTGGAAGGGTAATGAAGTCTCATGCTTGATCTTAAGCCAGTCTATACCTGTTAAGATGAGACCTTTGTGGGGCAGATTGTCACCTGCCTACTGGGGGGTTTCCAGCACCTTCCTCTTAAGCACCTCGTGCTGGCACCTGTCAGAGACAGGATACTGCACTAAGTGGACCATGGGTCTGATCCAGTTTGGTAATTCCTGTTCTTGTAAATCAATATCAGTTTCTCTTGCTACTATTTAACGGAATTCACTTCCTCAAGATATACACTGGACCCTCGCTAGAACGCGGGATTTGGGATCCATGCATGGTACTGCGTTAACGCGGGGACTATGTTAAAATGAATTGCGATTAAAGTAATTAAATTTGGGATCCATGGCCACGACCGCGTTATATGCGAATTCGCCCTATATAAACACGCATTCTAGCGAGGGTCCGTTGTTGCATCTGGTTCAGAATTTGGCCAGGACCTTGCAGTTACCACTTATTCTTACAAAAATTGCCATGGGATCTTTAATATGAGCATAATCAGGAACTCCTGTGTGTCATCTGAGCAGCACAGTGCTCTCTCCCAGCACCATACTGGGGTACAGGTTCAGATGTGACTGAAGGAAGAACAAACTGCACTGAATCCTGCAGTATCTGGGTTAAGCCCCATTTAAGCCTGGGTCCAACCAGACCCTGCAAGTTATGGATGCCTAGATTACAGCACAGCCCCCAGTGCTATACTTAAGCTCTTACAAATTCTTGTAACAGTTTTTCATCTACTTGTTTAGAGATGAACAAGCCACCAGTTGCAAAGATTGCTGGGAATATTGTCATCACCCTACCTACAAACACAGCAGCCCTGGATGGATCCAAATCCTGGGATGATAAGGGAATTGTCAGCTACCTGTGGACCCGGGACGAGGGGAGTCCTGCGGCTGGGGTGAGTCCTGCAAACATGGTCTCTGTAATGGGAATATGCAGCATTGCACTAGTATGAAAGATGTAGTGAGGTTTAGCTAGGCTCTTTGGCAAATAGCTCCTGGGAGAGTACGACATTGGTTCCTGCACACTGATTGCTGTGTGGAGTGATGCAGCTCAGTATGTTGTATAGGGGTCAAATCTGCAGGGCCTTGTTTGTTTCTTAATATTAGTTTTGCTTAAATTCCCAGGAGGTGTTAAATAATTCAGACCATCACCCTGTGCTTTTCCTCTCCAACCTGGTGGAAGGGACATACACATTCCATCTGAAAGTGACAGATGCCAAAGGAGAGAGTGATGCAGATAGGACCACTGTGGAAGTCAAAGCTGGTGAGTCCTCTTGCTCTCTGAACCTTGGAGATTTTTTCTAAACTGGAGTATCCTGCCATGAATGCACCTTTCCTGGCAATGGCAAAAGCAGGTTGCAATACCCAGGATCTTAGTAAAAGTGAAGGATTCTCTTTGTAGATTGTGTTTAGGGACTTGATACCCTGATGCATGCTCTGATATGACAGAATCGACTGCAGGAAAGTTGTGTGTCTGTACCTGGAATGCTCCAAAATCCATCAAGAGCAGGAAAAGTCAGAACATGAAATTAGAGGGAGCTGATTAAATGATGTGGAACATTATACCTGATGAACATTAGACTCTAAACAAGCTATTTCAGCTTAGTCTCTAGTCTGTCAATCTGTAAAATAAGTGTAATTTTCGGGAAGTAGATAATTGCTACTGCCATATACCCAGTTGAATGACCTGTGTTGTCTTTTTTTAAAAATAAACTCCTATAGCCAGCTTTTTTTTTTTTTCTTATCTATCCATCCATCCATCTATCCTGCGTTGTGGAGTTGTATTCAATTGCGTTCTGTAATGTACTGGACATCTGAGGGAAAATTAACTGGTCGTCTGTGCTCATCCTTCTGAATATGGGATTATCTGATGTTTTAGTACATGAGCTCTTGACTCAGCTAGGGAAAGTACAGGTGTCATAAATTGTGTGGGGGGGAAACCATTATGTTTTCCTATAGTCTTTAAAGGTGTTGGTCCATTCTCCATGTGGAGAGCCCCACTGCAGAGCCTTACTACTTGCCATTATGTATAGAGATCATGTCATCTCTATTATCCTCTCGCTATTAGATGCTGCACTTTGTGTCCCAAATAAAAGTATTTTAGGAAGCAACTAAAAATTAAGATTTTTCACCCACTCTGTCATTTGGAAGCCCTTAAGGATCTGCATGATCTTGTTCTGTGTTCTCCCTAGATCCAAGGAAAAACAATCTTGTGGAGATGATACTGGATGTTAATGTCAGCCAGCTGACGGAAAGGCAGAAGGGTATGTTAATCCGTCAGATAGGCGTTCTGCTGGGGGTCCTGGACTCGGACATTACCGTACAAAAGATCCAGCCGTACACAGAGCAGAGGTAGGAGCGATGGAGTGGGCTGCACGAGGGGGTACTAAAGCAAGATTCACACTCCAGTGGGAATCAGAATGGATGATGATGGCATGCTGAAATGCTGCTCAAAGTGTATGTTCTTGGTTGACTAGAATTTGTGAATGTGAGTGGTCGGATAAGTATCAGTGTTCATGCAGCTCTGGAGATTACCAGTTACTTTCCAAAAGCCAATTCCTGCTTGCTGCTGTGTTTGGTCCTCCATTCTACAGATTGATGGGGGAGTCTGTTACAAGGTGCAGATTGGAAAGTAACTTGATGTGTTTGAAGGTTAGGAAGAATTTCTAAGATACATTCTAAAGAGATGCTTTGGTCAAACACAAGCTGTTGGGCTCAGTACATCGCTAACTGGGTGAATTCTCTGAAGCTTATTGGCAGCTTGTGTAACCTGACTAACCTGCCTTGGCTTTAAAATACCAGCTTGACTTCAGCACTCCATCCTTGGAGCATAGAGATGATGCTTCTGTGCACATCGACACGGGGAAGGTAATTGTTTTAGAGAGGGCTACAATGAATATTTTATACTGTTATCAAAGCCAGAGCTACCAAATAATTCCTAATAACAGTATTCCAGTGTCATTACTAGAAGTATGTGTAAAGATGACCGAATAAAAAGGGGTGTGGTAACAGAAGTAGGTTATTTCAACAAGTTTTCAAACTAACCTGGATGTGTGTGACATGACTCCTCTTTTTTTAAATTAGAGGGAGAAGGTAGGTGAGGTAATATCTTTATTGGACAAACTTCCTTTGGTGAGAGACACAAGCTTTCACTCTTAAATTAGTGATCAAAGAACATGAGACAGTGCATTAAGCTGAGCGCCAGTAGAATCTAAACTGTAGATCCACCTGGCTACACTTCGCGGTTTACAAAGCTTTGTCATGGTCAGTGTTCTGTACAAATGTTTAATCTTTACAAACGCCTCTCAAGGCTCAGAGGAGACTAAGACAGAGTTAAACGCTCAAGGTCACACCACAAGTCAGATATAGGATTAGACCTTGCACTTTCTTGACTTCCAGCCTTCTATTAATTCCTGCACACCCACGCTTACCTGTGGCAACTGTAAAAGCAGAGCAATTCATTGTCCCTGGCAAACTTAAATATTGGATGAGCCAAGAAATGGATAAGCTAATGGTTTTAGTTCTAACAGTATTTTTTCCATCTCTGCCTTGAACCTGGTTGCCACCATTCTTCCTCTGAGCCGGGGAGTAAGGAGTTTCTTCTAATCAATTTATATTTGGCTGTTACAAGTAAATCATTAATTAAGTAAATGGACAGTGTGAAAAGTACTCTAAAAAGGTGCAGTTCTTTTGTACCAGATGACTCAGAACATGGCTTTGTGAGGTCCTGTGTTTGCCTCCATGGCTATCGACCATATTCAGTTTGAGGTAAAATGAGAGTTTCCCCAGAGCAAGATATGCATGATCTTGCTTTGTGTTCTGTGACACAGAGGAATGTCTGTTTACTCTCTCTTTCTGGAATGTAGTGATGACCAGTTGACATGTAATTCTGGCCAGATTCTCTTGGTAAAATTTTCTCATGTCTGATTTGCAGCACAAAGATGGTGTTCTTTGTGCAGAACCAACCGCCCCATCAGATCTTCAAAGGGCACCATGTAGCGTGGACACTCAAAAGTGAACTCCGGAAACAGCAGTCGGACTTCCTCATCTTCCGAGCACTAGAAATTAATACAGTCAGTAAGTAGGAATAATGGTGGAAGGAGCTAACATCTGTTCCTCTCCCTCTACGGATGCTTGCGGGACTAGGGGGCCTGCACAGGCTGTTAGCCCCTCTATCACCCCTCCCCCAAGAAAATATCCTAAGTCTAGCACCAATAGGAAATCAAAGTGTAACCCACTGGGCAGTGAGTGTTATGTCCGCCTCCATCCCCCTCCACACACACGTGTCTGCTCCACAGAGCCTATTACAGCTCTCAGCTTGAGAGCCTGGCTTTTTAGCTGAAGTTTGTAGGCACTGGTGCTTTTGGATCTGGAGCTGCCAGGTTCAGTCCCCAGTGTTGACCAAGAGGGTGATCATCACAAATGCATCCCCATTCCTACTACAGGTAAGCTATGCTAGGAACCTGCCCCTTCCCTTTTGTCCTGTTTATGGGAGAGCACTGCCCACCACAGGTCAGCTTTGCTGTCTGCTTAACGTGCTTGAAAAAGACACACTTGGCATCCACCTCCGCTAAAGCCACCTAGGGAGAAGGTTAATTATTCTTAACTTTCTCAGTGGGTCTGGAGCAGCTCAGACACAGCTGATCTGTTTGCAGCTCTAGCTCTCTGATCTAGAGAGAAATTTAGCTCCGTTTTCTTAAGAAACGAAAACCAAGAAATGACAAATCAGGTGGGTTTCACAGGCCGTCGAGAAAAGGAAAAAGATACTTATTGGGTGAGTGGATTCAAGTTTGATCCCTGTGGGATTGGGCAGCTCAGGAACTTTATTGTATTTGCTGGTTTTTTTCTTTCATACTATACCAGTTCTAAATCATGTGCTATCTGTTGCTTAAGTCTCAGCTTAACCTCACTCTCAGCCATTCCTGTCCACAGCATGCCAGCTGAATTGCTCTGAGCATGGGCGCTGTGACTCCTTCACCAAGCGCTGCATCTGCGACCCGTTCTGGATGGAGAACTTCATCAAAGTGCAGATGGGGGAGGGCGAGAGTAACTGCGGTAAGTGCAATCTGGGGTGGGGGGAAGAGTGATTTCCCTTCTTGAAGAGGGCTGCGTGGAAGGAGCTGAGTGCTGCCTAGTTGAACAGATGGTGCATGAAGCCCATTGCCATGCTGAAGAGCTGTTGTCTGCCAATGTTAATTCAGCTGGGTTTTTCCTAACATCCAGTTACCTGGATTTGGGGCCCAATGTGGTTAATGGCAAAACTCTCATTGATTTTAATGGGAGCAGGAGCAGTGTCCTTATCCTGGTCAGTGAATATTTGGTAGGGAAACTGATCTCCAGAGCCCTCAGATGATAAACTCTGATGAAAAAGAGTTGAGTCCCTTTTCAGCATACGGCTAGCACCCCGGTCCTTTCCCTGGCTCACACAGCAAAGTGGACTCGCTGCCCATGCTTCTGCTTCCATTAAAGAAAGTCTAATGCTAACCTTTTGTGCGATTATGCTACAGAAGCGGAATTCACTGTTAAACCAGACTGTTGCTCCCCTGCCATGGAGGACTAACTTTTTAATAAGTTAATACATAGTGTGAAAAGTGTCTTGCAAGTGGCATGGACAACAGAGACCCGAGCAAAGACAGGGCCTCGAAAATCAGGTCTGAAATGTGTAGGCTCCCTAGAGAAGTTAGTGGTGGAGCTGGCAATAGAATGCTGGTCTCTTGAATGCTATTAAGTGATTGTTATGATTGACCTTCTACAGGAGGGTCACCTAAAGTCCCAGCCATGAACTGTGTGAGATGCTAAATTGTGTATCTCTTGGGGTTTTTTTGGTCACAGAATGGAGCGTGCTGTATGTGATCATTGCGTCCTTTGTCATTGTGGTTGCCTTTGGAATCTTATCCTGGACTGTGGTCTGCTGTTGTAAGAGGTAATAACCTGAGCCTTTAAATCCTCATCTCTAACGCTTCAATACGTGTAGCTGCCTCCTGAGACAGGTCATCCAAACGATAGTCTAAGCGGGTCATTTTACATAGGCCTCTGTTATTCCCATATCTAAAAGCGTGTCATTCGTTGCCAATTCAGAAAGAATGGGGTGTGAACGATGGTGTAATGAGGGGAGAGTAGGGCAGAGGGGTACAGGTGAAACACAAAGGGCCTAGAACTCCAGGTTCAATTTGGATACAAGATGTTGATTAGCGTAAAATTGTGCGACCAAAGTAATGTTTTTAATATAGTGTCCTCTCCTATGGATAAAACTGGAAACGAGTTACACAGCTCTTACGCTTAGATCTTTTCCTGTCAGGGTTTGTCTAAATATGAACTTCAGCCTAACTTTTTCCCTTCTCCCCTCCCCCTCCAGGCGGAAAGGAAAACCCAAAAGGAAGAGCAAATACAAGATTTTGGATGCCACAGATCAAGAGAGTCTGGAGTTAAAACCAAACCTCAAAGCAGGTAAAACATGACAGAAGAGCTTAACGGTTGCAGAATGCTGACACAGAAAATCCCTCTCCTGCCGATGTAAAATCACAGTGTGAAACTAGCATGGTATTGAGTGATGATGACGATGCTAAGAAGGTCTGGGCTCTTGCTTCAGATCTAAAGACTGGTCACTTAGTCAAAGCATCGAAACCTCTTTGGTCTAGAAGAGAGGCTGGAAACTGCCTAAGAACTAGTCTCTGTCCTCGTATTTCCAGGTTCTGTCCCATTACAAAAAGTACATGAACAGCCACTCCTTGTATTGTGGTACTTCCAGTTCTGAACCCAGCTGGATCCAAGCAGTGAGAGAGATGCGCAAAAATATAACCAAAAGCTATTTCTGTAAAGTTTGGGGCTCAACTCTTGGGCCTTATTTGAATGTTTACTCATCTCTAGCAGGATAAAAACTCATTGCCCTCATTAAATGTCTTGGCTGGATCCCAGAGCTAAGACCCTGACATATCCGTGTTGCAGCTGAACAATGGACTGGCATAGTGGGTTTGGACTGGCCAATGAACAGCAAGAAGTAGAGTTTGACTTCTCAAAAGGCACTGGGGACCATGCTCCTGCACGGCCTGGTCTGTTCTTCTGTCAACATGCTCTGTGATTTTCTCTCTTCCCCCCAAATCCTCCAGCCTAAAATGTCCATATAAAAATATCCCAAGAGTCTATGTCAAAGTTAATTATTCTCTCTTGTCACTGCCCTGTCACAGGACAACTAGGCAATGGGGCTGTGTGCTGAGAAGTTCTCATAACTGTAGTGTGAGTATGAACTGGAGTGGGTGTGGGGGCAGGAACCTAAGCAAAGATTTCTGAAACATCTAGATTCCTTGGGATCACAAGTTTGAAAGCGTGCCATGCTGGCTAGGAAGGCTGATGTCCCCCTTGGGAACAAGACCTTTTAAAAACCCAGGTTGTGCATGCTCTGTGTAAATACAGAATCCATTGGCCTTTTCCACCAGGACAGGGTGTGTCCCTCTGTCCTGGGCCAGTATTTCCCTCCCCTTCTCTCACCTGGTGCATCGTGCTGGTTGTGACCCTCCACCCCAGAGATGGCTGCATTTGTTGTGCAGGTGATCTAGAAACGATATGTTTGTATCTGTAGAACACCTGCACCACATCATTGCTGCTGGGGAATATGTCTGAGGGTAGGAGGAAGAAGTTGCAAAGCATGTGTAGAACTTACACACACCCTCCAGCAAGTGAGAGATATTTCAGCTCTTAAAATAATTCTTACTAATGAGACTCTTCCCCTACTGTTTGTATGAAAGGGAGAGGTTGTGTTAACAGTTCATGGAAAATAGTCCTTAATCTTTGTTTGCTAGCTGAAAATAATTGCTCATCCTAGTATTATCCTACTTAATGGCATTCCAGCAAAGTGAACAGTACCTAATGACAGCAGTGGAGGGCATTGCCATAACTGTGCTGATCAGATAATTCCTTTGGGAGCAATGCATCCTGAAAGCTCAAGTTTGAATGCCATTGAAGAAAGGGGATGCTTCCCCCTCCCACAACATGCCCACTCCAGTTAAGTCTGACCATCTGTCAACTAGAACCAAAGAGCCTGACCACCAAATAAAGGGCAGGAGAGTGAGTTTGTGTGTGTGGTTTTTGGAAAAGGTGGGGGGGGGGGGGGTGAGAAAACCTGGATTTGTGCTGGAAATGGCCCAACTTGATTATCATACACATTGTAAGGAGAGTGATCACTTTAGATAAGCTATTACCAGCAGGAGAGTGGGGTGGGAGGAGGTATTGTTTCATGGTCTCTGTGTATATAATGTCTTCTGCAGTTTCCACAGTATGCATCCGATGAAGTGAGCTGTAGCTCACGAAAGCTTATGCTCAAATAAATTGGTTAGTCTCTAAGGTGCCACAAGTCCTCCTTTTCTTTTTGCGAATACAGACTAACACGGCTGTTACTCTGAAATCTAAAAGGGCTTATTGTGTCACCATCACTCTGTGGCAAATGTACCTCAAACTCTCACTTTTCACTAAATTCCCTCCTTGATGCTTCAGATGTTGTCTGCTAAGCAGAGTGTCTCTTTGCCCAGTTACACGTGAGAACGTTCCCACTTTCAGAGCAAATGTTGCATTTCACCATAAAGTAAAAGCTGAAATTTAAATATTTCCTCTGTTGACAGCATCGGTATACATGTCTCTCCTCCGCCCTTGTGAATTTAATCTTAATTCAGCCCGTTAATTTACCTTCCTTCCCTTGCAGGCCGGAGGAGAAGCAGTGATGCTAGAGAAGGGCAAATAGTAAGAGTATGCAGTGATATTCTGTCACACCCCTGTCTACTCTTTACTACAGCCTCTAACCCCAGTAGAACTATATCTAGGCAGTGCCCTCTCCCAAAGGCAGTGAGGTGTGAAAGCCCCAAACACCTCTCATCCACCCTGACAACCTCACCAGTTTCTCTACAGGTTGTGTCCTGGAGCATCTCAACATGAATGTGTGACCCTGATCGTGTCACGATGCCTGAAACAAATTCAGGGGTGGTTTGTTGTCCTGCGAGCTTGGTGGCTCTTGGAGGGAGTTGGAGGATAGCTCCATGAGACTCAGCTGAGTTCTCAACGGATGCTGTGCGCCTAATAGCAGCACTGAGTGAGCCTGCGATCCCTTCTGCTGTTCGCTCTAGTGTATGTTACTGAGAACGTTGAAAGTGTTTCTAATGTGGGATTCTCTTTGGCTTCTTTTAAAGGCAGCAGACAGAAAGCTCAGGTCCTTAACACCAGCCTGATGCACTCCGAATCTGAACTGGACAGCGATGAAGCCATCTTCACGTGGCCGGACCGAGAGAAAGGGAAACTACTCCAGAGTCAGAATGGCTCCCTGCGCAATGGACAGGTGCTGCCCAAACCGAAGAACCAGAGAGAAGAGATCTTATAGCCAAGCCCTAGGTCACCTTTAGCTAGGGGACAGAGCGAAACGGGGGGGCAACTCCATTCCCCTGTCACGGGGGGGCCCTTGGAGACCAGCTGGATCGTGTTAGGACAAAGCTGCTAACTTATTTCACGGAAACTACCTTTGTTTTTGTGGGTTTCTTTTTGTTCGATGGGAACTGGTTGTACTTGAATCCTGACTTCAAGGGAAATCAAAAGGAGGAAAAGGAAACTGTGAAATACAGACTACCTGGCATCTGGAATGCAACAGGACAGAACCACTTACCACAGCTGTGAAAGCACAGACGCACCCACCTCATACTCCCATGGACCTTCAATCTACTCCCCACTGGAGGTTTCTTCTCTCTGAAGGAGGGTCAGGGTCGGGCTTGTGAGAGCCAGGCTTTGGGCTCCCATCAGACCACCGCAGCCTCCCACAGTGATGGCACACTGACTGACTGACCTTTTTAAAAAAGAAAAACAAACCTAGCTCACATGTACTTCAGCTGCAGAAACAGCTTTTTTCCCCCCTCTCTACCCCAACCCCTCCACTGATTAAGCACCATTTTCTAAAAAATTAACCTTGTCCTTTCACACCAGCTGACCACATGGGGTGGGGGGGCATTCAAAATACCGCGCTCGCTCAGAATGGGCTGCCTCCGCTCATGGCTATGAGGAGGTTGTAATTGTTTTAAATTGTTAGTCTTGTCACTGGGAATGGAGGTGAAATGGCACCTAATCTGATGCCGAAAGCTTAGCTGGAGTGAACGGCCCAGCTCCAGAGTCTGTGGTAGCCAGCTGAATGGGGCACCCCCATTCCTTCAGCCAGCCCTTCCTGGTTTGGACCAGACCAGGGGATCGTTTGCTAATGGGAAGGAGAGTGCCTGCCTTTCTGGTATCTGCGACTAATAGCTTAATTCCAAAGCCCTGCAATGTTTATTCAGATCCACGGCACACTGTGTAGATCCTGAAACACTTCAGCGTATGCTCAGTAACACTGTCGAATATCAATACTGCCCTCCCTACTGTCAGATGCCATGATGCTGTCCTTTCTTCAAACACTTACACACGTCAAAGACAAACATGGGTGGATACCTTCACTCCCTGATGGCTGGACATTCCCTTCCAGCTGGCACTTCGGTAGCCTTTTTTTTGTGCTGTAATTGAGTAGCATTGAGCTCTGTGTATGCTCTTAGCATTGAATTGTTTTGACTGGCGGCTGGCATGCACACTTCAAAATCATTAAGTGACTGAAACTGGGACCATTCAAATCCTCTTTGCCCGAATACCTGCAGGTGGCTCTAGACACACGTCCCAGTATGGAGCGTGTCCTCGCTGGGGAGCTTGGTTCTGAAGTATATGCCCCTTTTGGTTGAGGACAACGTGGAGTTGAATGATTGTGTGGGGCACTCCCTCCCCAATGCCATTTCTGTCTCAACATGCTGCTTTCTTGAGCCAAACCTCCATCCTTGGCAAGCGTTTGCCCTTTTCATTGGGGTGTCAGATGCCTATGCCCTGCTGGGATGAGTACTTAGTTCATGGCCTTTCTTTGTGTTTAATTAAACTGGTAACTTGTGTCACTGGCTTTCTTCTTTGGATACTGAAAGACGAAAGGCTTTAAACTCCTAAATTGTATTTATAGTACTGCACTACTGACTTGTGTTGAACCAGATGAAGATTAAAGACACTATTTAATTTGAGGGAGTGTCCCCCATTGAATGTTGTCATGGCTGCTTCTAATTTAATGTTTCCATGCAATCAGATGTCTTCCTTAGGCACAAGTGTTGGATTCTGTGTTTATTTCTACTTGGCTAATAAGACATGGGCATTTTGCCCAAATGGCTTAAGCCAGCTGTAGTTCTTGACCTCACTTGATAGTGCTCTGTAGTGCAGACTGCACTTCTACCATCCCGCATGCGTGTGCTCCTGATCATCTCTCCATACTCGTGTGGTGGTCTCAGCCTGGCTGTTCTCCCGCTAGGTGATGGGACCCCCAACGCGTTGCCATAATCCCACATCCACTCCTGCCTTTCCCCCACTACGTAGGGTAAAGGGAACACCAGAATTGTCCATTTAAAGGGACGCAGTCAAGTTAAAAATCACACTTCTCTCTGAAATGTACTGTTGTTTGTGAGTAGCACTGAAACCTATGTGCAGGGTGTCATCCATGAAACTCCTTTAAACTGATGGTAAATATCCCTTTAATCCTCTCCTCCCTTAGGCACATACTTAAAGCCTGTCACTCCCCTTTCCTCCTGGGGAGGTCCTCCCTGCAGGGAATTCTCAGCCTGTTTACAGCAGTGAAGCTTCCAGGGATTCTTTTGCGGCAGCAATCAGTACCCCTCACCGGAGATGCGTGGCGTGCCTTTACACTGGCCCTCTGCCTTCCTGTTACGGAAGGGGGAAGCATTAAAACCTGTCCAGCTATTACTCAATGGCACCTTTGTTTAGCTGAGGTTTTTTTTTCCTTCCTCCCATTTCTACGTGGGGCCTGACCACTTACAATGAAGTGCTTTCGTTGGCTGACAGCAGCGCTGTCGATAGAATAGTTGTTTCCTGCCTGGCATGGAGACGACTTGCATTTTGCAGGAGGCGACAGGCCTGCTACAGACTCCTTGCTAACCAGTTTTGGTAGGAGAGCTTCCTGTCCTTAGTCATTTGTCATCTCAAAATGCAGGCTTATGACTGCAGATCACAAGTCCCGAAAGTTAGATTTCCTGCTTGCCATTAGTATTCTTTTTTTGTGCAACATTCCCCCTCTGCATGAAACACCCCCTCAGCCACCCCCAAAAAAACCCTGTTCTACACGTCAAATATGAACCCTTTGTGCCTCTAAATTGTTTCACCCTGACAGAGGTTACTAAGAAGTATGTATATGCACATGCCCTCACTATGCACTGATAAATGTGAGAAGCTGTTCATAAATGAATTCGGAATCTAGGAAAATCTAATCTTAATCAAGGGACAAGAGGTCAGTGAAAAACCCTGACGAACAGAAGGTGGAAGCATTAGGTACCTTGGTGTAAAAATCTCCGTTAGGGTGGAAGACAGTGTGGGCAGATTGTCTGCTTGGAAAAAGACAACAGCCCATGTTAGAGAAGATCCTCTGATGTAGGAGTGTGTACAATGAAAGCATTAGTTTAAAATCCTGTAACTCCTTTTCCTCCTCCCCAGGATATTATTAATATCATTGCTCATTTGTTACCTAAGTACCCTGATCCTAGTTTGACCTTGCAATAAGAAGTTTTCTGCATGGCTGTGCGTTATAATGTCACAATTAGAGACTCTATGGCTACAAGTTACCCATGTGTGGAAGTTAAAAGCTGAGACATCTGTTAGATGAACCATCAGCCCAATTTGATTTTGTTTTCCTCACTCTTCAGTGTAAATGTACTTCAGACACACACTTGTGTTTAGTAAAGATGTTTGAATCAGAAGCCAGAATCTCTTGCAATGTTGAGATCCAGTTTTAAATAGTTTGTTCTTAATTTTTCACTAGTTCTGTACACTGGGACGGCCCGACCCGTCTGAACTTTAATTTAATGTCATGATGTGTGTTTGATTGCAGCATTACTTGGATCAAGACTGGAAAATGATTTTTTTAAAACCACATTTCTTTCAAATAAAAGGGGAGGTTGTTTTCTGCTGCTTATCTCACTTCCGGCTCCTGTTTCTCTCTAGATAGACTTTGATGGGGTGTCTAAAGCAAGCATCCCAAACGTGAGGCTCTTCCACTTGAAAAATATGCTGTCTACAGTCCGTCAAATATCCTTTTGTTCCCTTTTCCCTATCCTCGGCGTCTGCAAGCCACTTTGGTACCATTAACTAGTAACAATGGTGTGGCCGCTCTCCTGCCTAGCTGAGTGTTGTATTTTCAACTTGTCAGGAGATAGAGTGTAATATTCTAAACTTGTAGATGGCTGAAACATGCTTCACCTAGAACTCGGAGGCTGCTTGAGACTAGCTGGAGCATCCTGGGCTGGATCTTGTAGATCTTGCCTAGACACGGCTCTCTGAGGGATGGCCCAGAGTCCGCAATATAAAACTTCATGGGTTTTCAGACCCACCAAAGATGCTTTGACTGGGTGCCCTTGCTTTAATGCCAATAGCTGTTATCTGGTCATGAGCTTGACAGAGCTGCTGTGAAAGATCTCTTCAACTTCCACCTCCTGTGCTCACTTTCCGTCTGTTTCATGGCGGTTACCTTGAGAGACAACCCCACTAACTGCTCTTGGCCTGACTTCTTGCTTTTCAGGCTAGGACTGAAGAGGAAATTCAATCAAGACAAATGCGAGCTACTTCACTTAGGAAGGAAAAATCAAATGCACAGCTACAAAATGGGGAATAACTGTCTAAGTGGTAGAACTGCTGGCAGGGAGCTGGGGGGTTATAATGGATCACAAACGGAGTAAGAGTTGTCAGTGTGATGCAGCTGCAAAAAAAAAAGTGAATATTATTCTGGGGTGTATTAACGGGAGTATTGTAGGTAAGACGTAGGAGGTAATGGTCCCACTCTACTCGGCACTGGGGAGGCCCTAGCTGGAGTACTGTGTCCAATTCTAGTGCTACGCTTTTTAGGAAGGATGTGGACAATTTGGAAAGAGTCCAGAGGACAGCAACTGCCGTGATATAAGGTTTATAAAACTTGACCTAGGAGGAGAGCGTTTAGAAAAAGTTTGGTCTTGAGAAAAGAAGATGGAGGGGTGACCTGTTAAGGAGCTGTTATAAAGAGGACAGTGATTAATCATTCTCCCTGTCCATGGGAGGTAGGACAAGAAGTATCGGGCTTAATCTGCAGCCAGGGAGCTTTAGGTTAGATATTAGGACAAACTTTCTAACTTGAGGGGTAGTTTGGCTCTGGAACAGGCTTCCAAGGGAGGTTGTGGAGTCCGTGTCACTGCAGGTTGTTATGAACAAGCTGGACAAACGTATCAGGGCTGGTCTAGGTTTACTTGGTCCTGCCACAGGGCAGGAGGCTGGACTTGCCTACCTCTCGAGGTCCCTTCCAGCCCCTGTGACTGGTCAGCCCTCTGCTGTGTGCCTTGGCTGTTGGAGGACATCCCTGATATACATATACCCCAAAGGCAGCCTCTGTGCTGATGAGCAATACGGTGGGACTTGGTGCAAGTGGCACACAGGCGCTAGCCCTAGGAAACCCCCCCACCCCCGTCTCTGACTTCCAGCCGTGTGCTTTAGCCGCAGAACCAGCCCTAAGTGCAAAGGCTGCCGCAGTCCCTGGCAAAAAAGCCCTGACAACTAAGATTTCCGAGGCTGGGCATAGAGGGAGGGAGCTTCGTGTGCATCCGCTGAGGGCTGCTCTACGGAAGCAGGAGGAGATGCAAATGTGGACTATTGATTTCACTGGAAAGCGAAATTGCTGAAGCTTCAGGGATTGAGCTTCAGCAACGTGTCCCGGCCCACGGGCTGTCTGTACCTCCTGATGAAGCCGAGGAAAGTTTATTAATTAGTGCAGTCCTTGAAAGAGATTATCAGGGGCTGCCCTGCTGTCAGTTAAACGAGTTGCTGTAGAGATTGCACATTAGCATTGCAGCGGCCAAAAGGAGCCTGTGTAACATTAGGGGGCTGGTTTATTTCAAGAAGTGGAGGGAATTCACCTTCAGAGCTGCTCCTCTTTCCCCCTCGCCAGCCCACGCCATCTAGGTTACTGTACAACTTAGAAACGGTGCCCTAGAGTATACGCCCCTGCTGCCGCTAGCAGTCGCTCCAGGAGGTGACCCGGCTGTGCGCTGCTACCTGGGCCCAGGCCCCGCTGCTGAGGGCAGCCTCTTCCCTCCCTTCGCTGCCTTAGGCTCAATTATCAATTGGCTCCAAAAAAAATAAAAATCAACCTTAAATTTCTCAGCTGGTCTAATGGCTCCAAATGGCACCATCTGCCCCAGGCCCCCTTCGCTCTCCACATCTCCTAGCCCCTTGTGCATGTTGCTTTTGGGCAGGATCTGGCCACCTGAGAGCGGCCCTACCTCTTTCTAATCATTTTTAAGTTACAGCTTCCTAAAATGGCCACATTTCAACTTTTTCCACTCCAGGATCCTCCCCGCCCACCTAGCCAGGATCCCCCACCCACTTAGCACCATGGGACGGCCGTGACCCCGAGACTATGAATTCATGTTCTTACTCAACCCTCAAGTGGCTTTTTACCTTAGATGGGGAACAAACCACCACCTAGCTCAGCCAGCACTGCCCCTCGTGGAGATTCATCAGTGAGATCACAGGTGGGGTTTAGTGCTAGCCTGCTGGCCAAGTCCCAGTCTTGTCCTCTGTGCACTAGGCCACCCTGCCTCTCCCTAATCTAAGTGTCCGATGAGACAGCAGGTGCCTCCTGCTGATGAAAAGAGCTAGGTATTAGTAGCATTAGCCTGTGGTGTGCGTTAGGGCAGGGACTGACACTCTGTTCTGTGTTTGTACAGCGCCTAGCGCAACGGGGCATGGATCTCTGATGAGGGTCCCTACGTGCAACCTCAACACAAAGGAAGAATGACTAACTCTGAGGCTCCGACGCCTTCTCTGCTGGACTGTTCGTTGCATCAGTGCGGCCCCACTGATCGAGCTGCACCCTGTGCAAACCCTCGGTACAGGGGTAAGCTGCAAATTGCAGGGGTTTTTTTTGCCCCAAGGCAGCACCGTTGCACAAGGAGTCTGCACTGGCCCCAACCCCCCTCCTCTCATAGACAGGACATTCAGCTCTGCACTTGCTCTCCCCTCCCTTGAGAGGCAGCTGCAGCTCGCGTGGGGGCAGAGGGGATACCGCTAGCCAAGTCCTCCAGAGACCTTGCCATGTCTCCTGATGTACCAGGCAAGGTTGGGGGGGGGGGGGGGAGTTCTACAAGGCCCAAACTGACAATATCCCTGGGGGTTTCAGAGTAACAGCCGTGTTAGTCTGTATTCGTAAAAAGAAACCCCCCCCAAGACGTTCTGGTTAAACTTGGATTATTGCTGTGCACATTGTAAGATGAGCTATTGCCAGCAGGAGAGTGAGTTTGTGTGTGTGGTTTTTGGAGGGGGGTGTGGGGGGGGGTGAGAAAACCTGGATTAGTGCTGGAAATGACCCACCTTGATTATCATGCGCATTATAAAGAGAGGTTTCAAAGAGGGATGGGCTATTACCAGCAGGAGAGTGAGTTTGTATGTGTGTGTGTGGGGGGGGGGGAAGGGTGAGAAAACCTGGATTTGTGCTGGAAATGGCCCTACTTGATAATCACTTTAGATAAGCTGTTAGCAGCAGGACAGTGGGGTGGGAGGAAGTTTTGTTTCATGGTCTCTGTGTGTATATAATGTCTTCTGCAGTTTCCACGATATGCTATGCATCAGATGAAGTGAGCTGTAGCTCACGAAAGCTCATGCTCAAATAAACTGGTTAGTCTCTAAGGTGCCACAAGTACTCCTTTTCTTTTATCCCTGGGGGGTTTGCACCACTGTTCCATCACCAAAACAAAAACCAGCCTGTCCGTCGGGGGCCAGTCCAGGGGTCCCTTGCTCTGCCTCTAGGGATGTGCATGGTGCTGAGAGCCCTGTGTTTAGGGTAAGGTCTGCTAGCAGCCCCTTCCAGTTTGGCAGGGAGGCCAGGCCAGGAGAAAGCCAAAGGCCTAGCAATGAAGCAGGCCCAAAGATTTTTTTTTTTTTTTCCCTGAGGGAAAGTTTGAAATTTTGGTCTAAAATCTTTGTACCTAGAGGAACTGCAGTGGTCCCCCTGTTGGCAGGGTTCGATGTGCCCTCTCCCCCTGCCCAGTCTGGGGGTGCCCAGCTGCATTTAAGACTCACCCTGGTTTCCACGGTCCAGGATTGCCTTGCTATTACCTTGGACGCTAGGTGGTGATTTAGCTGCACTTGCTAATGAGTTTGCATTGACACCATTAAGGTTAACGACCTGCTCGTTAACAAGAGAAGATGGCTTTGAAGGGGAAATTTATTCTAATAATTGTCAGTTGTCGTAGCCAACACCTGTGAATGACACGGCCCCTGTTGCACTCCATGTTACATTCGCAGCAGGGTAACACCGGCACTGCCAGCTGCTTCTCCTGCTCATCAGATCCAGGGGGTGGTTGCTGCCGTGTCTGTTCTGCAGGGGCCACAGGATTCATGGGAAACAGCCACGCTCAGGGTTGGCGCTGTTGAGAGGCGCACGGCTCTGCAGGTGGGGGCAGAGTGGGACGCAGGCCTGGTGCAGGGGGAGCAGCCTGTGAGGGTGGGGCCAGCTGGGGTGCTGAGTATGGGGGTCTTGAAGCTGCTCGGCAGATCTGGCTGTACTGAGCCCCTTTGCCACTGGGAAGGGCATCTAGGCAGGTGCTGGGTGGATACTCGGCATGGATAAAGGTCAGATTTTACGCTGCTTGCTTTTATTGGCTTTTATTTAAGGAGATCCCTGTCTCTTAAGGGGCAGAGCCGCCTGCCCGGTTACTCCAGGACACCTCAGGCCGATTACTGTTGTTTGCATTACGGTAGCAACAAGAGTCCCCAGCTGAGACCGGGGCCCCCAGGGTGCCAGGCGCTGCACGTGCCCTGCCTGAGATGTGGGGCCCTGCACAGAGCGGCCTCTAGTAAGAGGCAGCTCATCCTCCAAAGAGTGTACAATTGAATGGTGCAAAGGTGGGAGACAGGAAGTGCTGTTATCTCCACTGCACGGATGGGACCGGAGGCCCAGAGAGACACAGCTTCCCCGGGGCTGGTGCCTCCCTGTCAGTTCCAGCCCCAGGTTCTGCTTGGAGCCCAAGGCTGGAATTATGAGTCCCTCCTAGTTTCAATGCAAAACGATCAACCAGCCACGAATGCAGGCCAGGCCGGGTCCCATCTCCCTCCAACCCCCTGCAGCACTTCCTGGCCACCCTGGCTAGGAGTCTACGTTTGTAGCAAGGCTCCGAAGTGGAGAGATTTGGACGTTGCTGCCCGCTCAAGCCAGGATGCCCCCTGCAGTACCCACGAGATTCACCCCTTGCTTGGGGAGATTCTGCTGCCCAGGGAAGCTTTTCCCCTCGTGTCCTCCTGGCAGCATGGCTCTCAGTGACCTGCCCTGTGTGCTGCAGCAGCCAGCCCTGCACTGAGGCGGGGCTGGGCTCACGTGCACAGGGCTCCCCTGGGTGCAGATTCCAGTGCCGGGAGAGGCTCCCCTTAAATTCCTGCTGAGCAGGGTAGCAGGAAGGGAGAGGCCCTGAGAAATGCGGGGGTGGGAAAGGTGCATCTTGGTATTTAACTGTAATTCATTCATTAATTAAAGCTCCAGCCCTAGTTGTCCATTATCTGCTCCCCTCCTCACTCAGCCTGACAGGTGCTGAGACCCTCACAGCTCAGTCCCTGCTCCCAGGAGCGTGCCCGTGGTGTCACCAATACAGCACCATGCCCCTGCTTCTGCCCCCTGGCTTGCAGTAGCTCTGACCCTCCCTCTGCCTGCTGCTTCTCAAAGAAGCCTTCCCATCGCTGCTTCAAAGCCAGGACCCCTCTGCCAGCATCCCCAGCCCCAGACGTACTGGATGTGTCACGCCCCAGTGTGGTCAGCCTCTGGCTGCCACTGTCCACCTGCAGCACATTAGCTGCCCTCCAGGGGCAACTCTGGGCTTAGGAAGAGGGAGGCTGTCACCAGCCTTGGCAGAGGGAATCCCCAGGTCTGTGCTCTGCATAGCAGAGAGACAGGACTCAAGCAGCTGCAGAGCCGGCTTTCCAGTGGATGACACGTCCCACGGGGTCCCTCTGAGTGAATCTGGACTGTGGTGAACTGGAGTTCAGGGGAGCTCGTGTGCCTGTGCACCGTGGCCCTCTACTGGAGGGAATTGGACTGAGCCACTGTGTCACATAGGCTCTGTACTGCAAACAGTCTCCTTTAGCCCAGGGGCCTGTGCTTTGGGGACAGGAGGGTCTGAAGTCTCTCCACCCTGCTCTCTGTTGCTGTGATGTCCTGAGCGGTTGTGATGCGCAATACAGGTCATGTCCTAGGGGGACATGAGGTTGGCTGTGAGCGTGGGACATGCCTCACATGCAGATGCTTTGCTGTGCAGAGGGGGAGGCCAAGTAGGGCATTGTGGCTGGGTGGAGGCATCCTGCTGCTGGGGACATTTCACTGGCTGCCTGGGCAGGTGCAGATAATGCTGTTGATCAATACAGCCCTGGGTCCCCCATTCTGTGTGAGCCCCTGGCTCCTTAAAGACCTGAGCTGGGACTGCTGGCTCATGGGATAGCACACGGGGGCTGGGGACCCAGGGCTGTGAAACCCCCCCCCCATCTCCTGGGCTAACGTGGACCCTGGAATTAACCCTATAGTAGGTTTCAAAGCCCTTTAATTTCCTGGCCTGTTTGCTGTAGTTTAATCTGGTATTTCAGGTAACTTTTGTTATGTTCACAACCCACACACAGAGAAATTAGATAAAGGCCTACACACACTGGCTGGAAGGTTGCAGCACCCCACTAGATTTCTTAGAATTCAGAATGATGATACTCAGGAACCCAAAAACAGAGAGAGACAAAGCAGGCTGCTCCCTAGGCAGAGAGGCCCAACTACTCTGATCACAGGTTTCCCTACAGTGTCCCCTTGTTTGCAAGCAGGACCAGGAACACACACACACGTCTTAAAGTGAGCTTGCAATTCCAAGACAGTCCTTCACACCACAGCTTTAGCTGGTTTAGGGCCTAGTTTTCAAGCCCAGGGCTCCAGCTTCCCCCACTGCATGTATACACAAGCACTGTGTGTGTGTGTGAGCGAGCACCAGCTTGAATCCTTGTACATCTAGGTGCAGGCAGGACATGGGTAAACATTGCTGTTTGCTTTGAATGCTCTCATCCGGGAGGTCTGCCAGGGGTGTGCACATCTGCCTTTGCCCTGGCTACTTGGCTAGCAGCCACCACTATGGAAACCAAACAGGCTGTTAATTAGCGGGTGAGGTTTGGGACTAGGAATTAAGGCCAGAGCTGGGGTCTGATTCCGCAGCCCATTGGGTGCAGACCGCACATGGGGGAATCCAGCCCTCGTTTGGGTTCCTGAAGGGGAGCCAGGCGGTCTGGAAAATCTGGCCTCTGAGGCTTTGAGGCAGAGATCAGGGCTGAGCATAATCTCCCATTGAGCCTTCCCAAGCCACATGCGTGCCCGCAGCACGGTGAGCAGCCCAGGGGCCCACCAGGGCCTACACAGCCCCCGAGCAGTGTGCCCTTCCCACGTGCCAAGGCCCCGCGTTAGCTAGCTGTGAGTCCGTCTTTCCATTGTTGAAAACAATCTCTTTTCCACACTTGCTGCCAAAGTTTTCCCGCTTTCCCCGGCTCCCGCACGCTCCAGTATATTTAGCTGCCTCTAGCCTGCTACCTTTCCTTATATAGCAGAGGCCAAACGAATTTCTCACTCTCATTATTAATAGCCTGCGAGGAGTTCTGAGGAGCCTGCCAAAAATAGCAGGCAAACGCTGTGCGGCCGGCCGGGGAGAGGGACATTAGTGCTGAGGGACCGGAGTGAAAGGCCCTGCCAAGAAAGTGCATTCTGCCAGGGGGAGACATGGGGGGACTCCTTGGTTTTCTCCTTTTCCAGTTGGTCACTAGAACAAGGTGTTGTATGTTCCCCGCCGACCGCCCCAATTCTCCACCTCGCGCCTCCGGGGGGCTGCAAAGCCTCCTCTTGCGTTTGGGATGTTCTGCAGCTCCGAGGAGCCAGGCTCAAAGCCCAGAGGATGCTGCTGGCGAAAGGACCCGGTGGAGGGAGAGCTGGGAGGTAGGAGCTTGGCTTTCGAGTCTCTCTCATCACTTTGCAGGCGTGAGGCTTTCAGGAAGGGGGGTGGGGGGAGCGGTTCAATATACTAAGAGCAACCTGCATTGCCTGGGCCTGCTTTGAGATGGGGGGGGGTCGAGTCCTTTCCACAGCCCCTCCCCACTCCCCCTTCTCCCCACTGCTCTTCCGCCGAAGGCCGATGGAGCACTGATCAGTGGGGCTTTGGCATGTCACAAATGAGGGGTGTTTGGCCTCCCCCCATCTCTAGAGTCTGGGTGTCAGGGGCTCCAAAAGTCACCCCAGCCCCAGGGGAGCAGGCGGCCCCTGGGAGCGCCGGCAGAGGGGACAGCAGGGGACCCGAACCCGCCGACACATTGCTGCGCACGTCAACTTGGAAAAGCCAAACTGAAGTCCAGAGCCGCTGGCGAGAGGCGAAATGCTCCTTGCAGCAGGGTCAGGAGAGCGGCAGCGCCCAGCGGGTTCCCTCCTGGGCCTTGCCAAAGGGTTTGGACGTCCTAAGGCAAGCGACCTCCTGGGCTCCCCTGCCTGGGGAGCCCTCTGACTTGCCCTGGCTGCTTTTTGCCTTTCATGCCTCGGGTTGGTTTGATGGCAGCGTCTCTGGGCCCCTTTGGCTGCTTGTGGCCAGGGTCTCCTAGAGCTGCTTCCTGGCCTGCTTCCACCATTTTGCAGCTCCCCGTGGGAGGGGGGCGAAGTCACTGCTGCAGCAGCCGCACGAGGGCTGGGGGTGGCTCAGAACTGTCCGGACTGGACTTCGCGTCTGCTGGCGAAAGGGGAGAGACAGGGGCCTCTTGCAATTTGCGTACCCGCGACAATATTTACTGGCAAATACAGAGGCCGGAGGAGTCATTCGCGTAGATCTGTGCGGCTCCCTCGCCGTCTGCCTGGCAGCCGGGCATGGTTGTGTGTGTGTGTGGAAGGGGTGGGACTCGTCTTGGGATGGGGAGGTGAATTCTGCCTGCGGGGGGGGGGGGAAGCCCCAGGAATGAACGAGGCTCCTTTATAAAGAAGAGGGGAGCATCTTTACCTACGTGCACCTGAAGGTGTCTGCAAGCCAGGCAGGGTCTGCCTTTAAATCTCCTCTCTCCCCTCCCCTCCCTCGCAAGGAACTTCTCAAGCTGAGCTGTGAGGATGCTGCATGCTCCTCGGGAACAGGATGCAGACAAGCTGAAGGAGTTCTGTGGCAAAGTCAAGACGAGCAGACAAGTGCCGGGAACTGGCAGGCGACACCACCACCCCCGGGTGCCGGCGCTCCAGCCCCAGGCAGAAGTGGACTCACCTTCAGGACAGTAAGTGGCTCAGCACTGGGGAGGGGGCCAGAAATCGGGATGCTGGGGACTGCAGGGCGGGGAGCTGGGTTTCCCTGGGCTGAGCGTTTAACCTTCACTAGTACAAGGCTGGTGCCTGCACTCCCAGCTCCCACGCCGGAGATGCCTTTTGTTATTTGCAGCCTCTGCACCAGACACTGATAATCAGAACCGTAATCAGCATTTTACTTGGGCTTTGCAGCAGCTTTGCAGTGTGTGTGTGTGGAGGGGGTGGGGGGCTCAGTCTCAGCCATGTGTGGGAGGAGAAGGGGCTTGTAGTCTCAGCAAATGTCCTGCAGGGGTAGGGGTGGCTGCGGTCCTCTTGCTCCCCTACCCCCTAATTTGCTTGGGCCCAGTGGAGGTGCCCTGGGATTGGCGAAAGCAAAGAAGCAGGGTCATAGGCAAACTCTCCGCAGGAATGGGGGGCTGCAGGGCAGCACAAAGCCGGCTCTGCATCACCCCGGTGCTCAGGGTATGTGTGCTGGCCCCCCCCCACCCCCCGGTGTCTGCACGGAGCGGGGGATAACGGTGCTCTGGGCGACACTGCTGTGGGGCCAGCAGCCTGGCAAGGTCTCTCTCTTTAGAGACCCTGTGTCTGTTGTGGGGGAGAGAGCCTGAGCCGTAAATCACCTGCCTACAGTCAGCAACATGGCAGGGGTCCCCCAGAATGGGGTGCAGGGCTCCCTTGCCGCTGGGCAAATCCTTTGGGGGCCAGGACAAGGAGGAGCATCCCCTACATTAGTGTGTGTGTGTGTGTGTGTGTGTAGGGCGGGGAGGGGCGAAGGGATCCCAACTCTAACTTCTGGGCTCCTGATCCCCATATTCTGCACATGCCCACGGAGGATCATCGTGGCAGGATGGGGCTCCTCTGGTTTAGCCGTCAGTCAGGCCCCACCGTCGCATTGTCATGTTGGTTTGAAGCAGGGGGAGGAGGGGTTTCTCCTGCCATCGGCAGGTCACTTCACAATTTCCTAGCCTAGCTGGTTTCTTAGGGGAGGGGGCAGAGGGGGGTGTGGGGGGCGCCCTGGAAGGAGCTAGCCCACTCACCCTGCCCCCAGCTCCCTGCCTGGTTGTGTGTGTCTCTTTTTTTTGCTGCTTGGTCTGATGAAGTGGCTAATGCAGTTGGTTTCCAATGGATCAATGGCCGGGGGAGGCAGGGAGCAGGGCCAAGCCGGAGCAGTGAACAGTACAACTTGGAAACGGCTGTGTTAGCGAGCGCCTGCCGAGCACTGGGCAGCACTGGGGAGAAAGCAGAAAAAAGACACTTCCTTTTATAGGCCGGCTGGGGCTGTGCTGGCCTGGCAGGGAGGGTGGCTGGATGCCTGCGAATCCCCACATCAAAGCCTCTCTTGGCAGCCTCCCCGGGCCCTCCATTACTCGGGCTTGTTGCTGCTCTCCCTCTGCAATGGAAGCCTCAGGAATCCCCAGGGGCTGGCTGCGAGCTGGGAACATGGGTGGAGCTCCATGGAGGGGCAGCAGCTGACAGGGGCTGAAGATCTGGCCCACATATGGGGGTTGGGGTCACTCGGCGATGGCTCCCCCGGCCCAGAATCACAGCCTGGGCACCCAGACGTGCCAGCCTCCCCCTGCAATTAGTGGCCAGGTATGTTCAGAGGGTCAAATAAAAGGCACTTTGGAGCAGTGGACCTGGCCCCGGCCTCCTGGTTTATCGGAGGAGGGTTGAAATCTTGCCATGGGGCTGCAGCCCTCCTCTCCAGCCTCCTGTGAGTTTCCAACCGCAGCCCCGGCTCCCCCGGCACGGTGCAAGAGCTGAGCAGCTGCTGGCTCAGACACTCGTCGGCACCCGTCAAGGGCAGCTCCAGCCCAGAAGGAATCTCTGGCCTGGGCCCAGTTAGGTTTGGACAAGTTGCGGGGTCGGACAACCCCAGGGATCTGAACCAGTAGCCAGCTCAGCCTGCACTGCCTGGCACCTCAGCTTCACCGGGGGTCTGCTGCAGCATGCCGGGCTGTATAGCTGGGATGGGGGAGCATGGCAGCTCCTGCGGGCAGGGGGATAGGGGGCATGATGCCACCCCAGAGGGGCTCTGGAAAGAGCCCTGACCAGAGGGAGAGGGGAGGGGCTGGGGCAGTAGAGGGGCAGTTGAAGGCTGCCAGATGCAAACATCTGGCTTTGCAGGGTGGGTGAGTGCTGTGCTTAAGTCCGTGCAACACCTGCCTTGGGGCCAGCCCCGTGCAAAGGACGCCACATCCCTGAAAGGAAGCAAAGAGCCCAGGCTGCTCCTCAGCAGCGCTGGCTTCCCATCCCAGCGCTCCTAAGCCACTCAGCTCAGGCTGCCGGGAGCCGGGCTCCTGTCCCCTCCAAGGTCACCAGGTCTCACCCCTGCACCACCACAGCCAAGGTCAGAGCAGGATTCCTCTGCATGGCCGGTGCTGGGCTCCGAGGGACAGTGGCAAGGCGGGGGTGTGAGGGCTGGGACAGCAGGCGGCTGTGGGTCAGAGGCAATGGCAGAGCCACGGGGCGCGGGTCAGGGCTGAAATGTGCTAGCAGAGATGGGGCTGGGGGGGCATGACTGGAATGAGAGGGGATGCTGTGGGTCAGGAGTGAGGGGGGCTATGGAGGTCTTGTCTGCAGACTGTGTGGGGAGGGAGGGCTGTGGGGCAGGAGGGAGGGGCACTGCCACGGCTGCGGGGAGGAAGCTCAGGCTGGCCCTGCCCAAAGCGTGCCTGGCTCCCCCAGCTCTGGCTGCTTCCCACGTAACAAAGCAGGCGGGGGACAGGGTTCAGCCCCAGGGCCTGTCGGTGACACACAGGCGTCTGTGTCCCTGCGGCTTTGCAGGGCCGAGCAGAGCAAGGCCTAGGCCCCTGACAGAGCTGGGTCGAAGGGCCCAGGCTCGCAGGAAGCCGGTGCCAGAACTGGGCCTTGAATCCAGGGCTCCCAAGTCCCAGCTCAGCCCCTAACCCTTGTTCCTGGCACCTGATTGTGGTGTCACAGTGCCCCTAGGCACCTGCTACCCCTCTAGCCAGAGCCGCTCGGGGCAGGGTCATGGCAGAGACTCCCGGGGTGCGGGGGGGGGGCAGCCATCCCTTTAGCAAAACAGCCATGATCAGCTGGGGGGACGGAGCTGTAGACAAAGGCAAAGAAAGAGCAGAGCTCCCCAGACCAGCTCTGGGCTGCCAGGGCCATTTCCTGTGCCAGCTGGGCCATTTCAGAGCGTTTCTGTTGGGGGCGCTGTTGTGCGCAGGGGCGTTTTGCAGACACAGAGACATGCACAGAGATCCCTGCCGTGCACGGCGCACGCAGCGTCACACGCACGCGGGTACACGGACCTGGCCACTCACGGCAGAGTCTCAAATGCACGACCACCTGCGTCCACTAGCATCAGTTAGCCACGGGGATATTCACTAGTGCACTTGAACGCCCCAGGCTGGTTCCCTTGCACTCGCATCCGGGGAGATAATAGCGCAGAGACCTGCTGCTCACTTGCCCGTGCCCTGTCCTAGACATTTTGGGGTCACGCCCTCCTCTTCCTCGGCCTTTGCAGCTCTTCTCTCCTGGGGGAAGGGCGATGAGCTTTAGGGCGAGCTGAAGGCCTGATCCGGTTTGCTGTGGTGGTGTGAATGGCTGCACTGAGGTGGGGGGCGCTCCCTGGGTGGAGGGGAGGGTCTGGTATCAAACTCCAAGGAGATCGCTGCAGGGGGCTGAAAGCTCAGCACAGTGGGGCTGGGGGGTGGGGGGCGAGGGAGTGGCGATGCCAGCCCTGTGCGGGGCGGGGAGACAAGGCTTGGGGGGTTGGGCACGTAGGGCTCCAGCAAGCAGCAATATCAGCCCCCATTTCGCGTGGGGGGCAGGCAGAGCTTTGGTGAGCAGCAACGCCAGTCCCGTGCAGGAAGGAGGGCTCAGGCCAGCCCTGTGGGGTGGGGCGGAGCTCGGGCCAGCTCCTTGGGGGTCGGGGGGGGCCCTCAGGCCAGCCCCATGGGGGGAGGGGAGGCTCGGGCCAGCCCCACGATGATGTCCTGTTTTCCCTTTGGGAAATATGGTCACCCTCCTGTGAGGGCAGGAGAGGGGGACCCCGGAGTGTGCTGGGCACACCAGCCCCTTGCCTGGCGCAGGGGAAGCTGCCCCAACCCCTCTGCTGCTGGGGCTTGGGCCAGGTCCAGATTTCAGTCCTGGGAGCCGGGAGCCCGAGGACCACAGGCTGGGCTGCAGCCAGAGGGAGCCAGATCCCTCCCTGGGGTGACTCCAGCCGCTCGGGGTGCGCTGTAGGGATGGCCGTGGCTCCAGAGGCCAAGCAGCATCTCGTCGACCAGAAGCTGCTGCTGCTCTCCCAGGCTCCCAGAAGCCGGGTCAGCTGCGCAGTAAGTGCATATTTGGCACCCGGCAGCTCCTTGCAGAGACAGGCAGCACGTGTGGTCGCTGTCCGCCCGGTGCTGAGTCACTGCTCGTCTGAGGCCGCGCCGCCTGCTCCGGGGAATGTGCCCCTGGGCCCAAATGGTCTCCTGGGCCCAGCCTGCCCCGTCCCTGGAGCCCAGAGGGCTATGACCCTGGCTCTGGGCCCGGGGGGCTCTGCCCAGCTTCTTCAGCCAGAGCCACTGCTGCTCCTCATGGCCCGCTTGAAAACCAGCCCCATCGGGCACGGGCACGGCCAGGCCTTTTTGCAGGGGGAGGGGAGGGGGCTGTGTTTCAGCCTCCGAGACGGCCCCAGGCTTGGACCCAGCGCTCCAAGGGTCCGTTCTCCCGCTCTGGTTCAGTGCAGCTCAGGAGAATGGGTGTTTGGGGGAAAGCTCCCCCGTTTTAGTGCCATTGAATCAATCTCTCCTCGCCCCAATTCTGCCTTGACCCTGGACCCCACTCTGCAGCCTCACCCAGACCTGACCACCCCCTGCTCGGCCCCTCCAGGCTGAGGCTCAGACCGCAATCCTCAGGGGCCCAAATCCACTGCTGGGACTCTCAGCAGCAGCTGGAGAGCCCAGCTCTTCCTGCTCTGAGGGTGGGGGCTGGGAATCAGGATGCCTGGGTTCTATCCTTGGCTCTGGAAGGGAGTGGGGTCTAGTGGTTAGAGCGGGGGGGGGCTAGGAGTCGGGGTTCCTAGGTTCTATTCCCAGCTCTAGCACCAATTTCATACGTGACCGTGGGCAAGTCACTTCCCATCCTTGGGAGATACAATGGGCAAAGAGGGGCCTGGGGTAACCTGCCACCTGACAGAGGGCCCAGGCCCTGGCCCAGCAGCTGGTATTGCCATGGGCTCCCCTCTGCCTGGCCTCTGCAAAGAGCCAGCTTCTGCTCAGCTAATGTGCACCACAGCTGAGAGCAGGAACCGGGGTGGGGCGGGAGGCGGCCCTCGCCCAGTGCCCTCGGGCCGCATGGCCAGCGCTGAGGGTGGCAAGCCGTCCCTCCAGCCTAGAATGGCTCTGCAGCTCTCCCAGCCTCTCCGCTAACTTTGGCCCTTCCAGCATCCCTGTCCCCAGAGTGCCTCAGACCAGGGCTAAGGGCTCTGTTGGGGCAGGTGAGGCCTGCAATCAGCAGGCCAAATTCACCCCTGCACTGACACAGGGAATGGGCGGGGGTGTGTGTATCTCTTACTGCCATGGCATCCAGCCCCTCCTGGCCCGTGGGGAATAATGGAGGGGCAGGACTGCCCCAGCAACCCCTCCCCCCATCCCTGACTGCCCATGCTGGGGAATGGGGGTTCTTGCAGGGGGGAACGCAGGCAGCTCTGGGCCAGCCTTGAGGGAGCGCACTGCACAGCTTTGTACCTCGTGCCAGCCAGGAAACCAGGGCGAACCGCTGCCCTGAGCGGGGACCACGGAGCCAGGAGCCCTCCGCACCCACTTTGCACAGGGGGGATGGGGTGCCAAGGGGAAAGGAGGGGGGCAGTGGGCCCAGCTACAGCAACCCCTTGCAGAGAGAGAGAGAGACAGAGACAGAGAGACACTCACAGAGCTCTGCAGAGGCAAGTACAGTCTGCTCTGACTTTCCCTCGCTCCAAAGTCCTCTGAGCCCTTTGCTCAGCGCCGGCAGGGGCCTTGGGGGACTGGCTTGGGGCAATGCCCTGTGTGACGTCAATGGCACCTTAGCCTCTGCGCGGGGGCTAACATCACCCATCGTGCCTTGGAGCCAGGGATTACTTGCAAGGGGTGAGCACTGGGGTAGGGGGTCCATCCCAGCCATCCATTCCGTAGGTCCAAACATTCCCAGCCCAATGGGCCCAAATCTCCCCTGCAACCAGTACAACCTCATTGGCTCCAGCAGCGTTATTCCTGATTTACACCAGGGTGGGAACAGAATTGGAGACAAGGAGCAGTGATTTCCAGCAAGTTGCATGAGTCCCCTGCCCCCTTGACCCTGCTCTGTGGCTCTGAAACCCCCCCCCTCCCCCGAGGTGGCAGCTCTCCCTCCAGGAGTTTCATGAGCTCGTCGGGGCTAAAACAAATCCAGCAAGTGGCCCCGGGCCTGATCCTTGACTGGTGTAAATCAGTGCAGCAATGCAGATTTACACCCACTGAGGTTCTGGCCCTTAGGGAGGAGGAGGCGCTGCGTGAGTCCCCGGGATCTTCCAGCGCCTGATTGTCCTCGCTGCTGAGCCCCAAATGGCAGCACTGAGTCTGCAGAGGCAGGAGGGCCCGGTGGTTAGGACTCTAGCCTGCACGGGGCAGCCCAGTAGTCAGGTCCCTGCTCTGGCCTGTACAATGGGGTAATAACACTTCTCAGCCTCGCAGGGGGACGGTGGGGGGGCAGGGAGGCTAAGTCTGTGAAAGGCTGCGAGGTGCTGAGATACTACGGTGATGGGCGCCACATTGGGATCTTAGCTAGAGGGGGATGTGGGGGGAGCGTGAGCCCCCGGTGCCATCCCCAGCCTCAGTACTGAACTCCAAATGTTGCTTTGACAGGGAGAACACTCAAGAGGCTGAGGGAGTGGGTCCACTGTGCTCTCGTTCCAGCTGTAAGAGGATCCCAGAGTGCATTGGAACCGAAGCCTCAAGTCATCCCTGAGGTAGGTGTGTAAGTACCATTCCACCCCATCCCTGCATTTTACAGCTGGGGAAACTGAGGCACAGAACAGGGCAGTGGCTGGGGGACACAGCGAGCGGAGGCAAGGGGTGGAGCTAGAAAAGGCTGTTGTGAACCTGGCCGATTTTTACAAATGAGGAATGGGTGTGACAGCGTGACACCAAGGTCTGGGGGGTCGAGTCTATGGCAAGCCAGGGAGGTCGGCACAAACGTGAGGGGGAAATGGCGCAGCCGGTTTCCCCTGGAGCAGCGAGTCTCTCGATTTGTCTGTCTGGAGGGTCACAGGGCGCTGTGGGTTTCACGCCTCGTTCCCAAGGCTCAGCACAGATTTTTGTGAAAAGGCCCATACACTTTGAGGTAGGGGGGGAAGCCACAGGGATTGCAAAAGCCTCCAGCTGTTATTTGTATTACAGCTGCGATCAGGGCCCCATTGTGCCAGGTGCTGTACAGACACAGAGACAGCCCCTGCCCTGAAGTGCCGACAAGACAAAGGAAAAACTAGTATCCCCATTTAATGATGGGAGAAACTGAGGCACGGAGAGACTAAGTGACTGGCCCAGGGTGATACAGAGAGGCAGTGGCAGGGCTGGGAAGTGAGCCTTGATCTGCTGAGTCCCCAGCTAGTGCCTTAGCCGCAAGCCCAACCTCTGAGCTAACACAGCTCTGTGTCTGAACCATGTGACTCACAAGTACATTTGTTGTGCTCCCTACAGACAGTACTTGGCCAGACTGAGGCAGGAGCTCACACAGTTACAAACTGCAGCAGAAAAAATGACCTGCACTAGGAGTTAATTGTGCAAAGAAAGAGGAAATGTTTTGGGCTTCGAATTCTGTTCTCCTGGCCTGAGGTCTGTGTTAGGATAATAAATACACAGTTATTGGGGGGTTGATTTTTATAATCTCAGGGCTAGGGGAAGCTAGAAATAGGTCCCCAGCCCTGTTAAACTTGTGCCTTTCGCCTCACTAAGGCAGCCTTAAGAAATATGAAATATTTCCTGCACTCACATCCTGAATAAAACAGCGTCGTGGGGAGTGGAGGGTGGTTCTTGTTTTTGTTTTTTTACTTTTAACCTTGCAAGCAGTGAAAGAAAGAAGGCAAATGACTCTCCCCACTCCCTATGTCCCGCCTGAGTGTGATGTCAAAAGGGGAATTCAAGCTCAGTATTTCAAACCTTCCTAGGCTGTGGAAGCAAGAAGAGCTGGTTTAACACATGAGTCTTGGGTTTCTAGCTGTTCAGGAGTCTCGATGATTTGCACGGCTCAGACCGTAGATTTCTATCTAACTGGGCTTGGATTTAAGGCCATCAGAGATCATTAGAGCTCGTCTAATCTCCTGCATAATCCAGGCCAGAGAATGGATCTGACCCTCACCACCGTAGTATCTGAGTGCCTCCCAATCATGGCCAGTTTTCACCCTCCTAGCAGCATCCTCCCCATTTACAGGCGGGGAACCACGGCACAGAGAGGTGAAATGACTTGCGCAAGGTCACACACAAGAGTCTGTGGCGGAGTTAGGAACTGGGGCCACATTTCTTGAAGGCTCCTCTGGTGCTTGCACAACTAGCCCATCCTGCCTAGCCAACAAGAGATAAACCTGGGTTGTTGGTGCCGTTTTGGGAAACCACTCTTCTGCTCGGTGTTGAGAGCAGAAAGGGGTGGAGGCGGGGTTGCTTTCCAGTATGATGCATGCATCTGAAACAACCTTATAAGGAGGTGCAAATTTCAGTTAACATAGAAGCCTTCCGGTATGCAACATGCCAGGAGTATGGTACTCCTAGCCCATGTAGTAAACCTTCGGCTGTGTCTAGACTGCAGATACAGAGTGTGACTGCAGTGCAGGCTGACAGGCCCGTGCTAGCGTTAATCTAGCCAGCTCAGGTACTGGAGCAGTGAAGCCGCAGCTGTGCGGGCCAGCCCCACGAGTTATTATCCAGGGTTCCGGGTGGGTTTGCACAGCCGGCGATGAATCTCCTGCCGCTGCAGCATCACTGCTCCAGGCTCTGAGCTAGTTAGATTAAAGCTGGCTCGGGTATGTCTGCCGGAGCTGCAGTCCCACCCTGTGACCCCAGTCTAGGCGTACCCCTATTTTCCTTCTTCAGTCTGCAATGCAAGCAGTGGATAGATCTGGGGTCCTTGTTCAGTGGAGCACTAACCCTACCCAGCGTGGTAGCATGCGGGCCAGATTTCCCGAAGAGCCAGCACGTTGGGTTCACGCCGGGCATGGGGCTCTCGTGAAAATCTGCCCCAAAGCGTCACGACAGGAGCGTCTGGCTGCTGGGGGCGTCAAAACTCGGCCCAGAGGAAGAGATGCTCAGCTACCGTAAAGCAGCGGAGCTCCACCAGCCACGATGGAACTCGGCTGATTCACCCCTGCTGAGGATCCAGTCCATAAATCTGCCTATAACGCCTAGAGAGTCAGCCAGGGGGGTTCATCATTGTCATGTCTGAGCAGACAGTGAGACTGAGGTTGGCTCCTGGAGGGGTGGGATTTGCTCACCTGAACCTTCCCCTGGGCTGATGTGTGACACTGTCCAATGGTCATCTCAACCTCTGGGTTACAGCTAGGTAACTCTATGGTGCTAAATATAGAGTCATAGACTTTAAGGTCAGAAGGGAACATTATGATCATCTAGTCTGACCTCCTGCACGATGCAGGCCGCAGAATCTCACCCATCCACTCCTGTAACGAACCCCTAACCTATGTCTCAGCTATTGAAGTCCTCAAATTGTGGTTTAAAGACTTCAAGGTGCAGAGAATCCTCCAGCAAGTGACCCGTGCCCCATGCTGCAGAGGAAGGCAAAAAACCCCCAGGGCCTCTGCCAATCTGCCCTGGAGGAAAATTCCTTCCCAACCCCAAATATGGCGATCAGCTAAACCCTGAGCATGTGGGCAAGGCTCACCAGCCAGACACCCAGGAAATAATTCTCTGTAGTGACTCAGATCCCACCCCATCTAATATCCCATCACAGGCCATTGGGCGTATTTACCACTAATAGTCAAAGATCAATTAATTGCCAAAATTAGACTATCCCATCATACCATCCCCTCCATAAACTTATCAAGCTTAGTCTTGAAGCCAGATATGTCTTTTGCCCCCACTGCTCCCCTTGAAAGGCTGTTCCAGAACTTTACTCCTCTGATGGTTAGAAACCTTCATCTAATTTCAAGTCTAAACTTCCCGATGGCCAGTTTATATCCATTTGTTATCCGAAGGTCTCTGATCCACACAGGAGAACCCAGTTCCCTGCTCCAGCTATTAAATCTCCCTCCTTCCCTGAGCCTGAAAAAAGAACCCAGGAGTCCTAGCTCCCAGATCTGTGTTTTAAGCACCAGACTGGCCTTCCCCTTTATGAATAAGCAGCAGTGAGACTGGACGAATCCTGAGTGAAAGCATCAAGGAGAAACACGGTGGCCCTGCCACCAGGCTGGGGATCTCGCTACAGGGTCTAGCCTCAGCTCTGCTTCAGCCAAAGGTTCCTGGCCCAGGGCTGGCACGACGCAAATGACACATGGTACAAAAGATTCCTGAGCCAGGAGGGGAACCTGGAGGAGTTTGTCAGCTCCGAGCTGGGCTCAGAGAGAATTTGGGGTCCAGTCAAACAGGTGTAAACTGGCTCATTGCTGGAACCAGGGAAAAGCCTCCCCCCCGCAACCCCCCACCTCCACTGTGTGACAGGAGCCCCCAAGTCACCTCCGGCTCCTGGTTGAAACAGAGCCTGTTTCTCTGAAGTTTAGCGCTGGCCAGGCCTTTCTAGGTCCGTGCTCCCTCGCTCACCCTCCCCAGCCGGGGGCTGAGCGCAGGCTTGAATTTCGCTTGCTCTGTGCATTAGGGAAAGGAGGGAGCAGTTCTGCTGAGTAGACGTTTTCGTCCTGTTCTCCTTTGCCTCAGGGAGAGGCAGTCTCATGTGGGGATTAGGCCATGCAGGGGGCGAAGTTATCTGCAGCCGTGTATGATAGCAGAGGGCATTTGCTGGGCTTAGCCAAGGCCTAGTGGTGGGTTTCTCCCACCCCTGCAAAACTATAAAGTTCAGCAGGATTCAAGAGGTGCCTTGAGAGGTGCTACTCTGCATTGGAATAGCAGGGGGCTGTAGGTCAGGACTGAGGGGTATCAGCAGAGCTGGGCGGGGGCACAGGACTGGGGTAGCAGGGGCACTGTGGCTCAGGGTTGAGGGGCATTGGCAGAACTGGCGGTGAAGGGAGCCCAGGGGCTGGAATAGACGGGGACTATGGGTTGGGATTGAGGGGCATCGACAGAGCCATGTGTGGGATGCTTGCCAGCACACCCCTGCTCTGTAGCTGGCTCTGTCCCTTGCTTTCAGGAGGACTGAATTCACCCCTTTGCTTTCCCGGGTGTCACACTAGGCCCTGCTCCAGGATTCCTGGCAAGCTGCTGCCAGCCCCTGGCTCATCCTACCCTGAATATATCTGCTGCCCCTTAACCCTGGCCTGCCCCTGCATTCTGTAAGGAGCCATGAAGAGAGAGCAAGGCCTGGAACGGGAGGAGCCCAGCTAACAGCAGGGGCAGGGCTCCCCCTCCTCTCCCTGGCTTGGGGAAGCAGTTCCTTCTCCTGCTGTGGGGAGAGACAATTTGCTTTGACCCTCAGCCAGCCCAGTGGCAACCCTGAGCCCTCGAGCCCCCACACATGCTTTCGTGGGGGCTGCAAAATGAGGAGTCTTTTTGGCTGCCCAAGCTGTTCATCTGCCATTTGAGTCAAACGCAGCCAAGGCCCCTCGGCTGCCCCTGGCCCTGGAATTTGGGGCTGGACAGAAATGGACGAGGTTTGTTTTTCATGCCGATGAGCCCTGCAACCCCAGCCTGCAGGTGCAGTCGTGGCAGGGACAGTGCAGGCCACTTGCCCCTGAGCCAGGAGGCAGCCCCTTTATGTCTGGCGGGAAGTCCAGTCTCTGGCTCAGTAAATTCACAGCCTCTCTGCTGTGGCAGCCAACAGGTGGGATGGGCCACTACGAACTGGGTTCAGTGCCTCCAGCTCATCTCACAGAGCCACTGCAGTCAGCCAGACAGCTCCCAGCTCCCCTGCAGTTTCTAGAAAGTCCATTTCTTTACTTCTGTTCTAAACCACTGAGTGGGGGTGCCCTGTATTGCCGAGCTGCTGCCGTGTTCTGCCCCAGAGGTGGCTGCACTGCAGTGCTGGGTGAGGCCTATATCTCCCTGACAGGTGTGCTGCAAAGCTTAATTAGTTACAGAGTAGCAGCCGTGTTAGTCTGTATTCGCAAAAAGAAAAGGAGGACTTGTGGCACCTTAGAGACTGACAAATTTATTTGAGCATAAGCTTTCGTGAGCTACAGCTCACTTCATCGGATGCCTGTGGAAAATACAGTGGGGAGATTTATATTAGTTAATGACACAGGCAAAGTGCTTCGAGCTGCTCCCATGAAAGGCAGAGAATTAGTGTCAATGACAGTGAAACAGTAACCAGGTGTCTATTGGGAGTCCTCGCTCTTTATATCAGCGCCTAACAGACCCGACGGCAAGTCTGCTTGGCCCCCGAAACCCGGGGACCAGACTGCATGTTCCAGATCGCCATCTGCTGGCACCCTGTCGATTTACTGTGCAGACATGGAGCACGCTTGTAACACTAGCATAAGCCACCTGCCCGGAGCCCAGTCAGGAGCACCCTCCCGTCTCCGGTAAGTGCTTCATTTTTCATGCTCCTTGGAGTGGCACGATTTTCCAAGCTGCAGCCCACTGCTGCATTTGAACTCATGACCGAGAGGGTCTCTGGAGCCAGTCATTCCCCGCCCCCAAGCCTTTCAGTAAAGGACAAGGAGCCACCCCCAGTCTCACCCACAGGCAAATGTCAGACTCCAAGCACGTCTCACCGCCGTTGTTTCAGCCAGGCCCATCCTGCCCCCCTCGTCCCCAGGTGGGTAACGTAATCGCCTTGATGTAGTTCCAGTTCCAGTCAGTGCCGCTCGGGCCGGAGGTGCCCTGGCAGCACGGAGAGGTTACGCAGGAGACAGTCCCTCTTTCTCTGTCTTTACAGCCCGACTCACTTGCCCCCCTCTCCCCCCACCCTGCTACCAGGAGGGAATCGATAGCGTTTAGAGCTGACAAACGAAAAACGTTCCTGAGCGGAGAGGAGGTGGGGACGTGGAGCTTTTAGCGTGGTTGGTAAAAACATGTCGTCGTCCCATGAAAAATGAAGCTGGTTTGGAGAAGGGTTTTAATGTAGCCGGATCACTGTGGGGAAGTTACTTTTAATGGAGATGGTGGGGGGCAGGTAATACACGCGGCAACGGATCTCTGACCGGTTCGGGACCTTTGGCGCCATTGCAGCCGCTCTCCGTATCGGGGATAGAACTCAATCTTGCTCTGCAACCGCAGGCCTAAACATCTTTCAGCGTTAGCGCTATAGGGACAATGAAACACATTGCAGCAGTTTGACTCTATTCAACGGAGGACAGCGGTGTACTTTTTATACATATGCACGCACACATGTGTGCGTGCACAGAAACACCCACACCCACGACAGCAGCCAGGTTGTAGAATTACTTTTCATTTGTATAGCACCTGCTGGCAGAGGATCCCATAATGCTTTGCAAACATTGAATGAAGCCTGACAGGTAGAGCGAAACCCGTGAGCCTCATTTTACAGATAGAGAAACTGAGGCACAGAGGGGCGAAGGGGCTGGCCCGGTGGGCAGACAGAAAGGAGCATGGGATAGAGAATGGAAACAAGGGATGGGCAAAATCAGCGCAGCGAGGCTCCCTAACCACAACTACTTTGGGAGGAGTTTGGAGCAGGGTCTCCAGGGCCGATTCCCTTAGTTATTTGTACTGTTTCATAGACCTGGACCCTCTGCAGCTCACCCAACCTCCCTAGTGCAGCCCGGAGGCTGGCAGCCTGGCAGAGTGAATCAGCACCACAGGCTGGAGCATGATCAGCCTGCAGCCAGAGACGTGCAAGAGCCAGACCTGAGGGGCACAGGCCCTGGGTTTGCCCCTCAGTCTCCCATGTGGCTTTGCCGAGAGCTTTGCGCTCCAGTGGGGGATACAACAGCCCCAACTCCCCCCACCTCCAGCATGAGCCAGAGCTGAACTCCCCAAGGGCACTTGCCATTTCAGGGTGGGGGTGGCCCTGCCATCAGGCGCTCCCAGCTCCCTCCTGCCCAGGGGATGCTCACAAAACGGGGCAAGGGGACAGAGCTCCCCCCGCCCCACAGTCTCTAAAGCTGCTGTTTCATTGCATTCTCTTTTCAGGGTCCAGTACGGGCCTCCCAGGGAAGGAGCTGGAGCAGGGGGGAACTGGGACCAGCTGCCTCGGAGTCTCCAGGAGATGGGGTTTGTCCAGTCCAGGAGGATTACTGGAAAGCAGCCTTGAGATGGTGGTAGGTGCTGATCCTGGCTGGGGAGCCCTGTGCATGCTGCAGGGAGCTGGTGCATGCGGGGGCTTGCCCCTCGGGGCCTCATCACCCCAGCAAGGGCCCAGAAAATGATTTTTATACACACACCCCATCCTGCCCGCACAGCTAGAGGCCCGACTCACGCAGCTTAGGGGATGACAGCAACAAACCAAGCACCAATGGGGGCTGCCAGGTGCACGGCCTGGAGGAGCAGCCCCTCCCTCCCAACCCTACATACTTCTTCATATGCCCATAGGGAGTCAGCCGGCGTTATGGAATGTTAAGAAGTATGTATCTTTGGGCTGGGGTCCTCACGTCCTGCAGACACTGGCTCAGGACAGGTTCTGCACCCCGGCCACTGGAGGAAGACCACAGGCTCATACTTGTCTGGGGGGACAGAAGCCCCGACGTGGGACTGGGCCCTGGAGAGAGTGTGTCCCTGGGGCTGGTAAAAAGGAACCAGATCAACTTGGAACTGGATTTGGTCCCCTTCAACCAGCTGCAGTGGCGCATATGTCAGCCTCACCAGGCGATGGACAGCACCTGTGCGGCATGCTACGTACATGTGTCTTATATGCCTGCTATGCTTGGGAAGAACGAGACGTGGGAGAATGGGGCGGCTTGGAGGCACCAGGGTATTTTAATAGGATCCAGCTTGTTCGCCGACCCCTGGGGCAAGAAGACAGGAGTTCCCAGAGTCATTGGAGGACAGTGGTTTACGGTAAGATCTCTCCCTTTGCCAAGGGACCCCTCCTCTGGGACTCCTTACAAAAGCTAAACCTATGTTGAGGGGTGTGTGCAGGATCAGGGTTAGTAGCTAGCTTCAGCTTTTGACCTGGGAGCTTGGTCTACCCAGGATCTCAAACAGGGAAAGCTCTAAAGGAATTTAATTGTGACCTGCAAAGGGAGTTTCAAAGTTTGGTTTATGTCACTTTTTCAGTTCTTGATGGTGGATAGAGATGGCCTGAAAGGGTTCTCCCCTACCCCATCTGCCCGCTTTTTATTTTTAACCTTAGAAATATCAGCAGTGTCAAGATTGGCTGTGATGGTATCACTGGAGGACTCCCTGTGGCTCTCAGGGATATATGCTGGCAACTGCCTCATGTCTTTTGTTCAACACTTAATTGGACTGTGGAACTCACTGCCACAGGAGATTGTTGAGACCAGGACCCTCACAAAGGAGGATTGGACGTTTATATGGATAACAGAAATCTACAGAGCTAACATAGATAATGCTAAAACAGAGAGCTTTGATAAGAAAACCTCCTGCTTCAGGGCTCAAGCCAGTCTCTAACTATTAGGGGTTAGGATGAGAACTTTCTGTGGGGCAGAGTATCCCACAGAAGCCTGCTACAGGGCTTCTTGTCCCTTTCTCTGAGGAATCTGGGGCTGGTTACTGTTGGAGACAGGATACTGGACGAGATGGACCTTGGGTTGGAGCCTATATTTAACTGAAGAGGTGGGGGTGCTGATCTTTAAAGATGTCCTTTCTCTGAAGTGCTTATTGGGCAATAGAGTTAAATAAAGCATTAACGTGAAACAAAGTCTTAAGCAGTCTGACTCAAAATCTTTTCCTCTCTTGATTGCTAAACGGTTGCCCTCTTGCACTGTCACCATTTCACGCATTCTTCAGTTGCATGTAGGCTAAACAAGACCTTAATTTCTAACGTTAAAAAAACCCATGTAGAATTTGTAATCCTCTTAGCCCTTTTTATCCACCATAAAGAACTAAAACAAAGCACCATGGTCCTTTTCGCTTTGCAGGCCACCTTTGCACCATGTTTATCGGGCAGACAGCTACCGCCTCAATCACTCACTTTCTAGTGCCCAGCCTTGGAATTAAACACCCGATCAGAAAATATATGGACTATACCATCTGGTCACAGGGGGGAGAAGTTTGAGGTGGGTGGGGGAGGGTTTGTGTGCTAAGGACATTAATGATAAATAAGTCCTGCTAATTCTGTGCAAAGTATGGGAGAGGTTAAACGGGCAGGGTTCCCTAATGAGTTACTTTGCCTTTGGGATGGGTTGCGTATTCCTCTATCCATAGACAACCACATAAAAGCCGACTCCCTGGAGCTGGATGCTGGGCTCCCTGTCTATAGCCGGAGTGTTTTCTCTTTAGTGCCCGGCTGCTCTGCGAGTAAGTGAAATTTGCAATGATCAAGTGGCCTAGCTAATTCCATGTGGGGCTGGGGAATCTTCCGAGCAGGTCTGTTTGGAAGGGAGACTATTTTAAACAGAAATGGAAGGAGAACTGACTGTCTTGTAAAAAGAACAGGAGGACTTGTGGCACCTTAGAGACTAACAAATTTATGTCTGTATCTGTACGAGGTTTTTTTTTTGTCTTGCGTGAAAGGGAACCTCTTAACCCTTATTTTAAGCAGGCAGATTTCCTTATCCCAAGCTACTAATGCTGCCTTTAATTATTAAACCTGAGACAGCTGTTCGAAGCCCGTTCTGCCTTGCACTGGCTGGGCCACTTCCTGTGTGTGTTCTCCCCGGAGATGGGCTGGGAAGCAGGAGCTAATGCAGTCACAAGGCTGTAGGGTCTGTGCAGACTTCTCCAGTGGGCTTGGGTTTTGCAGCAGACTCAGGTGTCTACCCTTGAGGCCAAACCTGAGCTGTGACATCTCTGAAGGATCCTTGTGCTGTTACCACGTCTGTCTCCTACATCCACCCGTCCACCTCCGGCGTTTGGCGTGGACTGGCTGTCCGGGTTTCACTTGCCCTGAGGTAACTGGGTTGTCTAGGGTTATTTTTACTCCATGTGGATTGCACTGCAGGCAGGTAGCAAATTTCATCTTAAAGGCATGGCTTCGTGCTGTCCCTTTAAAGGGCCAGAAGCAGGTGTCCCGTCCCTAGCCATCTAGCCACAGCTTTTCATCTTGGGAAGCCTCCATGGAGTCACTCCATGAAGGGGCTGTCAGCTCCCCATGGCCGCAATGGCAGCCGAAGTCAAACCTATGCAATTAAAAAAAGAAACAGAAGAGAAAAGCTTCTGCAGCCACCGGAAAGCTCCTTGTTCCTGCCGGGCCCAAGGCCAGCTGCGCCAGGAGCCCAGGGCTGGGAGGGGGCCAAGTGCCGCCCTGGTTGCGCAGTTGCGATGTCACGAGCAACGCGGCCCGTTCCCGGATCGGCTGCTACAGAGGCAGAGCCGCTTGCGCCCGTGGATGGGAGCGGGGCCCATTCCTTCCTCTTGAGGCGTCAAACCGTAAGGCGTCGGTTGCTCCTGGCATGTTTTTCTAAGCTTGGTGGGGAGGGAAAAGAGCAGAAAGGAGCGGGGCTGGGGGTGTGAGCAGAGCCCCCTTCCAGCGGAGCTCTGGTTCCTTGCAACCAGATGGCGCTTCTGGCAGGACCATGAAGACAATGAGCTGGGGGAGGGAGTCGCGCGGGCGGAGGTGTGGGGTGCAGGTGAGCTGCCCCAGCAACCTGCAGCCCGAGCAGGCGGCTTAGCCGCACCGACGCCCTGCTGAGAGAACAGCACTGGTGGGCGTGTGCGCCCTGGAAATCACGTCCTCGCTCCGGGGGAGCTGACGGAGCTGGAGCCTGAGAGTGCCAGTCCTTAGCCTCGGCTTTCCTCGTCTCTCCCATACCCTGCCCCTGCCTCTCGGGCCCCAGGTGAGAGCGGGGGACTCAGAAGTTGGCCTGGCTGCGTGTCAGTCTCCTCCTGCTCAGGGCTGAGGAAGCTGGTGTGGATCCAGGACCCCCCTCCAGGTGTGGATCCAGGACCCCCCTCCACGTGTGGATCCAGGACCCCACTCAGCCATGGGTCGTAACTCTCTCCACGTCCCGTTCGCTAAGGGGAACGCGCACCACGAATTGTGACCCTCACACAGAGGTGCAAGTAAGCCAGGGCGCCCCGGTACGGGGTACCAGCAAGAGCCGTTGCGCCGTACCGGGGCGGTCCGGCTTCCCCAGGTGGCCATTTAAAGGGCCTGGGGCTCCCAGCAGCGACTGGAGCCCAAGGCCCTTTAAATAGCCCCCAGAGCCCTGGGGTCGCAGCGGCAGCGGTTTAAAGGGCCCAGGGCGGTAGCGGCTGCCGGCTGCTACCCCAGCGGCTGCCGCGGCTACCCCGGCGGGGGCGGGGAAGGGCACTTACCTTGGCTCTGACCCGCCCCATCCCCGCCCCTTCTGGGGGCCAGAGCCAGCCCCAACTCAGCCCCGTACCGGTAAGTCCCTATTTCTACTTCCACCCCTGGCTTCCGAGGCAAGCTGTAGAATGTTTGTACGGTAACTCCTCACTTAACCGCGTCCCGGTGAACGTTGTTACCTCGCCGATCCATTCGGGAACATGCTCGTTTAACGTTGCGCAATGCTCCCGTAGAACGTCGTTTGGCGGCCGCCGGCTTTGCCCACTGCTTGCAGGAAGAGCAGCCCCTTGGAGCGAGCCGGCCGGGGTGGGGGGTCTTGGAACCAGGGTGGGCCAGCAGCCCCCCTCTCAGCTCCCCGCTCCCCTAAGTTCCCTGGAGGGCAGCCGCCCAGCAGGCTACCAATTACCAGCAGTTCATCTGTCACTCCCCCCACTGCCGTCTGCTGCTCCTGCCCTCTGCCTTGGAGCCTCCTGCTTGCTGTGCAGGGAGTGGGGGGAAAGAGGGGTGCCGATGTCAGGGTGCCCTCTCCTCCCTGGACTCCATCTCTACAGAGCAGAGGGGACACAACAGGGCTCAGGAGGGAGGGAGCTTGCTGGCAGCCGCTGCGTTCTCAACTTGCTGATCTACTTAAAAAGGCAATGTACTTAGAGTGGGGTCAGCGTACTTAAAGGGGCAATGTGCATCTCTCTCTCACACACACACACACGCAGTGTGTGTGTCTCTGTCTCACACACACATGCACCCCTCGTCACTTTGGAAAGTGGAGGGAGTGGTGCGCTCCAGTGGGATAGCCTGGGTTCATCATCACGTTCAGTTTCCGCAGGGAATGTTTGCAGCCACGGCCATGCGTCCGTTGTGTCTCCTCCCTCCATTTGTGCTGCCTTGTAGAGTGTGAGGCTACAGTAACAACAGTGTGTTAACCCTTGAGGGCCCAGCCGAGTGCTAGTTCATCATTTAGCAGTAAGGCATTCCCTGGGAAATATCCCACCCTCTGACTCCACCACCTCAACCGAGCTTCACAATCATCGTTGCTGTGTACAGTGTTCAATTGTTTGTTTAAAACATATACAGTATGTGTGTATATATATATAATATCTTTTGTCTGGCGAAAAAATTTTCCCTGGAACCTAACCCCCGCTATTTACATGAATTCTTATGGGGAAATTGGATTCGCTTAACATCGTTTCCCTAAAAGTAGCATTTCTCAGGAAGGTATCTACAACGTCAAGTGAGGAGTTACTGTAGTTTGTAGGCGGCCAGGACGCCCGTGGGCCCAGCAGAGCAGGAGTGTTGCCAGAGGTTATCACCACAACTTAACCATTGATGCAAAGCAGTCCTCCCATGCCTTCCCACAATCCCACTGGAATCTCCCCACTGGCTTCCACTGACTCCCCTTTTGCACGCAGTGACCCTGCCCTGACGTTCACAGCCATGTCATGCTGGCCATGTAGGTCCTCGACCCTCAGCTGCCAGTTCTGATTTCAGATCCAGAGATGGAGGCCAAGGCGGGTGAATCACCATGTTCTGAACTAGCACCTGCTGCTTTGGCCCTGCCTTGGTCTGCGATGAGGTCACCTCTGGCTGGAGATCCTTCCCAGGAGCCAGAGGAGCTGTTTGACCAGGCGCCGGACCAAGAGGAACCGGGTGAGACGGACACAGAGGAGAAACCGGAATCAGAGCCCAGTAAATCCCCTTGCTGACCATGCCTATGGGTGATGTGCACTGGCATTACTTGTTATGGGGTAGGGGGGGCGACACTATGAACAATGAGGTGGCAATAATGACTAAGGACAGATACAGCTTCCCTGGTGGGCAGTAACTTCCAGCTTTCACCCTCTCCCCCTAGACCATGCACGTCCCCAGATGGATTTGAAGTAGGTTAGGGTGGGGTGCGGTGAGAAACCATTAACAGTCAGACTGCAGAGGGCAAAGGAGCTCTGGTTCAACCACAGTACCTTGTTGTGAAATGAGCCCCTCTCATAAGCAAGACACAGTTGGGTTGTCTCTTTATAGCACACTAAGCAAAGCAGTGCAGGATTTTTGCATGTTCAAAAGTGCACAGCTAGTTATTTAATCTCTGCTCATAAACCAGGCACCCATCATGTATCCACATGTCACTGTGGGCATCCAAGGTTAGCCACGCAGGCAGCAGATGGGAGCATGCCCAAAGGTCAGGAATGAGGCAACACCTCCCTGGTGCACAACACCTTCTTCCTGCACCTATGACATCCCCTCTCTGCTATGAGGAAGGCATATGTGCTCATGTCACAACAACGGTACCCCGCGCATTCAAGCCCAGTGCAGGGGAGGGAAAGAGAGAACTTATTCTGATGTGCAATTTCACTACCTGTATCTGATTAAAACACCTAGTTTCTGTCACATGCTCCATGCCACTTGGTGTTGAAAGCCGTGTGGGTTTCTCAGTCTCCTGGCAATTCAAAAACTTTTTTTTTTTTTTTTTTTTTTTTTGCTTTGGGGAAGGATTTGAGCCAAAATCCAGGTAGTGTGAGGTTTTTAAAATATCAGTGAATTGAACATTTGCAAAATTTTTGTTTTGGGGGTGAACGAGACACTTTGTTCTGATTGAGTTTTCTTTATATTTTTAAACAATAAATTTTGAAGGAAATGTCCAAACAAAATTGTGTGGAACTAAAAAGTCAAAACACCTTTGACTCTTGAAATTTTGACACACACTGTTCTGTGAAAGCCACACAAATCTGCACAGCATTTTAGCAGTGCCAAATCGGCTGCTTTTTAAAAAATTTTGTAAAATAAATAATCTTGGGCTGAAACGTCTGCCAGCTGCATTTAGCGCACCAGTGCCTGTCTAGAGCTTGACTTGCAGAATTCAGCAAGAGCATTCGTATGGCTGCTGTCAGTGAGTAACCACCACTAACATTTAAACTGCTCCTTCCCTTTCATCTGGTCATGCTGAACTATCTGGCATGTTTCAAGTGCTGTTGCGTACTGATGATGACAGTCCGGCTGCTAATCCTCACTAGAAAGGGTTTTGAAACATCCCTCTCTGGGAAGACCTCACATTTTATGGGGGGTGGAATTGGCTTTTGCATGTATTCAATTAATGAGATTTCTTATGCTGGTTTGTTCACAAGATGCACCAAAACAGAGCCGTTTGCCCCAGCACCTATAAATCACTATTGTCTCCATCATACAAAGCAAACATTTGAGAGTATAGGTCACCTCTTATTGCCAGGGTCTGGAGGTCTAGTAGAAAGTAGCCTGCAAAGATTCAGATTCTTGAATCCACTCAGTCTAAAACATTCCCCTTTTTCTTCTTAGTTGTCTCCTGAAGCTCTGCATGTGGCTGACACATTCTCCTGTCAACATCACGCCTTGCCATTCTCTGGGCAAGGCTGCTGCTGGGACACTTATTGCTGCTTTCTGCTGTACCTGCTTCTCTTGCCAAGACATCAGTAGCTCTATAGAAACGGCTACCAGCAGCAGTGTGTTTCTGCTGTGTGCGGGCTCCATGCCACCACACCTGCTGGCTTCCTGGAACGAGGTGGATTGCGGGAGTTCCCAGGTTTTAGATCTTTGCAGTCTCAGATCTGCCCTGGCAGGGAGCAGAGTTCTCCCATGATGCCTAGGGAGAGTGGTGCAGTTTGTAGTGATGCTGTGAACCCTGGGACACGTTCCCAGAAGCCTTAGTGTAACACAACCGGATGCAGTGTTAGTGCGGACACAGGGAGTCACAGCCCACCGCAGCACACACTTGTTGACTTATGGCATGGTCACGCTGTCGCATGTTAGCCTGAATCAGGAGAAGTTTGCTGAGATAGGGTCAATCAAGGCAGCTCTGTAGAGTAGACACACTTCCACAGCAGAAACCAGTGGTGGGGTGAATTTCATAGAATCATAGAATATCAGGGTTGGAAGGGACCTCAGGAGGTCATCTAGTCCAACCCCCTGCTCAAAGCAGGACCAATCCCCAATTTTTGCCCCGGATCCCTAAATGGCCCCCTCACAACCCTGGATTGAACTCACAACCCTGGTTTAGCAGGCCAATGCTCAAACCACTGAGCTATCCCTCCCCCCAGATTTGTTGGGACAGCTGGAAATAAAAACATTCTAAGCTGGTCTAAGTGGATGATTACTTCACCCCTCAGAGCAAACAATACTGAGGCAAATCTGCTTTACGTGTGTAAGGACAGAGGGCCTCCGCTCCGAGTGATGTTCATGAAGCGTGTGCTCAGTGTGGGTTAGTATCCAGTGCTACTGGTAATGTATTTTCTGTAGCATCTGAAACGCTCTGCCTCTTCTCTCTGCTGCTCTTACCTGGACCACCGTTTCTGGAATGCCAGTGCAGTACAATCTTCTCACTCCTGCTGCTCCAGTCTCCTCCTCTGGGCTGGTCAGAGACCTTCCTGAAGGAAGAGGACAAAGGAACTCTTCAGAAAGTGGATCTGCTGGGTAAATGTGTCCTGTTGGCAAGTGCCTGCTTTGTGTGGAAGTACTTACTGATCATTGCAGCAGAGCAAAATCCAGCAAATTTAGACAGCGATTTAGAAACAAGCCTGGACCATGGAGGTGTCTGCACCAGGAGCTGGCTTCCTCCTCCATGTCTATGTGTTTAAAATTTGCTGATCTCATTGTAGTGATGCAAATCTTCTCTTTCCCTAGAGTCCAGCAGCAAAGCCATGAAAGCAGCAATTGGGGCAACTGTCGGAATAGGTAAGGGGCTAATTCAAAGCACTCAGTTCATCCAGAGTTTTTTGTGGCACAGCTTTTCCCCCTGCAGACAGTGCAGGTGTCATGCTGAGTGGTGGCAAAGAGACTCCAGATAAGTGAATATGCTGGCCTGTAGGGAGCAGGGACACCTCATTGGATGCTTGACTGTGTCCCAGTGAGTCGGCAGCGGCTCCAGAGGAAGAGTGGGGTCACTGGCCTGGGGAGCAGAAATCTGCATTTGAACTCATGTGTGTGCCCATGGGGGGCTGAGCCTAGTTTGCGGAACTGGACGGCTCTCCAGGCATGGGGTGTCCTAGCCCTGGTTGTTCCAGTGATCTGCCTTGCCTGGGATGACTCTCCCTGTAGCCCTTCCTGGGAGCCTAGGTCAGGGCATGCAGCTCTGTGGGAGCTGTGGGTGGGAGCTGGTTCATGGACGTTCTTCTGGCTGGAGCCAGTCGCAGGGCTTCTGCCCGGGGCCCTAGCAAGTCTAATGCGGCCCTGGCTGTCTACGCTGGGGGGTTAGGTCAGCAGAACTATGTTGCTCAGGGTGTGAATTTTTCACGCCCCTAGGGGATGTAGTTATACTGATTGTAAGTATGTAGCACAGACCTGGCCTAACAGCCGATGCTGTGCTTAACACTGCAGTGTCTCTAATGCAGGAGTTGCAGTCATTGGGGCCCCAGTAGCAATCTGGGCAGCAGGCTTTACTGGAGCAGGCATTGCAGCTGGGTCAATTGCTTCCAAGATGATGTCAGCAGCGGCCATAGCCAATGGAGGAGGAGTGGCTGCTGGGAGTCTTGTGTCAGCCCTGCAATCAGCTGGTAAGCCTACGATGGGGCATCGGGAGGTGATGCCTCATTCAGACTCGTGTCCGGTGCTCTCCTGCCTTGCGAACAACTCACCATGGAAAAGTGATCCTGCCACTTCCAGACAAGCTCTGATTTTCCTTTAGAAGGAAGAGCAAAGTCTCTATATTGTTTGACCAAATGTGTTGCTAACTGACCTTGCAAACATGACCTGCAGGGGCATGCATTCAACAGTATGCTGGTGATGGTGGTGGTCTGGCTAGCTTGCGCCTGACCTCATCGAAATAAGTAGCATAAATCATGTTGTGTATTCAGTATCTTACCAAGTATAGCTTTTTAACTTCGGTTAAACTGTCAGGCCAGGCCCTGGTGCTCTGTGCCTTCCAGCATTTGCATCTAAAGGTGGAAGTCCCGATTACCATGGGGGTGGGATGGAGGGAGGTGCTTCCTTGAATCCACAGCTCAAGCCATCAGAAATTAAGGCAAGGATGCTGTACGTGTCCCAACATTGCATGAGCTATTGCACTGGGGTGCGTGCTCAGCTCACTGCAGGAACAAGAACTAACCCACATGTTTGGGTTTAGACGCTCAAAGGATTTATTTCCTCTAGGAAGGAGTCGTGAGGGGGAGAGATGAGAGCTAAAACCCTGGCGGGTTAGGAATAAATACAGTACTGGGTTCACCGTACCTCTGATCAGGGACTCGTCCAATAATGGATGATGCAAGTGAGCCAAGGCAGAGGTGCACAGATCAACAGGTGTTCAACCCACAAGTGTCTTGCGGCTCTTGGTAAGAAAGAAGACTGCAGTCAGCAGCCTTAAAATAGCAGAGTCCATTATGTCAGTGCAGAAAGTGTTAAGGGCTCATTCTCAGATTTCACTGGTAGTCTATCCCTTATCCACAGAGGCCAGCGGCAGGGGTGAGCTGGTGGCTCTGGGCTAGATTCTATTCTCAGTCATGCTAGTGCAAGTCCAGAGTGACTCCACTGATCTCTGGAGTCTCTCTGGATTTACACTACTGAGAGCAGGCGTCACTCCTCTAAGGGAGTCAACGGACTAGTGCAATGTAGTGATACTGACTAGCTGTTCCTCTGATTCTTTGCAGGCGCTGTAGGACTCTCACTAGGTACTAAAGTTGGGCTGGGCACTGCACTCGGATCTGTAGGTGCAGCTGTTGGCTCCTGGTTCTCTAAGAATGAATGAAAGCCGTGCAAGCCCTGCTGGCCTCAGAAGTAGACACTGACCAGTCCTGGAAACCCTTAAACTGCAAAGCTGGGCCAGAACAGCATGTGGGGTCTGGCAGTTACTTCATTGTTGCCTGGGAAAAGCTACTGCCAACGTGTCACTTGTTCTGCCTTCTCTTTGACCGTTGTTGAGCTGCTCTGATTATGATGCGGGAGGGGGGTGTGAAAACAATAAAGCTGGTTTTAAATGGACAAACTTGTTGGTTTGAAATTGATGTGGGGAGAGTCAAAACCCTTGGGAGCATCAGAGGTTGTGAAAGCCTCTCCAAGCGAGATGCTTATGGAGTGAATTCTGTGTCCAGTCCTGCCTGGGTGGCAGGTTGCTGTATCAGCTGATCCTCCCTGTATCTTTTCCCTGAAGCGCACATATGCCTGTCCCCGTGGGGTTTTTGAGAAAACACAATAGGCTGAATAGAGAAATCTCACACCAGACGCATTGTCTGCTCCTGAGTGTGGATGCTGCCAATCCCACCTGCCCAGGCTAAGTGACAACACAATCTCTAGCTAGCCCTATGTCTCGCTCTCAGCCAGACCTTCAGTCACCCTCCTGGGTTTAGGACTTGCTATCAGTTTTACTCTCTGGCTGCAATTGAGTCAGCTATTTAACCCTCCTTCTGAAATGCTGATAACACTGTTCTTGTCAGTAGCCTGCGAAGACCAAATCAATCTGAGTGCCTGAAACCTGCTCCCAGCCCCTGTTAGACTGGCTGTAGATGTCCTGATTTTATAGGGACAGTCCCGATATTTGAGGCTTTGTCTGATATAGGCACCTATTACCTCCCAACCCCGTCCCGATTTTTCACACTTGCTGTCTGGGCACCCTAACTGGCTGAGCCAGAAGCCTCTAGCTTCTTGGGCATTGGCATGAGAGAAGAGACGCACTAGCCCCGTGGAGAAGAGATCTGATTCGAAGGCAGAAGTTAGTTCTGCGATGTAAGCAGCCCTTGCCAGCTGCGTTTATCTTGGCTGACATGAGAACCCTTCCTCAGAAGCACAAACTGTGGGTTCCCTCCTGCAGCTGCCCAACTTGGCAAAAGAAACGGTATAGTTACAATGAGTTCAGTGCTGAACAACGTGGAAGTGGATCCTGGCACACAGGGAGCTGGTGTCAATGACCAGCCAACACCGCTTGCTTCATTTTGGCTTCATTCCCACTCGTCCGACAGCCCCACGCAGCAATGGGAGAAGGAGCTAGATTCCATCTCCACCTTGTGCATCGTCCACAGGCTTGCTTACTGAGCTCCAAACAGTTGCCTCTAGGAAACCCGCTGAAGACGGACGGCTGCCCAGGTGCCACGGAGGGCAGAATGCCGCCCGCGGCAGCAGCTGCTGGTGAGGAAGCCCAAGGCATCCAATCCAAAGCCGGTGAGGAGCGAATGCTGTTACGCTGGTGGGGCCTGTCTACACTGGCATGTTGCTGCGCAGTAAAGCAGCTGTCTGTGCTGTAACTCCCGAGGAAGAAGTGCCTGGCTCAGCCTCTCAATGCTAGTGCCTTGCCTTTGGCTGGCTTTAGTGCCCAATATACAGTGAGTTTTGGTTTCAGTGTAGATCCCAGTGGACAATTCCCTGCATCCCGCAACCTCATTTAACTTGCTCCTATCCCTACCCTTTGGGGGTAGTTGCAGCAGAGAAACAAAGGGCTGACTGGACCTCAGACTGAGCTTCCCTCTCCCTCCAGCCCAGCCCCGTGGGCAGAGGGTCTGCTATGCGAGGACAGCTTCCAATCCAGAGCTGCCAAGCCACTAACCTGCCTTTTTACAAAGAGCCCCTTTTCCTGTCAGGGGAAGGGAGGGGGGGAAACAAAATTATTCAGGGAAACTCGGGAAAGTTTCTGTTTTAATTCTGCTACGTTTCTCTTGAGGATCTCCAGTCAACTTGCAAACCAACGAAGGAAATCTCACCAAACCTCTCCCCGTGAGGCCGGGGAGGAGTCACACCAACATAGAATAATCTTTTGAAAAGGGTTTCAGGCCCTTGGTTATCCACCAGGAAGCAGCAAAAATAAATAAAGAGGCAGAACCGGAATGGCGTTTGCTCTGGGCCTCCTTTGGATAACGTTTGTCAGGCAGGCAGACCCATGAGCAGTAGAGCAGGACCAGAAACTTTCAACAAAATGTTTTCCAATTGAAAAATGCCAGTTGGTCAAAAACAAACCTTCTGCTGGGCAGGTTACTCAGTTCAGGGGGGAACTTCTGCTCTGCCAAAGAGAACGCTCTTGGGATTGCCGATAGCCCGCTGGTTTGACACCTCCCGTGGGCTGTGGGAGTCCTGGCTTCCAGGTCCTGCCGTGCCTCATTCCGAGCAGACAAACAGGTGAGCGCCCTGACCCCAGGGTTGTTCGGGAACACACACATGCTCAGGAAGGGTCTTATGCTAGTTATGAAGTGGAAATGTTGTTTTCTGGCCAGCCCTAGTCCGTAGGTGTGTTCATATTTCAAAAAACCCCAAACCCCCCTCCCTACCAAAACAAGCCACCACGCTGCACACGGGCTGGACAAGCATTAGACCAGGGGTTCTCAAACTGGGGGTCTGGACCTCTCAGGGGATTGCGAGGTTATTGCATGGGAGGTCACGAGCTGTCAGCCTCCACCCCAAACTCCACTTTGGCTCCAGCATTTATAATGGTGTTAAATATATAAACAAGTGTTTTTAATTCATAAGGGGTTTGCACTCAGAGGCTTGCTATGTGAAAGGGGTCACCAGTAAAAAAAGTTTGAGAGCCACTGCGTTAGACTCTCCCTCCAGGGCTGAAGTGTAAGGAAAGCGGGGGGAGGGGGAGGAAATGATCGGCGTACCTAAAAGCAGGTGCCATCTGGCTCTGAATCGCAGGAGCTAGGGTTGGGGGCAGGGAGGGGGGTTGAGCACACTTTGACTGCTCACAAGCGAATCCTCCCTAATCCTGTGTTTAAAAGGGAGCGAGCGGATCCTGGCATTTTCCCTGCCTTTGGGGTGGGCTGCGTGTCCTGTGGTCTAGACACACCCACGCGAAAGCTGGTTTACTGTATATAGCTGGGTCCAGCGCCCTCTATATATAGAGACATCCCTCAGAGGGTGGACCATTCTTCTGCCCCAAGGCTGAAGGTAAGTTGCTGCTCTGTTGATAAGAGAATTTTACCCTGCAATGGTGCTAAAAACAAACACATTGAAAATGACAGGAACCTGCAGCACCATAAATTTTACTCTCCCCCTCTCCCCCACCCCCATAACATAAGTAACATTTTTAACTTTGCCTGGGCTTCAGGTACCTTCTGATTAGAGTTGCAAGAGTTAGATTTTTATTGGTAAACGTGGATTGCTGCATACACACACATCCACAAAAGAATATTTCCAATAATTGAAGTTTATGGATAGGCAAAGTAAGACAAATGCTGCTGGAGAACTTAGAGTTTGAATGAAGGATATTTATTTACTTTGGATATTTGGATATGTGATGTTGACAATTCATCGTAAAGGTTATAAGGCTTTAACTTTTTGAATAACAAGGTCTTCTGCCATTAAATAATTATTCACACACACCCTTACCCTGTTGCCTGCCCATCCCCAATAATTTCCTGCAACGGTGAAAATTTAAATCTATAAAAATGCTTAAACCCCACACCCCAACTGTGACCATTTAAATAGACACATTTTTAAAGACAACAGTATCTGTTAATTTATTTTAAAAAATGTAATTCTGCCAACCTTATCTCTGTGAGGCTCTCCCTGGAGCAGACAATATTTACAACAGATGTGGAAAGACGGCTTCCAACCAAGTAACTTCCCCATTAGCAAGAGCCTTTTTAATCTGATTTCTTTCCCGTGCGTAGCTGCACTTCTAATTAAGAAACCTAGTACAGTAGAACCTCCGAGTTAGGAGCTGACCAGTCAGCCACACACCTCATTTGGAACCAGAATCAGGCCGCAGCAGAGACAAACGAAAGCAAGTACAGCACAGTGCCATGTTACATGTAAATTACTAAAAAAAAAAAGGGAAAGTTTAAAAGAAAAAGATTTGACAAGCTCAGGAAACTCTTTCTGTGCTTGTTTCATTTAAATTGAGATGGTTAAAAGCAGCAATTCTCTTCTGCATTGTGAAGTTTCAAAGCTGTATTAAGTCAATGTTCAGTTGTAAACTTTTGAAAGACCAGCCATAACATTTAGTTCAGCGTTACGAACATTTCAGCTTTAGGCACAACCTCCATTCCCGGCAGTTCGGAACTCTGAGGTTCGACTGTATTTTTTAAGTCCGAGTTTGCTTTTACTTTCGTTTCTCGTTTTTTCGTTTCTCACAGCTTGGGCTGGGAAATTGAAACCTAGGGATCCTCTTTCACCTGCTTGTCATCAGTGATTATGCAAACTTCTCTAATGCTCTTGAATTGTGAGGTTTGGGTTGGGTGGTTGTTTTTTTGGAGGAGGGGCAGGGAGAAGGGAAGGGTTGTCTTTGATTGTGGGCCAAATTTCAAGTGAGTACCCCTTGAAGAGCCCCCCGAGTCTAACTTTTCTGCAGAGAGCTTTGAGATTCTTAGTGGATGCGTTTGAGTCGGTCTCAGACAATCTTCTGGAACCGGGTGGGGACAGTGAACAACACTGTTTTAAAAAATATTCTGGAAGGGTTCAAGGCAGGTGGCTCTGAAAGCTGTTTCCTTTGAGGCTCTCACTAATGTATAGCAGAAGGAGAGCAGGGATGGAGGAGGCTAGTACAGTAAAATTGCAGGGCAGTTAGGGCACGGGTGGGCAACCTATGGCCCGCGGGCCAAATCCGTCAGCCGTTTTAAGCCGGCCCTCGAGCTCCCCCTGGGGAGCGGGGTCTGGGCTTGCTCTGCTCCAGCATTCCAGTTGGGGAGCAGAGTCGGGGCTGCTCCATGCGGCTCCCAGAAGCCGCAGCATGGCCCCCCTCTGGCTCCTATGCGCTCCAATGGCTCCCCTCCAGCACTGCAGGGGCAGTGCCTGTGGATGGGGCAGCGTGCAGAGCCACCTGGCCATGTCTCTGCATAGGAGCTGGAGAAGGGACATGCTGCTGCTTCCGGGAACTTCTTGAGGTAAGTGCCACCCAGAGCCTGCACCCCTGAGCCTCTCCCCACACTCCAACCCCCTACCCCAGCCCTGATTCCCCTCCCACCCTCCGAACCCCTCAATCCCAGCCCAAAGCACCCTCCTGCACTCCAAACCTTTCATCCCCAGAGCCTGCACCCCTTTCCACAGCCCAACCCCCTGTCCCGATCCCCCTCCCGCCTTCCAAACCCCTCGGTCCCAGCCCAGAGCACCCTCCTACACCCCAAATTCCTCATCTCCAGCCCCACCTCAGAGCCCACACCCCCAAATGGAAGCTGCACCCCTTCCCACACCCCAACCCCCTGCCCTGATCCCCCTCCCGCCCTCCAAACTCCTCGGTCCCAGCCCAGAGCACCCTCCTACACCCCAAACTCCTCATCCCCAGCCCCAGAGCCTGCACCCCCAGCCGGAGGGGAAATGTTCAGCAAGAATTTAAATTACAATCTGCCCAAGAATGAAAGGGGTGAGAGACAACCCCCTTAGCATGGCGCAGGGAGGTCCTGCATGGGTGGGGACAGTCTGGGCAGAGAGCGAGGCTGGATGTGTGCTAGCACAGAGCCATGCATCCCGCACGTGCAATCGGAGGGGTGCTAAGCACTAACGAGAGCCGAGCGGTGGGGCTGGCTAGGAGGGCGATGAGCTTTGGCGAGACATCTTGCAGCTCAGCTGTGAGAATGGGTTACCCCTGGACACTAGCTCAGGCTGCATGTGGGTAAGGAGCTGAGGGCTAGTTAGTGACACTGGAGCATGTACAAACACCAGAAATTACACGTGTGCTGGCTTGTGCGGCCAGTGGTGTAGCCCCACACCCGTGGCATTGGCCCCCAGGGGATGTATTTGGGAGGATGCTCAGAACCGGACTAACTGTACTTCCCACTTTCTGTGCAGGGCCAGGTGACAGACTCAGAGCCACACGCAGCAAACATGCTTCGTAAGAGCCTTTTATTTACCTGTGCCTTGAACAAGAATTGCCCCCCGACGAAGTCACCACGCTGTGCTAGCAGCCAGCCACCCCTCAAAACCCAGAACAGGGGGAGGCCCTGGACACTTCCAGTGCAGCCCCAGTGCTCCCTTCCTGCAGTGGCGCGTGCGTGAGGAAGTGTCTGCCCGTGGTAGTGAAGAGAACAATTCAGAACTAGCCCCACTGGCTGGGTTCCTTCTACCTGGCCCTGGCCGTACTGAGGCTCATCACCACCATAGGGCAAACAGCCTCCCGAGTGGCCCTGGTCCCATGGGCGGCCAGGGTGGGACCAGGATGGGGTGGAGACTTCAGAGCCACTTCAGTTCTTCTTTTTTAAATGTTCCTTTTGCAACAGACTGGAGCATCCCCAAATCCCTTCCCTCTTGCTCTGCTATGCCTAGCCTCGGTTACATTGGGCTGAGGCTCTTCATGGCTTCCCCGGCCTTGGCTGCAGCCTCCTGGCCAGTGAGATGCTGCTTTACAGAGACAGGGAACCCATCAGGTAATTCCGCAGAGGCATCACTCTCCTTATCAAACACTTCACATTAGAAACAGGCCCTCCAGCTGCTTTAGATACAGAGGTTCGAATAAAAAAAATATCCTTGTGCTCACTAATGGCACCGACCTCCCCAGCTTTGCATGATTACATGTTTATAGCATGTGAATGTCTTTGCTGGGTCACTAACATCAGATTCTCATTCCCTAGACAGTCTTGTTACTTTGGTTGGAGGAGGAATTGGAGCAGGTAAGGGGCTAACCCATGGCACTGACTGGTTGACACTTGACATCTGTGCTTATCAAAGACTTATTCGGCCAGGGACTCTCCTGGCTCACCAGCTGCCCCAGCAGTGCAGGGATCCCTCCTAGTGCGAATGAACCTCAGGAGAGTCAGGCATCCGATGTTATTGACCGGTGGGGAGCAAGAACTCTGCCCGTCGGCTTGACTTCTTCCCCAGCCCACATGAGACCGCAGGGTCGCCATGGGAGCAGGGACAGGGGCTGGAGACAATCCCTTTGAAACCCTGCAAGCCCACCGTTCATTTTGCTGGTGTGAAAATGGAGAGCCTGTACCCACTGGGCTATACTGGGCCTAGGCCTTCCTTATACAGTACGTGCCCTTGGTGAGAGCTCCATCCCCAGCCATTGCCCTGGTGCTGTCCTTCTAGGGGCGACCGGCCCCAGAGGGGTACGGCAAGGCCTGTAGCATCAATGCACTCTGCTGAGCAGAGATAGAAAGGCAAGATGCTGCTTCTGAGCTCCACTTGTGCACCCTGCTAGGGCTTGCTTTGCAGATTAGCGAAAGTTCAGTTCAGGGAGCGGTTCTCATATCACTCTGACCCTGTTGCCCTCCCTGGTTGCTAACCACACGATCCATTGGACCACCCAGGAGAGCAGCTGGGCGGGTGGATGGGTGCAGGTCCATGGAGGGTTGGCTCTGCTGCAGAAGCAATTGCTGTAGGAGCCTGGACTTTGCTTAACATCACTGTGTCATGAACGTAGGCGTGGCATTCGTTGGAATCCCAGTAGTAGTCGGGGCAGTCGGCTTTACTGGAGCAGGCATTGCAGCTGGGTCCATTGCTGCCAAGATGATGTCCGCAGCGGCCGTAGCCAATGGAGGAGGGGTAGCCGCTGGGAGTGCTGTGGCAACCCTGCAATCCATTGGTAAGTAATGGGGAGCTAACCTGTCACTGAAATGCACGTGTGTCTGGTAGTGCACTCCTGCCCTATGAACAACTCTGCATGGAGAGAGTCTGGCATTTCTGCGGTGGTTCTGACTTCTCTTGCATGTAATGAGGAATGTGTCTCTCCCCTGACTGGCCAAACCTGCTCTCCACAGATCCTGCTAATAAACTGCTAAGCACTTAGATGCAACATGCTCTAGCTTCTCTGTTCACTAGGTGCTCACTCGGTACCATTGCTCGCTTCCATTGCTGTAGAGGAACAGATGGGATCTTCAGAGGTGCTCAGGGTTCACTCACCTCACTCTGTTCTCGCTGGGGATGCGCCCCATTGACTTTAAGGGGAACAGTGTCAGTGCCCTGAGTGTTTGAAAATCCCACTCCTGTTCAAGGCTGCACCAACAAGGCTGGTCAGCAAAGTACAGAACCGGCCTCTTGGCTCCTGGTAAAAGGGACTCTGCCAAGCAACAGAAAGCACAAAGAGTCATGACTTCTGTAGTGCCTGGACGTGGGAAGGGGATAACTGGCCTGCTGGTATAAGGTCGTGATACTGACTAGCTGATTCTCTGTTTCCTCTCAGGTGCTGCAGGCCTCCCTGTAGCTGCCAAAGCGGCAATAGTAGGTGTCGGGGCAGCAGTCAGTGCCTTATTCTGAAAGCTCCAACGGCTCCTTTATGCTCTGGAAGACGCACTGACGCGTCCGCTGGCAGTTTCTCAATGGCACCATCAGGCTTATGCATCGAGTAGCAAGTTAGAGAAATGGCTCTGTAGTTGAATGCAAAAACAAGTGGCCTGTAGAAACAGCTCCCGCACATCTGTCGCTTGTTCTACCTTCTCCACAACAGACGTCAAGTTCTGTGGGGATTATGGCAGAATTAATGCTGTTGGCTGAAATGTGAGAAATCAATAAACTTTTGCAAATTTAAACGCCCTGAGTTGTTATGGTTGAAAATTGTTGATTGTGTGTCAGTGGAAAAATAGCTCACCGCATGTGCACACACACCTTCACGCCACTGGATTGCCAGGACCAAAGCAAAGTGTTGTCAAAGTGGAAAAAAGAGCTAGAAGCTCTAGACCTCTGCCAGAGATAGATCTATCCAGAGCCGGCTTTGCAATAAACCTGGGGTTTAATCTTGTGGCCACTCAATGTGGCTATGGCTAGCCATTCCTAGCTCAGTGGCGGGTTACTCAGTAGAGTATTGTTCCTTATTGTTTCTTGATGACTCAGCCCCAAGACACGCAATACGGTGAGATGGGAAAGCTCTAAGAAGAGCACCCCTGCTACTACGGCCTCGTGGAGTGGATTGATGCAGCTGGTCCTCCAATCCCCCATTACGGTGACAGTCTCAAACCAGGATGAAGCCATTCTCTGTCTAGTCCAGGCATTAGAGTTATGTGGGTATTAAAATCAAACAGAAAACAGAGTTTTGGGCCATGTCACTAAAAATCCCTCCGCCCCCACCCCAATTATTCACCTTTCAGCCTCTTGTGATGTCACCATTTCACTAGTTCGCCTTGACCACTGAATCTTCTCGGCTAATGTAACAAGCAAAAAAAACCCAACCAAGCAGGATTTTAAACCACAGAGGTCCCCTCTATCCACTCTACAGCCTCCCAGAAGAGGGTGGAACCCCAGGGGGGCAGTTGTTTTGCAACTTGTATCTACAGAACGTTTCTTGGGCAAGGAGACGGGGAGGTGGTGCCCTGCCCGGCTAGCATGTGGCAAGGATGGGGTTTACTGTCTTGGCATAGAAGGACTGTACCATTTGGGTCTGGATCACAAGGGGAGGCACTGCAAGTGGTTTTCTCTATTTGTGCCCTACAAATGTTGACATGCAAATCCTCCAGCGTCCGGGTGTCCGGCGGCAGGGAGGTTAAAGGGGAGCAGGGCGTGGGATCTTGCCATCCCTGTTATTGGTGCAGGATGCTTCGTCCTCTCGACACACATACCCATGCAGTAGCAGACGCCTGGAAACTGGGCTCCTGATACAGCTGCATTGCACAGCAATCAATTCATTCTGCTCACCGGGTACTGGAGGTAAGTTGCTGCTCTGAGGGTAAGAGACCCTTCATTCTAATAGCCCTGACCTACCACTTCTAACTCTGTCCAGGGCTAGGGAATCTGCGTGCAGTGGGTGATGATTCAAAGAGAAGTGAGGGGATGCCTATAAATTACATAAAGCATTGTGGGGGTGGGGGTGGGGCTTAATTTTGCTTGTTTGTTTCAGGGTTACAAGGGGTGGATGGGTCAGTGGGTCTTGGCAAAAATCACCAAACTGTGTTATGTCATTTATACACAATTCCTGAAAGACGAACTGCCGGGGAAGTGAAGGATGCCTTTACATGAAATCCTACTTTAAGCACCCAGCATTCCTGATTTGGGCTTTGGAAGAAAAATTCTTTCAGGGTGAATAAAGTCCAACTTGGGCTGGAAAATAGAAACCTAAGAAATCAGTTTCGTTTCCTGTGTTGTCTGCGCACAAAGCTGTAAGCAGGCCTTCTGTTTGGGCCAATCAGCGTAGAGAAGCCCTGGGAACATGGTCCTGTTAGAGCTTGTGTAGCCACAGCCGAGAGGGGGGCAAATGCTTCTTCAAAGCGTCTGAATCTCCGTCTTCTACCAGCTTTTAGGGGAGACCAGGTGGGTGAGGTAATAGCTCTTCCTGGACCAACTCCTGTTGGCGTGAGAGATGAGCTTTCAAGGCTCTTCGTCAGGTCTGGGACAGGGACTCCGGGTGTCACAGCTAAATGCAAGGTGGCACAGATTGTTTAGAATATGGAGTTGACACCTAGGCTACGGGACCAGTCCAGGTGATGTGGCCCCTTTAATGCCCCTGTGGCCGTAGGACAAAGGGGTGAGTGGGTTACCGATTGTTGTCATACGCCCGAAACCCAGCGTCTTTACGAAGCCCAAGATTTTTAGGGGCTAGCAAAATTATGAATGTAAGCTCCCAGGATTGTCTTTTGAGGGTGCCGGTTTCCTTTGAGGACAAGGCCTGAGCGTGAGAGCTCACAACAGAGTGAGCCTTTGGTGAGAAGCGTTCGCCCCCCGGGTGAGAGCACATTTTGTCTTTTATCATTTTCATGTGAGTCCATTCGAGAGCACAGCAATTGTCTGGCTTCACCCACCGAGGGACCAGCCGGGCTTTTACCCCAGCTGGCTCATTACATGGTTTTTAGAAGCCACATCCCAGCTTACACTGCAGCTGCTATAGAAAGGGAGGAATTTGCACACGCCAAGGGAAGGAGACAGGGACAAAGACAACCCTATGCTGAGGTGGTGGCAGTCCAGGCAGGGGAAGGGAAGAGCAGAAGAGGGGCTGGGCCGTGGTTGTTACCCTAGAATTTCTTGATACGTGTGCAGCTCCCCAACAGAGCTGTGCTCCCCACACGTGCACTGGGCATGACTCCTTGCAGCTAGGAGTTCACTTGTCCGTGACAAGGTCCCACACCCTCCATGTGGGGCTCAGCTATGCAGGAGGAGGATGGGTTACCCCAGCTATTAGCGCAGGCTCCGCAAAGGAAGAGGCCTGTGCTGAGGCTCTCTTGTGTTAGTGGCTCTGGGACACCTCCCCAGAGCTGCACTGGGCGTTGCTAGGAGGGAGTTACCCTATGCTGTTGCCAACGTAACCCCAGGCCTCTGGCACCTGCCCGAGGCATGGGGCGTGGGTGGAGTCTCAGACCTGGTCTAAGTGTACTTTTGGCTTTTTGCTCAGGGCTGACGAAGCGGAGCTGCTATCCCAGTCATCAGGGCGTGTGGGTCAGAGTCTGAGTCATGGTTGGTAAGGTCCTTCTCTTTCACAAACTGAGCTTTGACCAGGAACGGTCTCCGTCACAGGCACCACGAATGCATCAGGGTATCGTGCAGGCAGCCAGTAACCCCGCAAGCCCAGAACAGGGGTTCTTGCATCTGGCTCTGGCCCCTGCACGAGACCGGAAACTGGATGGAGATGGACCTCGGGTCTGATCCAGTTTGGCAATTCCTATGTACATGGGCAGGCCCGGGAAACTTGCTCTTCTAATGCAGCCCAGTGGTCTGTTCATACAGCGCGGCTTGCGTGAGGATCTATTTGCCATTGAACTAAAGCAGAGAAAGGCTTACTGTGACAAGCATTAGCTTGGAAAGACTGGGAGGGGGCCAGATTCTGGTGAGGTACAGCAGTGTAAATCGGGAGTCATTCCACTGATCTCACTGGTCCCTTGGTTCTCTTTTATTTGATCCTTTTAAAATATCCCTTTTGGAGCATCCCTTTTAAAATATCCCTTTATTTCCCTTTTCACTGCTGCGCCTACCCGGCCCCGAGGATCCCAGAAGCCATCTTCCCAGCATTGCTGGCCTCACCAGGAGCTAGGGTGACCAGAGGTCCTGATTTTATAGGGACAGTCCAGATTTTGGGGGCTTTGTCTTATATAGGCACCTATTACCCCCCACCCCCGGCCCGATTTTTCACACTCGCTGTCTGGTCACCCTACCAGGAGCCCTGGGGCTTGTCATTGCTCTTGAATCAAGAGAATGAGTGAGCCTTTCAGAGAGTGGAGCCCTGAGTACATAGCTCATCATCGAGTAGAAATGCCCAAAGATGACGGCAAAATGGAATCCAGCATGTTTAGAGACAGGGAACGTTCAAACAAAATCCAGGTCACTCACGCTAACCAGCGGCACAGGCCTCTCCCCATTTCTATTCTTACCTGCTGATCATCCGCTGAAGTCTTTGATGGCTCACTAGTATAAACATCTCCTTTCCTAGGATTTTTCCGCATTGCTGTTGGAGCAACTGTTGGATTAGGTAAGTTGCAAGCTCAGGACAGTGGGTCAATATTGCAAAACACTTGAGATTGTAACTGAGATTTATTGCGCCTTGGGTTTACTTGACTCATCTGCTCTCCTGAAGCACAGGGGTCTCGCCTACTGAGAACGTGTTGGCCCTTATGACCCGTGTGGAGCAGAATGCTGCGGCACTTGGCTGTCTGATGCCTGCCCCAAGCCATGCGAAGCTGCAGGCGCTCACAGGAGAGCAGGGAGAGGGGCTGGAGACATAGGCGCCGACTCCGTGGGTGCGCCAGGGCTGCGGCACCCATGGGGAAAAATTAGTGGGTGCTCGGCACCCACCGGCAGCCAAGCTCCCTTCCCCCTACCCCACCTCCTCCTCCCCTGAGAGCACCATGTCCCTGCTCCTCCACCTATCTCCCAGTGCTGCCTGCCCGGCTGCCGCCAAACAGCTGTTTGGCCTCTCCGGGAGGGGAGGGACACGTGGCGCACTCAGGGGAGGAGGCAGGGAAGAGCCGGGGCAGGGGCGGGGATTTGGAGAGGGAGTCGGAATAGGGGCAGGGAGGGGGCAGAGTTGGGGTGGGGACTTTGGGGAACGGGTTGGAATGGGGGTGGGCAGGGGTGGGAGGGGGTGGGGCAGGGTCTCGTGGAAGGGGTGGAGTCAGGGCGGGGGCTTGAAAATGTACAAGCCCTGTACTGAATTTTGCCACTGCAAAAATGGAGCCGTGGGTGGTGGTTCAGAGCATGAGCAATTGAAGCAGCGAGGGAGCCGGTCTGGGGGTGGCTCTGGGGACCGAAGCTGGAGACGCAGTGCTCTGGGATCCCATTTTGCAGCACTTTTTGTCATGCAGGAGTTGCCACCGTTGTTGTCCCAGCAGTGCTCGGGGCAGCAGGCTTTACTGGAGCAGGCATTGCAGTTGGGACACCTGCTGCCAAGATGATGTCAGCAGCGGCCGTAGCCAATGGAGGAGGGGTAGCCGCTGGAAGTGCTGTGGCAACCCTGCAATCCATAGGTAAGTCTAGCAGGCATTAGGAGCTGAGCTTCATTCATATGCATCAGTGTCTGATCTGGCAAACAATTCTGCAGTGAAAGATGATCTTAGTATTTCCACATTTGCTCTCACTTCTCTTGCATGTAAAGAACTGTCCCTCCACTGTCTTGGCAAATGAGCTCTGCTCCTCCCTGTTCGTATGGTCCTCCATGCTATCCTGTTATCAGTGGTCTCACTAGGGGGGACCTGGGCTCACTGCCTAACTAGCACTGGCCTTATCCTGCACTCACCTAGGATCCTGTTCACGATCTTCTTACAAAGGGCAAACCGTCAGATGCAGGACCTGTAGCTGCAAATGCTGTCAGGCAAGAGGTGGAATTCCACATTGCCATGGGGGTGCTTCCTCAATCTCACAGCTCTAGCCAGCCAGGAGAAATTAAGCCAGGGACGCTAGCCTTGTCCCAACACCGAACCGGGTGTATGTGCAATTACACTCGGCTGCCACTCCACTGCAGAGGAGCACAAACAAGCAGATGCTTGAAAGAAAGTGTTTTGGTTTTCTAAGTGCCCAGGAGAAGGGAGTGAGGGGAAGGGGAAGAGATTAGAAAGTAGCTGCTGTTACTCATATAAATCCACAGAAGGCCCTTAAAGGCGATGGCAAAAGGAAGCCAGACGTGATTAACTCCACTCTAGCTGTGGACTGGGCTCACTCACTAGTCTGCATTAGACATAAATGACCCGAGCTAGAGGAATGCAGATTCCAGTGTGTTCTGTGAAGACAGGGGAACAAAGCACACAGCTTTTCTTACTAGTCCTGGTGACGGCAGGCCGATTTAAGAACCTAATCCATTACACCCATGCCAAAAACGAAGGAGGGTTATTTGTTTTGTTGTGCCCCCAGTCAGACTGTGTCGGCAGGAGCTCTGCTGGAAATGGATGTACCACAGGCAGGGGTTAACTGGCCTGCTCGGAGAGCTCAGGAACTGGGGTAACATTTCCTTTGTTTCCTCTCAGGTGCTGCAGGACTTTCTCTTGCTACAAAAGGTATCCTGGCAGCTGCTGGGGGAGCACTTGCATACTTCTTTCCAAAGTGAAAGCTACGACTGCTCTTCCTCCTGCAGAAACAGCCACTGCAGCCTGCCGCTTGCTTCTTCTGCCTTCTCCACAAACAGCCTTTACAGTTGGTTTGGCTGGTGACTGAGTTATTCCTGCTGGCTGAAATGTGAGAAAACAATAAAAGCCTTTTGCTGATTTAAATGTCGTTACAGAGCTGACAGCTGTTGAGTGTGTGGCAGAGTGGAAGCTGACCACGGCGTTTGTGCATGCGTGACACACACACACACTCGCTGAGTGTTGTCAAAGTGTGACCACAGCCACGATCAGTTGGAGTCTGCTCATGCCCAGCACCTTCCCAGAAGAGGGCGCTGTAGGGCATTTGGGGTTCCAGCTCGTGTCCATTCCTAACTCAGGGACAGGGTGCTGGGGAGCATGATGCTACCTCTCTTTCCGGTCTCGTAGGGATCTTTTCTGTTGCTCAGTGCAGTCCAGCTGTGTGCAAAGCCCCAGAAGGGGAAAGCTCCAACAAGAACTAGTGTCTGCCAATAAGGCCCCTCTGGAGTGGAGATCACAAATGGTCCCCTGCGTCCAGGCCAGTGTGCTGGTGTCTCCAGCTAGCCCAATGGCACAAAAACTATTTCACATCCTGATTGTTGGGGGGCTGGAACAATGTGTAGCGTGGGGACGCTGAGAGCCATTGAACCAAACTGTAAACCCTGGATATGACGGAAACCACGTTAAGCCGGGGGGTGCACCAGCACCCCCTGCGCTCTTAGTTCCAGCCCCTGTGCTGAGCACTATTCACCTGCCGCCCCGTGGGAACAAAGCGTAATCTGATCATCAATTCTGGTCGTCTACATCTTGCACGTTCCCTTGCTGCAGCTGAATCAGAAGCCGCTGCCTGACTTAGACCCCCCTTCGCTGAAATGCTGACACTACCGATCTTTGCGTGTAGCCGGACGAGATCGAACTGCCTGAGAGCTTAATGCTCATGTAAAACAGCTCCTAGTATCTGCAAAAAGAAAAGGAGTACTTGTGGCACCTTAGAGACTAACCAATTTATTTGAGCATGAGCTTTCGTGAGCTACAGCTCACTTCATCGGATGAAGTGAGCTGTAGCTCACGAAAGCTCATGCTCAAATAAATTGGTTAGTCTCTAAGGTGCCACAAGTACTCCTTTTCTTTTTGCGAATACAGACTAACACGGCTGTTACTCTGACTCCTAGTATCTGTTACCTTGAGTTGAGCCAGTGCTTATTGGCTCAGCAAATACCAAAGACGCTAAGGAGCTGCTATGGGGAATCGGAGATCTGATGCAAAGGTAAAAACTAGTTCTACCATCATATAAAAATACTCTCCACCAGCTTTCTCAGAGAGAGATTAATCTACGCTAACGTGGTGACCATTAGCCTCTGGCACAGAGGCTGAGTTTGATCAGCTCAGGCAGCTGGCCCTGGTGGTGTGCACAGAAAAGTGAACGTTACTGCAGGTTTTCGTAAACAAGGCCAGTTCAGTGGAGGGTGATGGAGTGTACCAACCCCACCCGGGGCCAGAAGGGGTTAGTGAGAGCCTGGAGGAGCTCAATCAACCCTGCCCTGCTACACCTGCCATGCGTGTCAAGCCCGGAGGGAGGCATTAAAGGGCTGAACCTGGTGCAGGTGTGGCTGGCTATGAGGGAGAGCAGGTGCTTGGCTCTCACTCAAGCAGGGAAGCTTGGCCGGAGCCAGGAGCTGAGGTGACCTGCTGGCAGATAGGGTCTCCCTGAAGGTAGTTAGGCCTGCAACAGGGAGCCCAAGGCAATTGGGAAGGGAAGTGGCAGGGAGTGAGTCTGCCCAGGGCTGCATGCTGGGTCAGAGACTACCCTTCCAGAGAGAGAGAACTTCCCTCCTGCAGAATCAGCTGGCCAGCAGGAAGCTCTGCAGGGAGCCTGGGGAAGAGGCTTGGAGGGAGTGGCCCTGATACACCAAGAGTCTGGGAAAAGGCTGTGAGAGAGGCCCAAGACACAGCAACATAGGAAGAGATTCCACAGAGACAGCAAGGGGTCTGTGTAGTCAGGCCTTGGCTGCTGATTCAAGGGTCCCTATCTGCCCACTAAGTAAGGTGGAGCAGAAACCCCCCAACAAGGGGGGAGGACTGATGAAGTCCCCTGATGCTATGTGTAAGGACTAGTGAGACTGGAGTCAGACCCAAAGCCCATTGCGAGGTTGGTAGACTGCTTGTCGGACCATTGGTTTACCGTGGAAGGAGTGGGACTATGCGTGACCCAGCCAGAGGGCCAAGCCGCAAGAAGAAGCAGACCAGGGCCCCAGTGCCTTCAGCAAGGGATGCAGAAGGAGAGCCTGTGTCCCATGAGCAGCTCCCTGGGGCTGGGCTGGCTGGTGAGTCACACTCGTACCTGCTGTTTTATCCAAACGTGGCTCCCTTCCCCACCTTAGCTCCCGGTGTGAGGTCAGAGTCGCGTGCACTTGCTGTGGTGACCAAGTAGCTTTATATGGCTTTTACGCTGAGCTCTGCATCCCCAGCCTAGCTGCAGATGCATGAGCAGGCTTCAGCTCCGTCTGATGCGTCCTCAGCAGAACTGCGCACCAGGCTCCAGGCCTGCGTGTGACTGCAGAGGTGTCGCTGTGCGTGGAATTTGGCCTATAAAACCTCTTGCAGGTGAAGGCACATAAGGAAAGCCCCCCCAGCTCCACTCTCTGATCGGGGGGGGGAAGGGGGGGTTGCAGGGCTGGAAGTTAGATAAAGGCGTCTCTTTAACTTGCCGCCTGACCACATTTAGTCTGAGTCTGGTCGACTGACTACCTAGGACCCCAAAAGGCCAGTTTTGCAGAGTAACACCCCACTCAAAATCCCCTTTTTCCGTGTATAAAAGAAGAGCATTTTTCCCCTTGTTGCCTGTGGTTATTCTGTGGGTCAGTGGCTCCCGCTGCTCGCTGTTCTGTAACTAGCATTCCATGCAGTGACTTTAAAGATGCATTTCAAACAGCGAGCAAGCCAGCAGCTCTGCTGGGAGTCCACTCAAGGTTAGCCCCTGGCCTCCCATCCTTTAGCTCTTGCCGAGAGATCGAACATGCTGCCTCCACAGCACCCTGGATATTTGGGCTTTACTTCAGGCAGACTCCATCTATAGAGAGGGTCTCTGGTAAGCACCCTCCCCAAATACAGAGAAGTGACCAGTCAGCTGCCCTTCCTAAGGGAACTGATCGGTGTTCTGCAGCATCAGGAAACCGATCAGTCACCTGTCTACTTGTAAAGTATCAGAGCCTAGTTCTCCAATGCATGCACCAAGCTACCAGCCTGGGACCAGAACCAGATCCTCAGCTGGTGTAATCAGAAGTGAATGACAGCAGTCTGATCTACACCAGCTGAGGAGCTGGCCCATGCCATTTCATCTCTTTGACCTTTGATGGACAATGGTGCCTGGTGATAACCTGTGTTTAGGAAAGCAGGAACTACTGTTTTGGTGCAAAACCTTGTTACTTTCATTACTGCATACCGAACCCCTCTGTGCTAGGCACTGTACAAACAGAACACTGTGAGGGTCCCTGCCCCAGAGAGCAACAAGAGACAACACGTGGGTACAGACAGATATGAGGAGATAATATTGGGCTGCATGGTAAGCAGTGATCTCAGCACACCAGTGATTGAATTTAAGGGGTTTTTTCATAGGCATCACAAAAAAGGAGAGTTTTAAGGGAGGAACTCAAGGTTGACAATGGTAGCGCTGTTTATATTCAGGAGGAGCAACTCCAAACCTGAGGGGCAGTGGGGGTCAGGGGGGGTGGTGGAAATACAAAGGGGCTTGTTTGAAAATGTAACAAATGGGCAATGGAGGCAGAGCTGACATCCCTGTAGCAAAGGCCTGATGACGGGTGGGATGGGGAGAGGCTGTCAAGGGCTTGAAAGGGAAGACAAGTAGCTTATGGTGGGGGGGCCGGGGGGGGAAGGGTTGGAGAGAAGGATGTTCTTTAAATGGATATATGTTAATCGCTGCTATTTAATGGCCGAGCATTGCAATGATGGGGGAACCCTGCCCTGTCTCACTTCAGAGCTGAGGGAGAAGTATCAGGGCCTCCTGCGTGCGCTCAAAGCTGGTTTGTGGCCAGTGAGAGATTCTCTCTCCCACACAGTTGCTAATATTTGCATAAGTCTTGGTTGCATTTTGTGCCCCAAGTGTGGAAACATGCTGACTCAAACTACTCCCCTGATTAATTCCAGTGGAGTCCAGCAAGGTCATGCCGGCACTTTCTGAAGGGATCCAGGGTTTCCTTCTGCTGGCAGCGCTCCCCTCTGGAGGATGAGAGGGGGTGGTGAGAGCAGAGAGCCCAGCACCTGTTCAGGCTTTAAGACCAGCGTTGCTCAGAGACACCGCTCGACTGTCCCTCGTTTTACAGGATGTCGCTTGTTTGGTTTTTTTGTCAAATTACTCCATGCAGAGTTGGTATGTTCTCACTCTTAGCACTGAAAGTTATTTGCGTCTGCCCTGTAGAATCATGAGATGGCTGGAGGTGGCAATAGCCCTTCCTGTAAAGGAAGGCATCCCCGCCGCACTTTGAGGGTCCTGCATGGATACATTTTCGTGTCTCTCTCATGGGGTCTGTCATTCACTGTGTCCCACATTTGCTTACACACAAGCAAGTTACCCAGCCAAGAGGGCCAGCAGCATGACACCTCCCCAACCTGCTATTCATCCTTTACTTCACTGTGTGTGACCAATTCACTTTTAAAAAGTTTGATGCCAACTTTCATAGAGTCACAAAGCTACCCCAAGTAACTGGAGCTATTTTAAAACAAGGGAAATTGTGGGGTGTGTGTTTTTCTGAATATACAGCTTTGCATGATTGTGTGAAAATGGAACATCTGTTCTTTACCATAATTTATTCAAAAACAGGAGGGGGACAATAGTTAACTGGTGGCCAGATGCCAGGAATCCCCTAATCTGCTCTAATCCATGAGTTCAGCCCATAGCCCACTGTTTCTGCCGGAGAATCTCCACTCTTCTGATTTGGAAGCAGCAGCCGTCAGCCTAGTGCTTTACCTACGTGTTTCAAAACCACCAAAAAGTCAAACTCTGTTCTTTACACCTTACAATACCCAGCAGGGTTTACCCAGTGATGGCTCCATAAAGCGCCCTACGCGCCAGGGATAGACGTAGGAGCAATAGAATGAGCCTAACTCTCCCTTAATTTCAATATCCAGAAAATCTTCTCCACGGAGAGAGAATAGCCTAGGACCTAGTCTCCTCCTGCTCTTCAAGAAGATCAGCCCCTCAAGCCTCACCCAGTACCCTGGAGAGACCACACAGCTTCCCCAGGTCTCACTGCTCACTACACCTACAGAGGCCGCTACCCAAGTTAAAGGCTGACTTAGTGCAGCCGGTTGTACAGTTAGGTGTGTAGAGAGCCAGGGGACAGACTGATGGCACAGGGCAGTTGGCACTGAGGTTATTTTGGGTCACTTGCATTAGGGCAGCTCTTAGATGATTCCAAACAGAGATCAGGGCCCCACTGTGCTTGGCACTGTACGGACATAATGCAAAGGCAGGTCCTGGCCCAAACAGCTTATTTAGAATCCAGCCTGCGTCAGCACTGACCAGAAGTCATTATCAGCAGTCTCTGAGCAATGAGCTAACAAGATCAGGAGGTTCCTGATGCACAGATGTCCACAAGAGTTAGTCTCTGGGACCCCAGAGGGGCAGGACAGAGCAGGGGGACTGTCACTTTACCATGTGCTTGGATTAGGGTGGCTGCCGATTTAAAGCTTTACGGCACTCCCAGCCACTCATGGTAAACTGGCCCGTGGGTGCATTCAAGAGGGCAGCTGAGTTTAGCCCGCTCCTGCAGCAGTGCCGGAAAGGCCTATAGTTCATTGCCAGTGTTGCCTTCTTTCACGCCCTATAAACAAGCCTGCACATCAGCTTATTCCCTTCTCACCCCGACCCCTTATTGTCGGACTCCTTGCCGTGGAGACAAGTCTGAGATGGAAGGGAGTGAAGGGGCAGTGATTTTGTTCTGCAAACAAGTGGTGGGTGGGTGTAAAAATATATATTAAAAAGCCTCGGGGAACCTTCCCACACTTTCAGTGGAAGGTACTTTGCTCACTCATTCATCTGCCCCCATACCAAATCTCCCCCCACCCTTTTTAATTCTTAAAAAGACAGCCTTTCAACCAGCCTTATGATGTTAACAAAGCAGTATTGGCACACTCAGCTCTCAAGCGACCCTCCAAAATCAAAGAACAACCTTGCAGACCAACTCCGTTACAGCAGCAAACTGGTACGGGACCAGATTTCAATGCTAAACTTCTAGATGAAGCCTGTAGAAGACAACTTCTCATTGGTCAGTGTGCTGATCAATGGTAGCATGATACTCTGATGCAGAGAAAAAACAAGCTTACTTCCAGACTCCACAGCTCTGGGGGGCTAAAAGGACCCCAGGTTCCTCTCCAGCAACCCCAGGCTGCAACCCCCTGCCTCTGTGTGGGATACACCTCATCTTTATTACCCTGTTGGCTTTCACCCCAACAGTAGAGAGCACATGGGTCCCCGTCTGAGCCTTGTTGCACAGTTAAGCATATTCACATGACACCTGACGTAAAGAACCTCCAAGCAGGACAATCTTACCTCACCCTGTTCACACAAGCCCAGGCAGCTTCCCTGGGCTATGCAAGCAGCAGGTCCAGCGTGTCAGGCTAGCAGTAGGGTCTCTCCAGCACGCCTGCTGGCTTGACCTTCATATTGGCAAAGGTCACCTTTACCAAGCAGCAAAGTTTTACAGGCTGCAGAATATAAAGTTCTCCCTTTGTTACTGTTCCTAAAAATGGCTGACCTCCCCCTGAAACCTCCTCTGAGCACCTCCAAAGCTCACACGCTAATATAAGGCACCTGGTGGAGAAGTAAAGGCTACCTAAGCACCATATAGAAACTAATTCCTTTCAGGTGGGCTTAAGAAAAGGCTCTTTCCTCTTTTCCTAACCAGACTAAGTCAACATAGGGCTGACGTACAAATGAATGTTAACTTGTACAGAGCACTCTCCATGCAACCTCTATCCGCTAATTCGGGAGTGGTCTGCATGAGTCCATCAGACCCAGCTTTGGGGGTAGAATGGGTAGGGAGAGATGGGTGGCTGGACACACGTTAAACATGCAGGATAAATGGGGAAGAATACTTGGGGCCAGGTTCTGCACTTAGTTACACCAGTGTAAATCCTGAATGCCTCAGGATTCATACTGGTGTAAGAGCAGAATCTGACCAGCCCTTTGTTTCCACACACACAGATGAGACACCGACAAAGATGTAGGTAGTTTTATTATAAACAGTGTTTAATTCAAATTGTACAGGGTGACAGATGACCGACTGGACTGATACGTGAAATGAGAACTTTTTATCAGAACAATATAAAAAAAAAAAGCCCCCACAAATGCAGTAGGTGCTTAATACACACACACACACACACTTAAACCTGCCACTTTCTCCAAAATCTCCCCACCCCACTGCGATTCCTCAGAACATAGCCACTACACACACAGATAGCAAAGACCAGACCTACAACTGTTGGTTATTTAAAAAAAAAAAAATCATTGCAATAATATGGACCAGCCCAAGAACTTGTGTGAATTTATCATTTGTTAATTGACTAAACACTTTGTTATAAAGGAAGTAGACTAATGCTTACATCCTATTTGTATATAATTAAGGCCCTGACTCTGTAAACGCTTATGCACATGCTCAACTTCAAGCACAAGAATAGTCTCATTCATGTCTAGGGTTCTATTCACAAGTTTAAAGTTAAGGCCGTGAGTATCTCTGGGATTTGAGCCTAAATCGTGGGGAAAAGAAAAATATCATTGCAAGAGCAACAATAAAAATGTACTACCTCGAATGGATTTGCTAAAGTATCTTAAATTCTTTTTATATTAATGTGAGACTTTTCCCTGGGGCCGAAAAACGTCCCTTGTGTTCCCTTTGAAATAGAGTTCATAGTTCTGCCTCCGAGGTCAGGACTGTGTTTCTCTTCCTTTGCACCAATACTGATGCCCTCCCTAATGTCCACGTGTAGCAAGCACAGGGTTTTTCTTTAAACCCCCCCCCCCCCCAAAAAAAAAAAAACTCCACTTTTTTGTATTTTGAAGCATTTATAAAAAGGGAGCCTTATCCAGTGTTATACACTTATACTACATTAGTGTACAAGGCTTTCTATTTCTAACATTTGTATTCCAGTTACTAGATCTTCTACAATAAACTACCTAGGATAAATGCGTTAACCAAGGGGATTGGTCATCGAGCTGCCATTCCCATAGTTTTGCTACGACCTTTTCAAACCGCATGCCATTGTTTTAAATAAAAGTCTTGGTTTAACCTTTTCTGCCTCCTTAAGTGAACACCAGCTGTTAATGCTTATGTCTGGCTCCCTTAAAATGACGCTACAAAGATACCAAAAAAATCATACAGAGCTTCCATAACTTGTCTTGATAGATTTGGCTTCATAAGAACCCAGGTTACAGCTTTGGAAGTGGGTCTAAAATATCTGGTCACTCTTTGGTCTACCTAGAGGAAACCCATGTGGTTCAGTAGTTTATCACTAAACAGTATTAGTGCAATATTTAGTGCTTAAAAAAAAGAAATGAGTGTGTGTGTAAATACTACACATACTCTCTCACAGAAAAGCTTCAAAAACAGACTCCGATAAACTGCTGAGCTTGAATTAATATGCAAACTAGATCCCATTAACTTGGGTTTGAATAGAGACTGGGAGTGGCTGGGTCATTACACGTATTGAATCTATTTCCCCATGTTAAGTATCCTCACACCTTCTTGTCAACAGTCTAAATGGGCTAGCTTGATTATCACTACAAAAGTTTTTTTCTCCGGCTGATGATAGCTCATCTTAATTAATTAGCCTCTGATTCCACCTTTTCATGTTCTCTGTATGTGTGTATATATCTTCTTCTTCTATGTTCCATTCTGTGCATCCGATGAAGTGGGCTGTAGCCCATAACAGCTTATGGTCAAATAAATTTGTTAGTCTCTAAGGTGCCACAAGTCCTCCTTTTCTTTTTGCGGATACAGACTAACACGGCTGCTACTCTGAAATCTCTCAGGACAGTTATTTGGTGTGGCAAATGTTAACTGTGCTATTATAAATTTATCTCTTTGTCTAAACAGAAATGTGACCAGTGGTGTATCATTTCTCTTACCTTTTCTGGCACTTAGTCGTGTTCAGCAAGTTTAAATTGAACAGTCATTCGACTTTAAGATGCTTTCTGTGAACGAGGAAGGGTTGCTAGTAGGCTGCAAATATACCACTTAGGTCCCAATCCTGCAACCACTTATACACATGCTTACGTGTACTCATGTGGGTCAGTACGGGACTATTCATGTGTTTCAGGTTAAGTACATGCAAGTTTTGGCAGAATCAGGGCCTTAAAAACACTCCCACTCGCCTCCCACACCCAATGTATCTAAATACAAAGGAGAAATGTGGATCTAATTAGAAAAACTGGAGAATTTCACTGTACCTATTAGAGGGCATAAACCGCATTTTGGATTGATTTTTTTTTCCCCCCCAGCTAAAGTGATGTTAACATAAGAACGTAAGAGCAGCCACACTGGGTCAGACCAAAGGTCCATCTAGCCCAGTCTCCCGTCTTCTGACAGTGGCCAATGGCAGGTGCCCCACAGGGAGTGAACAGAACAGGTCATCCTCAAGTGATCCATCCCCTGTCGCCCGTTCCCAGCTTCTGGCAAACAGCTAAATGATCAGGATAAACTGTAGCTATGGATTTTCAGGGGCAACAGCTAAACTAAGTTGTCCTGTACCAAGGAATCGAGCTGGCTGTTAAGGATTATTACATGACATTCATAGCAGCAGACGGGTAATGCCAATTGTGCTCTCACACAGCAGCTGCACTTATATCCTCAGCAACTTTATTTTTACCGTTACCATCAAGCAAAGTGATGGATGGCTTATTACTATGGCAGGTCGCCTGGTTCTTTTGTAAATCTGTCCACATAAGTAGCGTAAAGATCCCCAAAGCCTTCAGGGGCAGACGTTACAAATTGTTCTAATAGGATGTATATGAAAATGCTCTTGTAAAGCAGGGAAATAGAAAAGGAAAACTAGGACTTGGGCTTAGTGGCACATAGTTATAGAAGAATAGGGGGATAAAGTGACCTCCCCCCCCCCCCCCTGCAGCTTTTGCTGGTGTGTGCCACAACTTTGGAAGTGTCTCTATATAATTATGGTAGCACTCAGACATCAACCAGGATGGGGTCCCATTGTGCTAGGTCCTGTACAAAACATACAGGAAAACATGGTCCTTGCCCTGAAGAGCTTAAACTTTGGATTTTTTAAAAATAAAAACAGGTTACAAGGCATAAGCTTTAAACTGGTATCCTGCCATTATTTGCGAAACAAGGATTTAACCTTTCAGCCAGGTTGAAAAATGTTTAGTCATTTTTCCAGAATACAGATATTGCTGATCAACAAAGAACATCCTTACCCGGCCAGCCCATCTGGCGAGGGAATAACCTGTCCTTTAGGTGTCACACATTTAACTACACCAATCTCCACTCTTTTAAAAAGCTGATTTTTAGAAGAGGTATTTATTCACTATCTACCCATTTGGGCCTTTTAAAGTAATACTTTACAGTTGCATAGCACCTTTCAGAGGACTGCAAGGCACTTTACAGAATTTAATCTCATAACACCCATGAGGTAGGAAAGTATATCCAATTTACAGATGGGGAAACTGAGGTACAGAGGGGCAAGTGACTCAAATAAGGCTTTCAGCTACACCACAGGAGTAGTTTTTATAATGTATGTTAGGTCTAGGGCTACATGATGAGCCAATTGCATTGCTGGGAATAGAACGGAGGAGTCCTGTCTCAATCCTTTTGTCTAACATCTAAAGAATTTAGTTAAGGACACTAGCTGCCCAACAGATCCAGACTGTGCCCTTTGGTGTATTCTGGTTGTTAGGGTTATAAACACATATAGGAAATACTAAAATGTGACGCAGTTCCACCCAAGATAGTCTGTTCATTTGTGGATAAGCAATGAGAGCCATCCATTCCATACCCAATCCAGCTGCTGGACACAGATCGTCTGGACACCAAGAATGCAGACTGGATTTTGGTCAATGAAATGGACTGTACCTTTATGATGATCTGATTTTAAATTTTTTAAAACTTGACCACTTTTCAAGAGCTGCCCTCTGCATTTTATTTTTTTACCCCCCCCCCCCCCCCAGTCAAGAGTGAGGTTGGGAAATTCCAGTTGTTAAACATAAACTTCCACCAATTAGCCCTGAAAATCTTTAGCTGAATGTTACCATCTTATCGCTGTTTAAGAACTAGGCATCAGAGAATCCAAGGGGTCTGGATTTTATGAAACCGTTAAAACTTTTAAAACCGTTCTAGAATTTTTCAGCATGTTGGGCCAGATCTAGAGCTGGTATAAATAAGTGTAGTTCTGTTGATGTGGAGTTCTGTTCAATAGATGTGGCCTCTAACTCTTATAAATTAAAAAAAAAAAAAAAATCGCTGGCCAGAACACCATCATAGCCCTCTTCCTCAAATCTAAATAGCAAAAAAAGTATTAGACAGAGCTTGGACTTCTCGACCTATGAACGTCTAAATTAGGGCTACCATAGACTTGTCCCATCTCTGCTATAAGTGCATACGTGCATCATGTGGTTGATTAGGTTGGACCTTCTTTGAAGAAGAAACATTGCATGCAGAATGATGGGACGCATACACCTTAAGCCCATCTAACATTATTCACCTGCTATACAAAAATCACCTGTCCGCATAAACTGACCCCAAAGCCAAACATGATAAAGTATTTGCAATGCAGAGCTCTTGGGAACACAGTGCAGCAGCTGCAGGTTCTCCACTTTTATTTAAATATTCCATTACCCCTTGGCAAGTGCAAAAGAACTTCCTTCTAAGGCAACACAAAAACACCCAAAGAGCATTAAGAGACTTTTTGTTGAAAATAACACACAAGATTTTACGCATGCTCAACCAGACACTGTGGGCTTGGGGAGAATTGCTGGGTGAAATTCTATGGGCTGTGTTAAAGCAGATGGTCAGACTAGATCAGAGATTGGCAACCTTTGACATGTGGTAAGCCCTCTGGCGGGCCGCGGGCCAAAGGTTGCTGATCCCTGGACTAGATGATCATCATGTTCCCTTTAGATTATCATCTCTGAGATTTACAGCTGGCAATCCCAGCTTTAAAAGCCAACTACTCCAAACAGTCATAAATCCAACCCTATTGTGCACAAAACATGTGTACCCTCCGTTTTCCAGGTCAGTTTTCCCTGAGCAAAAATATATGACTATTTCTGGTACATGTATGGCTAGGGCTAATTCATGGATGTGCTTTCCTTGGCTTTACTGAGCTACAGATGGTTCTCAAGGTACTGACCATAACAGACTGAGGGATTGCAATCGTGTAAAATCTCATCTTGCTCGGTCATCTTTCAAGGCATCTATGAGCAGGGACATAAAATGGCAATAGACTGCTTATCTTTGGATATACCTACAATTAAACAGCCGCAATGCTTCAGTGTAGACATAGGTAATCCACCTCTCTGAGACACAGTGGCTTGGTTGACAGAAGAATTCTTCTGCCACTCCAGAGGTCTCTATGGCAGGGGTAGGTCAGTTTAACAATCTCTTCCGGGGGTGTGGATTTTTTCACAACCCTGAGAAAGACATCGCTATGCCAGTGTAAGTTCCCAAAGTAGATGAGCCCTGACAAGTGTAAATTTTACTCCAGTGGTAATACTTGTGTAATGCAAGCAGGCTTTGGCTCTAAAGTTGCAGCTCTTAAGGGCAAAACTGGATTCCATGATTCAGCTTTACTACTGCAGAAGAAAGGTAAAACTCTCATCCACGGTACATGAAATAAGAAACCAGCAGGTGGTCTGCCACTTGAGAACTGAGAAAAGCCTGATTCATGTTGCTCTCTGGACAAATGATGCAATTTACAACTAGAGAAGGATTTGGCAGGCTTTGACTGTTTGTAAGGATTTGTCCTGGGAATTAAAAAGTTTTGCGACTTCAAAAAAGATTTACAGTGGGCTGGTCTACGCCGGGAATTTACATTGGCATACCTACGGCTCTCAAAATCCACACCTCTGAGCAATGTAACTTAATCCCCAAGGTGTAACAGTGCTAGGTTGATGGAAGAATTCTTCTGTTGACCTAGCTACTGCCTCCCTACTTATGAAGGGAGAGCCCCTCCCATCAGCGTAGGCAGTGTCTAACTGCACTGCTGGTGCCACTGCAGTGGTTGAGGTCTATATACCCAGTATATACGGTGAAGATAGGTAGATTCTATCAGTTCTCTGCTACTTGTCTGCTAAGTTGGCTGCTCAAAATCACCTGCTTCTTTAAGGCCTGCAAACGAGCCTGCAGAGATGTTCCCTTCTGTTTGGAACGTACTGTAGAGCAGCAGCTAAGCAGGGGAGGAGAGCAAATCCAGATTCTGAATCCACTGGATTGATCAAGAACGTTAAATAGGAGAACACACAAAGCAACAAGAGAATGCAACCATGCTTTGTTGAGGCCAGCCAAACTCCAAATGCCCTCATTTTACACATAAAGCATGGAGACTGAAGATGAAAAGAGGAGCACAGTATACAAGGTCTTATACACAGTAGCTGTTTTGTAAGGCAACAGTTCATAACCCTGGCTGTAAAGCTCCCTCAGTACTGCTTGGCCATTATATTACTGTACCCTTAGGAAGTAAGAAACCGATACCACTGATGCCATTTTATTTTAAGCTTGTGAGGTGACATTACTGAACTGGAGACTGTTGCCAGATGCATGCAGATTTTTTTAGATCAGTGACTAATGAGGTCAATGGAATAATTAATGCAACATGCATCTTTCCTTTGTGCTGGATTCTGAAGTCAATGGAAGCTGATGGAGATCAGCACATACAGTGTGCTCAGCATATTTCAGGATACATCCCACTAGAAAATATCAGAATTGTGCAGAGGACAACCAGGCCCCAAAAAGGCATTTTTAAAATCTTTGCAAAATCGACAGTCTCAAATTACTGGCTCTGGCTGTAATTCACTATGTAATATACTCTGTAATATGGAACCAGGCAGCCTGGCTTCCAGGCCTTCAAGCTGAACAATCTTAACAGCTATGCTGTCCTATCTGTGCCCAGAAAAGAAACACTTGAAAATCGTGTCATTGGGTTAGGAGGCCTAAAAATAAGCAAAGAAACCCTACTGGCAGAAAGCAGCACCTTCTGTTTGTCCTGCTTGCATTCACCACTGTCCTTTCTTTGCTACGTGCAGACTAAAAAAGTTATTTATTTTCTCCTTAAATAGAACATTTCAAGTTACGAGCAGTATTGCCTGGGCAGCAAGCAATACAGATAGAACTATTTATAATAAAAATAAAGTAAGAGTTTCAGGAAACCCAGTAACTTTGAAACTGTGTGTAGTTAATATCTCTTGAACTCTTCGAGGCAACAGGTCTTGCCCCAGTGTTGAGTCCAATCAAAATGACCACAGATCTGAGAGGCTGAGGCAGCACTGGAATATCAAGGAAATGCATATTGTCTCTTACAAAGAGCCACCAAGCAGAAGTTGTTACGCTGGGAAAAACTAAACTACGGTCCTGTTAATGGGACAAAAAGAACCAAAACGGCAATGAACTGTTTATCATATAAAAAATTAAATAAAAAGACAAATACAACATTCATCAACATTGCTGTCAGTCAGTCAGGCTAAAGTGGTATAGATTTGTTTGCTAAGAGGATAAGAGGGGTAATTATTTTTCATTCCAAGAACCTGGAACAAACTGACATCCTGTAGTTCCATAGACAGCCAAGAATGAGGTTCTCCAGAGCCAGAAAGAAAAATGAGTAAGTCACCCATCATATACAAAGATACGATTTTATTCTACGGGAATATTTCTGTAACTTCTATCCAGGGAAAAGCAGAAATTTTTGTTTAAAAACAAACCTAACAGGATGTCTTGACTGTTTCCCTTGCTTATTCATTGAAAAAATGTCACACAACTCTCTAATAGAAAGGGGGGAAAAAACAACCTGACAAAGACATTATAGCTGCCCTCATGAGCAATGTCCAAGAATTACAATAATTCATGGATATCTCCTGTGATATGAGGTTCTGGGTAGACCTGCATGCAACTGAGACACTACTTGTTCTGTTTTTTCGGGGCAATGGGGTTGTGGGTTTTTGTTTTTTCCAACCATACAGTATCTGTTGTCGTCAGTTAAAGGCATGGGGATATTTTTTCTTCTTGAAAAAAACATCAGCTGTCCGAACACAAGCTGTGTGTTTGCTATCTACCTACTTTTAATATTACTATAGGGAGAAGGTTAGTATTTAAACACTGTAAAATTAATGTAATTGAGATCATTAAGCCTCCAAGTCTCTGGGTAGTTTATTGGTAGGGTAATAATGGCCAGGGTATTTTCCCCCACAGCTTTAGGACAAGATGTGAAATAAACAGTCTCCCATCAGAAATGACAGACACAGATGGACTTGGATCATACAGAATCAGGGGCAGGTTTACTTTTCACACAGTTTTCTGTATTAAAAAATACATCAGTGAAATCCGTTACAGGCAGGGACAGGACTACCGAGTACACAACGTCAATAGACTACTTTCCAATTTTATTGTTTAAATTACCTTTGTTACTGCTAAAAGTAAAGAAAATTAAAAAAACAAATTTAATTCAAGGCTGTTGATTTTCAACTCCTGAAACTGCAGTGAGAGGGTCAGATATCAAAACCCCTGCTACAGAAGTTGGGCAACTGGCTGCAACTACTGATTTAAAAAAAAAAAAAAAAAAGTACAATTCTCTTTAAAAATAGTCTTGTATTTATGACCTGTCGTCCTCAGAAATGAGCATCTTAAGCTTGAGAAAATGGAGAGACAGATGTTATGTAATCAGTGTCCTGTCCTCTGGATACAGTATGGGAGATTCCCCTTTTAAAAGATACAGTAACAGCCAAGCCATTGAAAAAAATATTTCAATTTCCAACACTATCACTAAATTTCTTTGGGTGGGGTGGGGTAAAAAAACACACAAGGTACTTTTCTACCACAGTTCTGTTGTCAAAAGTAATACTGCACATGTTGCAAGGGTGGAAAGAGTATCTTCACTTTGAAATGACAAGGCCCTCCAGACTTGCACGGTATAAAAACAAAGAATTAGGGGGGAATGGGAGAAAAAGGGAAGGAAAGCTGCCGTATGACAATAAAAAAACCCAAACCAAAACAACTCCCTCCAAAACAACTATTTTTGCGCACCACAGCATTTGCTAGATTACATCAACAGATTGCAGAGGCTATTCAGGGGATTTTCTGCACATAGCCCTAGACCCTCGCTCTCCTATATGTATTCCAGAGATTTTTTGTCCCATAACGTGATTGCTCTGATGCTTGACTTACAGCATCTCCCGCACATCAGAGATCCAACAGAGTCGTAGTTACTAGCATGGACTAAGAGCTAGACTCTGGGGTCATGTGACTGTTTGAACGCAGCCCAGGTAGTCATCCACTAGGGTAGTAATCTGGCAGATATAACATTGACTTCTGGCTTAATATCTTTCTTAATCTTTGATCCCAGTAAAAAATAAAATAAAACTAAAAAAGTGTGTGTATACATAACGGAAGGTGTCTATTTGTCTAGACCTCACTGCACTTTGTCTCCTGTCCACATGGAGATCTCTAGGATCTCCACAGGCTCTTTGGCAGCAATGGCTGCCAGCCATTGGGCTGCAAAGTCATGTGAGCCACAGTCTAGTTCTCTATGCCCATGGTTACTATGGTAGAATTTATACAACAGTTTGCTTAAAAATATTTCACAATTTTGTTTTAATCCCAAACAAATGAAGGATTTATGCACCGCTTGAACAGGTTAATTAATCTTGAGTTTGTTTAGAGGATTTATCACTGCATTGGACACTGGCGTTTCTTGCAGCTTAAAGTAGTTTGCTTCCTTCTGATTCCAGTTTGCACATCCATTGTGGTTCAAAATATGCCTGTGTAGTGATGTTAACTTGGCTTATTTGATACACAACATTTTCTGAAGGCTGGATGTGTTCACAGTTTGGTACTTGCAATGTGTATTGAAAGGAAAATACCCCACTTCAGTTAGTCTGACAATTCAATATCAGAGTCCTCTGATCTGACTTTGGCAAGTTCTTCGTGTACCTCCCTCACCATAAGAATACGTGTTAACATGATGTCCAAGGTCCCGGGGTCTATTGGCAACGTGGAGTACCACATAGGGCTATTAGGTACACAAGACCGCTCAGGTTGAAGGTAAAACACATCACTTCTCTGCTTCACGCTTTCAGAACTGTTAGTGTAAAGAAAGGAAGACTGTATATCAGAAGGCAGCATTATCAGTCCTGTTTACAACACAGTTCAAGACACAAAGGGAAAGTAGCTCAGCCCTATTACCTGATGTTACCTTGAGACGGAATCACTACAATTTAAACAGTAAAATTTGGATCTCCATTCTACTGACTCAATCTCCGCCCTTCACTGCAGTGAGCTGACAATCTGTCTCCAGTTTAAAGGGCATTAGCTGTTTATAGAACCAAACAGAATAGCTGCGTCTCCTTATGGAGCTGGTTCTTCAGTTGCAGTTTCATCCCATTACATGATATCACCGTCTTAACATAATTAACGTTCAATCTCTGAATAAAACTGGTTCTCGTGTTCTAGGCAACATGGGAGCTCCTGTTAAGTATATGCAGACTAACTGCATTACTGATATTTCCCAGGACACTGGATAACTTTTGAAGCCTTCTTTGGGATACTGAGGGTACCAGAGCCTAGCCTGCCTGTTAGTGATAGCAGAATGGTGAACCCATCCACTTGAAAGACTGACCTTCAGAATCGGAGAGAGTGCCTTGCAGTCTTGCCTAGCAAGAAGAGTAAAGCCCTCAGCAGAAAGGATTCTGCTCCCTGCTGGGCTTTACAATTGTCACATTAAAATCCAGAAAGTGAAAGAGGCTTTTCACTGCCACTTCTGCAGAGGCTGAACTATGATGTCATATGAGGTGGTGCAGCAAATGTGTGATAGCTCAGAATGACACCTTCTGACAGTATGCGAGTGAACACAAGGAATGTGCGAAAGGAGAAGGGAGTGGAGAGGGTTGCTGGACATGGCTTTGCCTGAGCAGGGCTATTTTGCACTAATTTGGCTGTGTGTGTGTTTCAAATAATGATTTACAGGGCTATTAGCGGGCACTAATGAGATGTCGCTCTCTGGCATGTATGTTCTTTTGAGAGAGAATAATACTGAACTCCATTGCTCAATGATCTTAAGTGGAGAGTGGGGGAGAGACTGAATGATTTCTATGTTCATCCTTGTTCTGCAGCTTCCTTTGTGACTCCTGGAGTAAAGTTAATCTCATCTTTCAGCAAGTAAATGTCAGCATCTCTAGTTTACTTCATCAGACGCATGCAGTGGAAAACGTATTTTCCACTGCATGCATCGGATGAAGTGAGCTGTAGCTCACGAAAGCTTATGCTCAAATAAATTTGTAAGTCTCTAAGGTGCTACAAGTACTCCTTTTCTTTTTGCAGATACACACTAACACGGCTGCTACTCTGAAACATCTCTTGCTGTTACCTCTAAATCATACTTTTCCACCCTGCTTTATGAGGAAAGTGCTACTGAGATGCTGCTTATCTTGAGCAACAGATTACTGCATTGTAGAGCTTGGCTCTACTTCTTGGAGCAAGGGGCCAAATTACAGTCATTCTGCAGGGTCCAGGATCCGTGAGCGTGAGGGCAAAGGAATGGCAGGGGTTACTGCATCTTCCTCTGCCCCTCTCCTCCACCCAGCCCGGGGAACTCTTGGAAAAGTTAATGCAAACCACAGCTGTATTACCATGTGACAGCATTTCCCCATCACTGGTTGAACCTCGGGGAACCTGCTGGTGCCTGGCTCCATTTGAGCTGTGATGTTGTTGAGGAGGAGTAGGGAGCCTCCGAGCCTGTGCAGAGGCAAAGGGCGGGGTGACCCTGGTCCTGAGGAACTCGATAGGGATTTGGGGATGGATCATTTCCTTGCTTCTTTGCAGGGTAACTGCATGCGTGGAACCCCCTTCTTGTGCGGTGTTTGGAGAAAACTCCCCAAGAGGAGCCGCAGAGTTGCCCTACCCCACCACAAGTTTCCTTGCAGGAGGGCACAATCTGGTCCAAGTATAATCCAAAATTAGGCTGTGCCAATCACTCACCATTTTGACAAGTAAAACTCATAGAGTCGGACTGGACATCTCAGAGGGTTATCTGTGTTTTCAGCCATTTCCACTGCTGTTGGAACCTCCTCGTCCTCACTCCGTTTCCTTTTTCCTACAGATAACTTATCTGGATACAGGAAAATGACACCACATGAGCTCAGTGGAGAACAGTCCTCCTCTGTGAGAGTAAGCTGAAGCTGTTTGGTTTAGTTCTGCACCCTGATGGGGCTTTGAGCAGCGCATACATGACGTGCTGTTTGATAGGATCGCTTTTCACGCAAACTGACACTGCCAAGTCAAACACTGGAAACAACTTTGTCAAATGAATGCCATCACTTGTGTCGCTGACAGTTAAAAAGGAGCCCAACATAATAGAAAGGATCTGTTTCTACACAGATTTAAATGCTGGATCAGGATAATGTAATGGCTTAAAAATATTTAGTTTCACCTTGTTAATGCTGGTTTATAGGGACTGATAAGAGCCCTTGCCCCCATCCACAGCTCAAGTGCTAGAACACCATCGTACCAGTGCACGGTCATCCTCGGTGTGCCCGTTCCCCATCTACCTCAGAGTGTGTACATCCTTTCAAAGACAGATCCACTTACCAGCCACTATCCTTTTCTCCCCCATCTCCTTCTGCTGCACCTTCAGAGCAGACACCCCCACTGCTTTTAATAGTAGTTATATAAAAATGAAATAAAGATCCACCACGCAGTATATCTTGCTTATGCAAATGACCTTTGCCAGGACACAGAATGAATTTTGGATAAGTTCCGAAACGAAGGATACGTCTCTATGTACAGCACTGCAGTAGTGTACCTGTATCTATACAGCTGCGGCACATGTGGTGAAGATGCTCGATGCCGATGGAAGAGAGCTCTCCCACCAACCTAAGTGTTCGTGTAAACAGTGCTATGTCGCTGTAACTTATGTTGCTCAGGGGGGTGGAATATTCACACCCCTGAGCGACTAAGTTTTGCCAACATAGGCTGTAGTGTAGACATAGCCTAAGACATAGTGGCCCAATTCTGTATGGACTTGTAACACTATTGGAATCCATGGAGCTACACATGGTGTAAGTCAATGTAGAAATTGGCCCAGTATCCTCCAGAGCCCATCGAACAATCAGACCAGACATATTACAAAGTACCTCCCCTGTGAAAGATGCTATGAATAATAAAATGGCATAATAGCAGAAACCACCTGACAGGCATTTAAAGGAGACTTTGTGGTCACTCATTTAGAAAATAAGTAGTGCATGTTATCAATCTTATCAAGGACTTCAACTCTAGGAGGGAAAAGTAGACGTGTTACTCCCCTCCTGGAGAAGTTAAGAAGACCTAGCACCAAGCAAAAGCAGACCAACAATAGCAGCTATCTTAATAGAGAGAATTCATAGCTTATCAAAATTAACTAAAGTAGCCAGTAGCTTGATGATCCTGCTTGCTGTCCTTACAAAGTCTCTGATCAGTGGCAGTCAGCATGCTTCCACCAAGTTTTCAATTCACAAACAAGTCAAACATCACCATCCCACCAATAGCTCCTCTCCCAGGGCTCACTGCCACCCCTCACAGAATCAGATTTAGCTTTAGCATTTCCCAGCTTACCCATGAGCTGTTAAACCACTACTGCAGCGAAGGAAAGCTGCATTTTCTGTCTGGGGCCTGCAAAAGGACAGTTTCCACTCCCTCCTCCTGCATTTCATGTGTGTCAACAGCTCTGGCTGGCTTGGCTTTATGTGTCCTCCGGCTGCTCTGTCTTAGGGTCTGTCTTAGATCCTAACTAAGCAGACTAACTTCAAGTGCCCCTGACTTCAATGGGGGTTAAAGGTGCTCAGCACCTTAAGGAGCCTGGTCCTTCGTGCTATCAGCTCTCCAGGAAGGGAATGAATCTTATTCTAGGTTTGAATGGCTGGATGTGCTTTTGCTGCTCTAAAAATGATTAGTGAAAAGCTGTCAAATATTCTGGGCATCTCATTCACAGGTTTCTATCAGCTGTCGGGGCTCATACAGAATTTTGGTTTAAACCCAGCTGGAAGTCAAAAAGAAAAGTGTGGGGAGGACAAGGGGAGGGAAGTTAAAGTATCAGCAGAATCCCAAATATTAGTAAATGTGCAAAATGCACGACTACATTTTTTCCCCCATTTTAAAATGCAGCATTGGTAATGGTGCTGGGGCTACGAAAATCCAAATTAAAACCACTCAAGCCATTAGAAAGCAGCAACACACCTGATTCTACCTCTTGTTTTTGAAAAGGTGGGAAAAAACGCAGGTATGTCATCTTGGTGTTGTATTTCAGAGTCCGGGTGCGTCTCATAACGTGGGCAAAGGACAGCTTCAGATGCTCACTGACATTCTTTAGTTGGAAGTATTTGGTATTGAAGAACAGAAGTGTGTTCAATAAGACTATAGGGGAATATGCACCGAGCTGTTTACATTCCCATAAATGTTCCTCTTCAATTCTCGAGAACATGTAACCTGAGGATAATGGGTAAAGGAAAAATCAGCTCTTTACTAAACAACCATCTCATTGTAAGGGCAATTCTCTGCTCTCAGATATGAGTAAGCAGCTTCAGCAGTGACCTGGGGGCACAATGTGATCCCTGAAGATTTTCATAGGTTTAAGGAAAGCAATAAACCCCTGTTGGACGGGGGAGGAGTTACATGAAAAAGGCAGGTCCTGCCAGACAAATTATAATATAAATCAAATCCTCCCAGACAACCTGATGCATCAATGACCTGTACATCAGGTCAAACTCAGACCTACAGTAAGTAGATTTAACTTGACTGAAATCAACAGAACTGCATACACTTACACAAGGGATAAATATGACCCATCAAGCATGAGGAAGACCACGCTATTGATCAGTGAGACTTTTCAAAAGCAAATGGAAATAAGGGTCTAAAACAGCCACTATTTATCTCAGGAAGACCTCAGCACAGGTTCATGTTATGTAGCCCAATCAACTTACACATTAACACTTCTTGGGCGTGGAGCATGGATAGTGACGTGATACCTCCATTTGGAGATACACTGCTGTGACATAGTGAACTTGAGAGCAGGTAAAGAAAAGGAATTTATGGAGGTTAATCACAGATGTCAGGTTTCAGAGTAGCAGCCGTGTTAGTCTGTATTCACAAAAAGAAAAGGAGTACTTGTGGCACCTTACAGACTAACAAATTTATCTGAGCATAAGCTTTCGTGAGCTACAGCTCACTTCATCGGATGCATTCAGTTTTTTCCACTGAATGCATCCGATGAAGTGAGCTGTAGCTCACGAAACCTTGTGCTCAAATAAATTTGTTAGTCTCTAAGGTGCCACAAGTACTCCTTTTCTAATCACAGATGTGTTAGGCAACCAGAGGTCTTGGTGGACGTAGCACCATGTAAATGCATGGGTTTTCTTTTGTTTTTTATTAAAAGAAATACACAGAAAGATGGTCATGGATCCAGGTATGCAGTCACCACAATCACTAAAGGTTCTTTGGTACCCTGAAACCAAGCTCCTCTATCCAAATTACAGTGTTAAAAAAAAAAAAGCGTTCAGCTGTTTTAGTTGTATTTATAAAATTACCACCTTTGTCTCATTCAGCGCCCCTCAAGTATACCAACCAGCCAACTCTGCAGGAAACAGAGGGAGGATTTATAACAAGACTTTGAAAGCCTCCCATGAAAGATGCTAAATGAAGAGCATTCAAAAATTAATTCATGAAGCTCCAAGACATATGGCTAAGGGAAGCGTTATACCCATTTTACAGAGGCACAACCTGAGGCAGAGAGATGGTTAAGTGTGTCTTGCTAAAGGTCCCATAGTAAGTAAGTGGCGGAGTTGAATATGGAATCCAGGATTCCCGTCTCTCACAAATGACTACATGTTGTGGAGAGGGGAGGAGGATAGCACCTCACAGTACAGATCATGCACCTAATCATGGTAGACTTAATGGAGTAGTTCAGTGCTGCTGTTCTTTCGCCCCAGCACTCTTCAGATGACATGTACTGTAAGGAGCACCCTTGAAAACTCATTCATTTATAAAGATGGGTTTCACTGTCATGCATGTATATAAAAACAACACAATATGAAAAATAATTGTCCTACCATTTGGAAGTATTGTAGGTTCCCAGATTTTCAATAGTTTTGTAAGTTCAATCATAAACCTGGAATAGGGCTCGGTAAATATGTTATCTATTCTACCATTCTCAAACAGGTACTACAAGAGAAAAGAAAGGAAGAGATACAATTCATAGTTACATAGAAGAGTGCTGACAGGTTACTGGGTGTCAGATTTATTTTGGTTCTCTCCTACGGTATTTCTCTTTGCCTTCCTTTTACAATTACGCTAAAAATGAATGTGCATTTCCAAATGTGTTATGTTCCAAATCACTTTACTGGCTTCCCAGGTATGATAAACACAGGGACAGTGGCCTCTCTCATTAAATGGGAGATGCAGGCACGAATTATTATTAATGCGCAGATCTAGAGCAGTGTTCTGAAAATTTACCATCCTTGAACACAACAAAATACATCCCCAAATATGGCTCTGTCTACAGATGCCAGCGTAATAATTTCAGCCTCTTTCTAATAAACTGGGCTTAAATATGCTAACACAGTGTCTCTTGCCAACACAGACAGCACCTAAGCCTACAAAGGGCACAACCACAGACTTATTATGATGTCACAGGCAGGCTTGTTCTCAGTAATCTTTGGGGGGGGGGGAGGGGGAAGAGTTCAATCTTCATCATGAAAGTATTGTCCTTTAATGGCTAATGGACTACGATACAAACATTCTACTGCAGTTTGGAAAAAAAAAAGTTAGCTTGAAAAAGAAATGCAATCCAAAGAAATTTCTGATGCTTCCTGGATGCTGGTCACAGGCAAACCAAATTTATAGCTCTTCTTCCATTTTGTCAAGCACGTCTGGTGAAAAACGTTAAGGTGACAAGTCAACCAACCAACCAAATGAGGTTTAATGCCCAGGAAAGCATTTGATCCTAAATCTCTGAATGGTTACTGGAGAGAGTGAACAAATATGCTACCTAAGGAAAAACTGGCCCCACCCTGAACTGAGTCAGTTTGCATTTTAAAGAGCTAGTTATAAGGTTCTGGGGGTTTTTTGTCATTGTTTCAGCTTACGGTAAACAAGCAGGCCACAATAACTAGTTACATTTTTTCTTGCTATTGGTTAATTTTAATTTTATTGTTCTCATGATATTATTTCTTTAAGTGGTATATCTGTGATAACTAACTGCCTAGCAATGGCAGTCCAAGACTTTTTCCAGATATGCTAGCATGTTAAGGAAGGGTGTTCCTTAACCACTCATGATAAGGCCTGCCCTGGCTGCCAGATAGGTTTTTGAGGTATGTGTGAGGGGTTAAGAATAAGCCTTAAAAATGGGGTAACCAAGTGGCCCTCATCTCCAAAATAAAATCCCAAAAGCCAACAATTACTATAGACACTACATTAAAAAACATCTTATTTACATACTTGGCAATGCAGTGGTTCAATGAGTTACCTGCTGAATTCCAAGGCACAAGTATAAGATGCTGTCGGGATCATATTTTTCACCGTTTGGTCTCCGCACCTCTTGGATAAACTGGCACAAGCCAAAACTCAGCTCAGCAAAAGTGCATGAGAGAATATCCTCCTTGAGTTTCACAGGTCGAACTGTGGGGAATAGAAGTACAGGAGACATAAGACCCCATTCTGCAGGTCCATCCTTCTGTACTTCCTGGTCCCGTACATCACATGAGCAGAGTTTTTACAACATCCATCTCCGACACACAACTCATCTCACGTCTAAAATAACAGTTCATCACTTTCCCATGTTAGTTAACAATTATGATGCAGTTGTTGTTTTCTGAGTATTTAGTAACAACCTTAACTGCCACCATATGTAACCAATACAAATTTTAACTGAGCAATAAGAAAATGGGTACTTAAACTAAGCAAGACTGTATAGTAGTGTGATCACTGAACCCAAGAAATAGTGACTTATACTTTAGGCTGGCAGTGTAGGTTTCATAAATCAATTTCATTTCTATAGCTGGATTCAGGGGAATCTTGAGTGGGAGAATGATCTTGAGCATTTCCTAGTAGCTCCGGAAATGAATTGGGTGCAGTATGTTTGACCCCTTTACTTAAAGGGAGGAAGGAATTAAGAGTTTAAAGGGTCAGGATATGGAGAGTGGGAAGAAGAGCAAACATAAGAGTTGGTTCCAGAATAAATGGTCAGAGAACTCTGAGTGAATGCACTGGGCTTGCTGCCTCCATCCCATAGGCAAGTTGCTTCTGCAGACTAGACAGAAAGCCTTTGTGGGGTAAGTTTTGGTATGGAGGCGGCTCCTGGGAGTATGCAGGAAGATGAGTGGAGTTCCCTCACCCGCAAAACATAGGATAGACAAAAACTGAATGGATTGCATTTCTGTGGGAACCTACAACCAGCTGTTCTTATATAACAAAAAAATTCCAAAGGAGCAGGGGAAAGAGTTCTCTTCCTAATCCGAAGATTTTTCCTTTCTGATATAAACCCCTCCCATTCTGTTTCAGAAACTTTTTTTTTTTTAAATGTATTTCCCCAAAAGTATTTTAAAATCTATCCGTTTGTTCTCTTCCCTGCAACCAAACCCCTCCACAACTCCCAACTACTATTTCTAAATTAATGGATTTATTAATCCAGTTCGCCTCAGAAAGCATGCCCATAAAACTCTTGGTGTATTCCTAGGTCAGACTAGGGAAGAGGGAAAGGGAAGCAGTGGCATTGGACTCAGCCTCTGCCAGAACCCCAGAATTACTGGATGCTTCTGCTAAAAATCACCATCAGTGAAAATGTTAACAATGTTGACATTTCAGACATCATTATTAGGCTCTAGAGCCAACATACCAATGGTATAAAAGGAATGCTTCGTGCCTTTCTGAGCTGTAGCATAGCATTGGGAAACATTTGGAAGATTTTCTATGCAACTGTAAGGGCAAGAAATGAAGGGTCTGATTCTCTGCTTCATCATTCACTATAAAACCAGTGAAGAGTTACAAAACTGGCATATGAATACTTAAATTCTGGAGAAACAGATGGGGACAACACAAAGGTCAGTACAGGGTCATACCCTATGCTAGCTCAATCAGAACCCTGCACCTCTATAAACACACCTGTGCTTCAAATCAAGTACAAATGTGCATAAAATGAACACTTGTAGGGACATGAGTGATTGTAATATTTATACTGTTCAACTTCCAAATTTCGAGTCCTGCTTCGATAGGTGAGATAATAGATTAAAAGCAACAGACAAAAAAGATGCTTTAAAAAAAAAAATCAATAGCCATGAAACTTGAGACCCGTTTCCTAAAATCCTTACTCCTAAAATCCTTATTCATAGGGACCTGGGCCTCAGTATCAATGGCACGCCTCTAACTCCATCTTGAAAGCTACGTCACAACAGGTGCCCTCCAAGTAGCAGGTTTTGCTTCAACAGAAACAAGTTTACCTCCAAATTTTAGTTCCCCTTGGTCTTCCTGTGCATTCTTCCATTGGACCCAATTCCTCCAGGCATTTACCCCATACATGTACTTCAGGGTCATCCCAGAAACAGAGCAGCCTGGATAGGAACCCTGCATAAGATTCCGAGGCTCCACAGAAACTATGGACTTCTTCCTCCCCTGCAGGAAATCCAAAAAAGCTCATATAACAGTATCCAATTATGGACCCCTTTTAACCTGATCTCACAGGAAAAGTGCATTACGCTTTGACCAGCTAGAAAACGCTTACGCTCCTGAAGCTCCTGTTATAACAGAGTGTCAGAGGACTTCATAAAAGAGTGGAGAAATATTAATTTCATTTTAAAGAAGGGACAACTAAGGCACAGGGAGGTTCTGCACACACAGCAAGTCAATGACAGAGACAAAACATAGGTCTCCTTGCTTCTATTCTCCTGCCCTAATCACTGGACAGCAATGCCACAGCCCATGATTAAAATGCATAAACGAGTAAAACTTGATAGTTTTCTGTGTATTATTATACAAATAAAAATATAGGCTCCAAAAAAGTTGCTTTTAAATGCTACACACTCTTTAAATGCTACCCTATAAAAAGAACACTGATTCCTCCTAACAAAAATACCTAATTTTATAGAATAAACATAAAATATAGATAAAATATTTCCAATCCTGATCTTTGTTTCCTTATTTTGTGTTTGTTCAAACTCACGAGAAGTAAATATGTACGTAAGATTAGCACCTTAGATACATGGAGTTTTTAATATGATGGAAGGATGCTTTCTTACCCGTCTTTTTGGCTGTGGGAAGCCATCTCTATGTCTCCGCCTTGCTCGTGAACGTGAGTGGAGACCCAGTCCTTTACTGAGCGGGTCAAATGAGTCTAAAGTCAAAACAACATCAGCACAAGTTAAATTAATTATATGATTTAACGGGGCCATCTAGAAATGAGCGTTTCAGACATTACTAAGTATCTTAAAATTCGAGATGCCACATCTGGATATTCCTATTGCATTACCACTGGATAGTTAAGCAGTGGTATTAAGTTGTAAAGCAGCTCTGTCGAGGTTGTCAGCTAGAAGGAAGCTCGGAGATGGAGGACTCCTATGTAAGGGACATGGAATTCTCAGGGTAGGGGGAAAAGCCCCACCACACTGATGTGCTTCTCTACATAAGAAACTGATATCCTCTGTACTCATGAAAGACTCATTAAGACTCCCACCAGGACAGAGAGGTGTCAAATTCACAAGCAGTCAACGAAGAGTAACCACTATTCTCTATCAAATCCTCTAAATGATGTCTTTTTAAAGTGTAAGCAAACATGTGCTCTATGTTATAGGGTCCAAATATCTCTATTAGAGTAGATGTATTGCAGCTTTAACAACATGCATTTGTACTGAGTAACAAACATAAGCCCTTCATGGCAAATTAACTTCTTGCATTAAAGATAACAGAAGGCTAGTTCCCAGCAAATCATGTGGATTTTTTTTTAAATACGTGACAGTGCATTTTTCTACATGTTACACAAACCTGAGGGAAAGTCTGCCTCCAGGTCCTGCTCCATGTCCCCTTTAGAGAACTGCCTCAGCTCGGGGTCTGGATCCTGCATGGCATTTGATCGTAAGGCATAGTGATTCAGCTCGTCCTCCCAGCTGTGTGGAGTTGACACTGCTTCCGATTCTAGGTCTCCGCTGTAGGTGCTGCCTTGATCTGCAATTAAGAGGACCCATGTACAAAATGCACCGAAAGGAAAAAGAGATGTACAGTAGGACCCAAGTCCTCTCTGCAAATGAAATACCAACCTTTCTCAAATATCTTAGGGTCCAGGAACAGCTCATGCTCAGATGTTTGGGATCCTTAAGAGAAAAAAAAATACAACTAGAATTTGTATGGACATGAAGTATTTTACTTATTTAAAACAGCAGCTGAAATGCAGAATTTCTTAGCTCATATAATTGATCCAAAAGGTCAGGAGACTAACCGGTCAATCTTGGGCGAAGAATAGTGCGGGCAGGTGCTGTGAAGATTCTATACTCCCCACTATAGCTCTACTAGTACACCTTAACCTGGGCTCCAGTCATCTCATGGAAAAATAAACCCAAACCCCCCATCATTCACACACCATTTTCTTATTTTTTTTCCTTACCTCACTATTTACTGGGGTCATTTGCAGACAAACAGGATCTTTGTTTTGTCTTTTCAGGTTGCTTCCCATCTTTCATAAGGGGAGATTCCCCCTTCTCCCCCCAATCCCTTCTACAGTCCAGTCGATGAAAACCCGACTTAGACAGCTGGGAAACTCTTGGGTGGCATAACCAGCTCTATGCTACTCTCCTGGTGCACACCGCCTGAAAATGCACAAAGTTCTGGGGCAACAGCTCCGCACCCCCTGGGGTCTCTTACTGCCAATGCAAGTGAGACCAGCCCCTGGCTTCCCCCAGGATCAGGGAAGTGTAAAAATGCCACGTCGCCACCTCTGGCCCCCTGTACCTCCTCTGGTCCTTTGACAAGTACAGCTCAACCAGACCCAAGGTTCTAGCCCATAAACCCCTGAAAAAATCACATGTGGCTACTTGTGAGTGAGGGGATCAGGACCTGCAATGGGAACCGAGCAGTAACTGTAAATGAATTTTAAAGAAAAAAAAAACAACAAAAAAACAGGCGACAGGATATGGAAGCAAAATTATTTCTAAATGGACCATGTGTTTAAAGTATTCAAGAAAGCATCCTGGCTTTAAGAGACGGGTAACCAAAATCCCTTATGGAGGAAGACCATTTTCACTGCATTTGCCCGTGGGAAAATAAAATAGCAGCTTGCTGATGGGGCAAAAGGAAGGCTTATCACAGCATGAGGCAGGGGCATCTGGTCCAATGCAGGCAAAGCTGACATCTACCTACCTTTCACAGAAATGCTTCCTTTAATATCCTTTTTAAAATGATCACATACCTCCATGAGAATGCGTTTTTTCCTTCTCTTCATCTTCTGCAATCATTTCTGCCATTTGAAGGAGATCAGCCTCAAATGGATTTGTGGGAATCTTCTCCTTGATGTCCTGAATAGTCTCTATGATCTTATCGGCATTGTCTAGAGTAGTTGGGATAAGCATGGGAACTGGAACCTAAACACACGCAGGAAAGTTTAGATTTCTGAGCAATGACTTGCTTTGTTGTACATGAAATAGGTTTTTTGCGTACCAAATGCATTGAAGAGGATCCAGCTATTTTTCTTCCTCTGGCTCTTAGTCTGTGTTGCCCCTTTAGTCTATCTGAAGATGGGACAACTTGCTGTATCTCTGCAATAACCGGAACGATTCCTTTTACCACCACCTCTTTCCCCTACTGCCCAGCTTTATGACCCTGCATAATGACCAAAATAAATCAAGCGGAAGAGGACTGGATGAGATGAACACATGGCCTTTGTGGCACTTCCAGCCTCTGAAAACTCTGGGACCTAGACCCCAGGATCTGAATCTGAACCCAAGATTCTCACATTGGATTAGCCTATGCTAACTCTTTTCCTAAAAGGATGTTTACAGTATTTACATTGCTAGAGGTTCTGAAAGCACCCTGGGACAGGAGTAGAAACGCTACATAAGCGGGTATTTGGTTATAGATAAGAGAGACTCAGGCCGAAGATTTTAGGAAATCTCTCTCTAATTCAAATCTTTTGATAATGAAGTTGGGACCCCTGGGTTATAATTTAAGGTACAGTAGCAGAGGAGCTCTTTGAGGATGGGTATTAAATTTTAAGTGACCTCTAAGGCAATGGGAGATGACTATAGCTCTTGCAACCATCTTTTCCCCCTGAATACTGCCTACTGGGATGTGTTTAGACAGAGTAAGAACAAATATAACCCTCACTGTTCTTTGTTCTAGCAAGACCAATCTGTAAACTGCAGGCCATAGAACATAACCATGAGTTGTCGGATGAACTGAAGGGTAACTTACAGGTACTGGGACCCCAAGTGGAACTGGCGTATACTGGGTGAAGAGGTGAAGGGGCACGGGCACAAACACTGGTACAGGAACAGGCACCACAAGGATTTGGGGTCGAACTTCATCTTCCTCTGTCATATTAAAAAAAAAAAAAAAAAGTGGTTTGGTTCCCAGAGGCAAGGGAGTGTCTGACAACTCAGTAATATCTCAGAGTGGTCCATGGAGAATTATTATTAATAATTCCATTAACAGTGACTTCTGCTTGTAACTCTCCATGCACAACCTTGTACGTTCATCCCAGTGACTGACACGTCTACACAGCTGTGAGCACACCTCCTGCCCCTAGCTCTTAACAGAGGATTACATGCCAGGTAATAAGACAGATTTACCTGAAACGGGACAGGATTCCTGTCAAGACAGATAAATGTATGTATCATAGAAAGTCAAGGGCTATGACTTAGACCACTCTTCACCGGACTAGCTTCCACCCCCTTTGTATGGCAAGGGCTAAATCCTGGTCACAAAGGGTCAAATGGGAGTTTTACGATTGATTTCACTTGAATTGGAATGTAGCCTTAAAACGTTTAGGGCAAGTATTCAAAGAGGATGCCAAATTTGTGCCTGTGTCTGCATCAGTAAAAGCCAGCATTTTATTGAAAAACTGCACCTACACATGCCAAGTGGATTATTCCATAACTAACTAACTAATTCACCCACACTGGGTTTAAGTTTGACACTCCACTCTTTTTATGGACTTACTCTAGCAAATCCCCTGCATCTTCCTTGGAAGTGACATTTAACTTTAGTGCTGTTATTAGAAACTGTTAGGTGTACAATTCAGATGTAAACAATACTGTGACCATATACATGAACAATGGTGGAGAAAGGTATTTCATACGCTGTTCTATCAGAAGAAGGATGATTGAAATGAATACTAGACTGCGCGATCTTGTGTCTTGTACTCAAATTGGGAGCCAAAAACTCCTTAATTCTAATCCTAGAGCAACACAAGGTCCCTCTGTAGCCTTCAGCATGTCTCTTGACCTCCCTGCTTCACTTTCCATGTCTATAACATGATGATAGCACCCTTGTGAAAGTTAGAGCTGATTCCAAGGTGCATTCCACATGCAGTTTTCATGGACTTCAAGAAATGCAGATGGAGATTCTTATATAGTTATAACAGAAAATGATGCTTAAAAGCACTATGCAATCAAGCAAAACCCTTTTATTTTAATATTAGAAATCCTTGTCACACACACTGTTACTCATTCACCTGCAATACAGGCCTTTTTTTAAAAAGGAAGGCAATCTGACACGTACCAGTCTGGCATTCCTTATTCTGGGTATGAGGTTTGCAAGATGTGGCCTTGGTCTGGGTGATTGGCTTGCACAATAATGCTTTGTTTTTTAAAAGCCTTGGAGGTTGTGATGGTGGTAGTTTCAGGGCGTCTGTCTGAGTACTAGCCTGGTTTTAAATACAGAAAAGAAAGTATGTTAAGTTCAATACATTTGGCTATGGTATTTTGTTACAATATGAGATACAAGCCTCCTGCAATATAAGACAGATATAATTTAAAAAATGGAGAATTTGGTATGCAACATGCTTTACTGTTAAAGTGTGATAACCACAAAAAATTTTCAAAAATGGTATCTTATTTGCTCCTCGTGTGTCTTTACATCTCTCTCTTATTTCTGTCAGTGAAGCAAAGGGTGTTTTGTTTATTGCTGTCAACACTGCTGAGAATAAACCTGCAAGAGTGTCTTGTTTTAGATAACAAATAATGCTGGCTAAGTTCTGATTTGAAACCTTAACTGTTTAACAAATATCTAAGACCCAGAAAGAACACAGCTTAGTTTTCAGAAGCCATGTGGGGAATGCAATTAGAAATATCCCATCAACTAGGCAAACTCATGTGAAGTCACTAAAAGGGAAAAAATATAAAAGTAGAACACACCAAGCCTGTCAATCTTAGGATCACTTTTTTGACTGTAAGCAGACTGATTAGTTTTGTTTCTAATTTCCTGCACACTGTGCTGAATCTCTCTCTCTCTCTCATCATCTATTCCAATAGCATGATCAGATTACAGTAGAGACTCCATTGGGGGGGGAACATATATTTGCATTAATGGGCATATTTTAGTTTAGAACTTCAAATCAGCAGTTTACCAGTGTACACCAGAAGAAAGACTTCTCTGTGCAGTAAAAATTCTAGCTATCTATGAAGATGTTAACACGTTGGACGTATTTTGAATCTCAGTCACTGTCAGAAAAAAGATCAGTTTAAATAACTGCTGTAACACTACATATGGAACAGAGATATCTGATGTTTGGATAATATAACAAATTAGTGTGTCTGAGCAAAGCGGGGGGGAGGGGGAGCAGGAGGAAGCGTAAAGGTTCTTTTGCAAAAAACTTACATCTCCAATGATCTTTGCTGTCACAGTAGGAACTGCACCTGTTAATTAGAACAGCATAAACTTAATTTCTGTGTTGCCTAACAGCAAGGCCCTCTTCCTACAGAGGTCAAGTCTTAATCCCCACTGGGCCCAATTCTCTGTTGAATTTAATTAACATTATAGTTATTTACACCTGTGCAAAGTGAATGTGAAACCCTCGCCATTCTAATTTGGTAGCATTTTACATTTGCTCTGCAGTGGTGTAAGTGAAGGCACAAAGTGCAGGGCAATGAAGAACTGGGCCTGTTATCTTCAATGGGAGCAGGACCTAATGCTGCCTATCAGATCTATGAGCAACCAAAATATAAGCCCAAGAAAAAAAGATATAAAGACTTTGAAATTGAGTATTGAGGAATTCTACCTTGTAAGACGTTGTTGGAATTAACCGTGGGCTGGGCAGCAGGGGCACTTGCTAGGGATACCACGTTTGCTATAACTGGAGTTGAATCCTTCCTTATAGAAGGAGGGCCTGATGAAGACGTTGGTGTCATGGAAAGGTTTGCTGTTTAGAAAAAGCAGAAGAAATATAGTGTAAGCATTAATATTACTGATAACAGGGCATATTCATAGCTAGTCTAACATATGATGCAAGACCCACCCTCCACTCCAATATATACACTCTTATAGTTAAAAGCTTGTGTAAGTGTCAACTGCAGGTTTTCAATTTAGATTAAAGAAAATCTGTTTCTTTAAATTCCATATGCAAACCATGCTACCCAATCAGTGGGACATCTCAGATGTTCATCACAGCATGAAAGGACGTTTCTATTTGTATTATTATGTTTTATTACATAAGTGCCATGGGGCCAACTGAGAACAGGACCGAACTGTGCTAGGCACTGTACAAACTGTAGTATAAGAGACAGTCCATGCCCCAAAATCCTTATAATCTAAACAACTCAGGCGAATTGTAACCATGTCCTACAAGACTCTTCACTATCAAAGGTTTGTTTAAGTCCTTGACATACATAATCCCCATGTTTACCATATTTCACAAAAGGTACTGTTCCCAGGAGTCTCTGGTACTAATCCGGACATGGAGGCCAGATTTTCAGAAGTACTGCACACCTGTAGCACTTCTGTTTCAGATGAAGTTGCAGGTACTCTGAACTTCTGAAAATCAGGGCCATGGTACCTATCCCTATCTTTACTACTTAAAACACACTAACTGACAAACTTTACACACCAGGAGTGTCAAATGTTTTAGTGACGGTGTGAGAGTATAAATTAAATTAATGAGTTACATATTACCCTCAATCCACAGCAAAAGTCCCACTGCTATCAATAGGAGATTTGCACAAGGATCAAGGGTAGAATATGGCCTGGAAGCATACAATACGCTTTAATATTATTTATTATTTGGTGAGTAATTTACAGTGTTGCAGTCACTATCATTCACTGGCAGAATATGCCCCTCTTTAGGACCACTACTATTTCTCCCCTTTGTTTCTCTTCCTCTTCCTGTCTTCCTCCCCTCTAACACTTCATTCCCTACAGCAACTCACAGTTCCTATTCCTTTGGGATGAACTTTCACCCTCCTTCCCATTCCATCTGCTCAAATAATCAGTGAGGAATAGCTACAGCTTACATCAAGCTTAACACTAATATTTTAAGAGTCAACACCTAACGAAACTGGAGCTCGGAGTCATTGTTTCAAAATGCCTGCACATTTGGGAAGACAACCCAGCACTGGTTAAACTGAGTTCACATTTGAAAGTTTGTCTTCACAATCCTGAGGTTTACAAATGTATTTTTTTTAATTAATACGTAGATTCTGCCAAATATGATGCTGCCATGTGGGCCGCTTCAAGAAAACCAGGTGCCTGATATCTCTTCAACAGACATTACTCTAATCGAATGTGCTTTTGCAAACAGTGACACTCAAAAAGTAATTTTTTATTTGTCTCGTTTTCTCTACATTGAGCATTTATGTCTACTTAACACGTAGAGAAATCTTGTTTCTCCGCTACAGAGGATTCAAGTAACAAGAGGCAGAAAAGCCCTATATCAGTGTTTCTCAACCTGAGTGAGGAGGGATCACAAGTGCAAGGCCAGCATTAGGGGGTGGCAAGCAGGGCACTTGCCTGGGGCCTCATGCCACAGGGGGGCCCGTGAAGCTAAGTTATATGCTTCAGCCCCGGGCAGCAGGGCTCAGGCTTTGGCTTAGTAGAGGGGTAAAAAAATTATTTATTTATTTTAAAGACCAAAGCGGGTTGCCAGCACAGAAAGGTTGAGAAACATGGCCCTGTATCATAGAATCATTGGTTTAGAAGGGACTGCTAGGGTCTAGTCTAACCCCCTGCCAAGATGCGGGATATACCTGAGTCCATCCAATGGCTATTCTCTCAGTAGGGGGTGTGTGCGTACATTATTTATGAAAAGATCCACTGAACTGAATTTCCCCCGAAACGTACATACTGCATTATCCAAAGCAATTGTTCTGTTCTTATGTTCTAATTCACATCCTATTTTACCTGTGTTGTTCTGAGGTGGGGGTTCAGACACAGTTTGCTGATTACAGAACATCAAAATACAAAGCAGGTTGCAAAAATGTTTGATCTCCCCTTGCCATTTCATAGACTCACTGAGTTTACCTTGTCTTTTACAACCATCACACTTTGCCATCTAAAAAAAAAACAGCACAGGGAAAAAAATTAAAAAAAACCTCAAATACCAGGATAACAATGCATGCATATAAGTGACCCCCTTCCCACCTACCTCCAAAAAAAGCTTTCAGCTTATATGCTGGTACTTTTATAATAGCCGCAACATTTATTGGCACGGCCACAAAACAGCCTAAGGAATGAGAGCATTATATGGTGTTCTCCTGCGAGGTTCCTTTATATGTAGTACTGGTGTTCACAACTTGTGGGGGTGGGAGGCATTCAAAGCCACAAAGGGAACCTGGCACCCAACTCCCCTTTCTGCCTTTGGCTATCTCCCCTGCAAAGCCTAGGAGCAGCACCAAAGCCAATAAACAGGATTTTATAATTAAAGAGGCACAGGGTGGTGAGCTGAGTGTGCCCCAGAGTGAGTCAGAGAACAAGCAGGGCTGAAGACCCAAATAACCTGACTAATTCTGACAGTAAATGAAAAACACCAAAGAGCAAAGACTTCTTTTTCATTCACCTCCCACAGATATGCATGATTTTAATGGAAGCAGAGGTCCACTGTAGACAGTTTCACGCAGCTCTTGGGCTTCAGAAGTTCTTTTGTTATGGCATTTAAATTTCAGAAAGTGACGCATGAAAGCTACTTACCTGATAAAACAAAACCGTAAATTTAGACATGCATTCTTCTGAGCAGAACTCCTCCATCTTCCCCCCAAAGTGATTCTGGACCAGTTTGGGGGAAGCCTGTAAACAGTAACTGCACATTTTACAGTGGTTTCCCCAACGTTTAGCCAAGTCGTGTTTATAGAGCAGTTTACAACCTAAGACATCAAAGGAAGAACAAAAAAAAAATTTTTTATATCAAATTAAGGTGTTTATTTAGCTCTTGCAGTTAATTGTGACTTTTATGATCAATTTTAATAAATTATCATAAAGTATGGACAAAGACCTAGGAAGGTTAACAGATGAGATTTCTCATTTTCTTGCCCTAATTTTATGGCAGGATGCTTTCTGATAGGATTTACCTGACACACAGGCCTGCCTTTTCTTACCTTCACTACAGAATGGCTTGTCTATTCCTGAGAATCGCACTGTCTCCTTGATAATCTTCTCAATTTTGCAGTATGCACACATTGCCATTACACTACTTCTCTTCTTATATTCATCACAGCAGGTCTTCCCACAAAACTGAAACATTTTACCCTGTAATTACATGAGAATAATTCAATTATGCAAAATCTTGTTTTCCCTCCAAAACCAGTATTTTTAAATAGTTAAAAAACAAAAACAAAAAAAAACATGTAAGGTATTTCTAGTGCTGGTGAAAGTCACCATTTGATAATGCTGGAGAATAAAGTCCGCAGAACAGGTGCAGCACAAGGTGGGAGTGGAAAGGTTCCCACAGATGCACCCATCAATGTTCTTCACTCCTGATCAAAGGGATCATCTCTAGAGGCAAGAAGGAAAGCTGCCTACATAGTCATTTAATCCTTTGCCTTTCTTCTGAGGCAATCAAAAAGGAAGCAAATCAATGCCAATTTTGATGGTGGTTTTGCTGTACCGAGCCTACTACCCAAATCCCAGGATAGCTGGCCATAGCAAGACACCAAAGGACTATTGTCAGGTTATTGCCCCTCGTTAGGGTTTTGTGTCCGTTTCTGATTCAGAAAGATCTGCATGCAAAGCTCTAATCTTTATTACCTTGTAGTCAAGCAGTTCAGGTTTGGTTGCAAACAGTCGGTTACAGTGCTGACACTTGAGTTTCACAACAGTGCGGGCAAAAGTGACTTGCTGGGACTGAGCAGCGAGCCTCTGGAGACCAGCTGCAGCTGAGCTGCTCATGGAACTGGGGGAGACAGTCGAGGTAGTGCCACCTGATGCTGATACCGTTGCCCCAGAGGGAATGCTTACAATGACTTGACCCTGCGACAGGGGCACCACAGAGGAGTTCATTCCTGCAGGCTTGTTGAACAAGTTCTGTTGGAAAGCAATTGAGGAAGGTATATTTTGCAACAGGAAACCCATGTCTTGGAGATTATAGCACTAGTCTGCCATTCTATTAATTGAACTTTGAAAGAAAGTCTAGACATGATACCTGAAAAGCTACAACACAGCTGTAACTGCAGAAATTGCGTATACTCCCATCTGACATAGCCAGGTGATACTGAGGGATTGCTGAAGTTTTACAGCTGTTACACTGAACTTGGACACCTGATGGAAAAACAATGAAAAAAGAAAACCTAGTGAATAAACCCATGATTAAAAGCATTGCAAATGGCTTTATGCTGTGCGTACAAAAAAACACCAAGCATTCTGAATGACAAAGTTAGATATATCTAAGAAAGAATATGACCAACATCCTATAGAAAAAGCAGCAGCCAGAGTAGATTGAGCACTTTATGATATGTTGACATGAGCACTGCAATGGTGGTACATAGGTTCCTGCATCGTACTTTATTGTTAATTAATGCTCACAGTATTGCTGGCAGGTCAGTAAACATTTGCCCATTTTACAAGAGAGGCATCAGAGGGACAGAAGCTAAAGCCAAAGGGGGAATGAGTGTCAATCTGGAATGTTAAAATGCAAAAGTTCCAAGGCCCTCACCTGTCATTTGTGACACGTAAAACCCTCAACCCTTTTACAACAAAAAATAAAAATACAAAACCTGCTGTTTAAACAATAATACATTTGAAGGGTATGGCAGAAACATGATGACCTATGTACAAGATACAGGAAGCAGAGTACTAGAGTGATTAAAGTCTTCCCAGTGCTTTTGACTATATGAAAAGCTATAATTTTTTAAAATTATAATTGTAGTACTGGAACACAGTGTATGCAGAATGCGAAAGAATGTATGTTCCTTGATAAAATCCCATGGTAACTGGCTGAGAAAGAACTTGGCCTGCAAAGAACTGGAGTGTTTTACAAACAAAGGCCAACAAACAAACCAACAAATCATGCACTGGTCATCACCTCAGAACCATCATTTATGCACAATTTCATCGCAATTGTAGGCATGCCCATGACAAAACGGTGCACTACAGTAGTGCACCCTGCCACTCACACCACACCTGTCTGTTTCATGCTTGTGAAGAGGAAGTACATTAAGATTTACAGGTATCTTCCTGCTCTCTGAAGTCATAGGAAATTCTGTACAGGTTGTTATTCTAGCAGACAGGGAACAGGATGTGAATTCGATATCAACACAGCAGATAGATCCACTTTTAGAGCTATCAGCATTCAAAGCATGCAAGTAAGTTTACACCCAAGTACATAAAAAGAAAAAGAGGTAGTAAACTAATAGTTGATAAAACTTTAGCTTCTATTCTTTTTTCCTGGCAAAATAAGATAATATTTAAACTGGAAGCACTGTAAAGTTAATAGTTGTGTATACAACAAGGAAAAAACATAGCTCTTATTTCAGCCTATTATTCTAATGATTTTTTAAGCTTTGTTTTCAGGATGAACTAAGTTTGATCTAAACTAGATGGAACTACGGATGTAAAACAAAAACAAAGGAATACAGTTACCTGCAGATGTAACCATTTTAACTCTGTAGGCTGACAAGCAGTTAACAGAGCAAAAGAGTTCGGTCTTTCCTAAATTATTTGTGCTCTCTATCATCTCAGCTGAAGATCTCAAAGACTTGCACAGTGCACAGGGTGTGATTTTTGCTGATTTCTGTGGAAAGAATAAAATAAGTCACTCATTTGGAGCTTAAAATTGGTATCAAACCTGCACATTAATCACTCTAGTACATAAAATATGAGAGCCACTGTATGTGAAGTTTGATTTCTTATGAAGTTATTGCAGTGTTTATTACTTACAATGTATTTCTTCACTGTAACCTTATGCTCCCTCATGTTTGTTTGTACCCCTTGTTTTATGTCTAGGTTGTAAGCCCGTCTTTTTATGTGTTTAAATAGTACCTAGCATAATAGTTCTGGGGCCTCTAGCCACTGCTGCAACACCAACAATTCCATTCATCTAGTAGCTTTTGTTGGAGTGTCTCAAATATTTTACTAACGTTAACTTTCAACACACCAGTGAAGTAGGTACGCAATATTGCCATTTTTGCAGATGGAAAGACGAAGGCACAGACAGGTGAAGTTACTTGCCATGGGACACAGTCAGTGGCAGGGCTGAGACTAGAGTCAACTACCATCTCCTATCCTTAAAAATGCATTTTGTTCTGTAATCAAGTAATATCGGAATTTTGTGGAAGGACATAAGGGAAAGATAGACTATATACAATGTAAGCATTTAAACTATCAAAGACAAGCAGTTGGTTAGAACTGGTTTATCAGTTGCGATAAATATATTTTGGGCATAAGTTATATACAAGCAATAAAAGATTTATTAACCTTTCATTTTCTTTTTTTTATAAGCTTTGTAAACATTATGGTGGTGCCAGTAAGGTCTCCATAGTTAAGGTTATACTGAGATTCGTACAAACAGAACTAAAATCCCTTTTTTCACTGTTTAATTAATTTGGTTTCTTAATTTGTCCCAATAGCTCTTCGGAAGACAATTTAATTTTCCAGGTCATTTTCTGGATGAAATGTTCCTACTTTTCCAGAAAAAACACTTAAAAAAATCATTTTGAAATTCATCCCCTTTTTCTGACTTATGTAATCTGAATAACGGAACTGCAGGCTCTTCAAATTACATACTGCATGCTTACTCTAGCTACAGTTGAGGGAATTTTTTTCTAAAATAATTAATTTTTTTAGATGCTATTTGTCATAACATTTTGTTTTAATTATAAATCAAAAGCTCGTGTCTTTAAGAGGTACCATTATAATATCAGAGGTAAAGATAAATGAATAGGGAGATATGAATGACCCTATCATTGTCCCCTTCCACATTCCCCTTCACCCAACTCCCTTTACACAGTCATCTCTCCACTCCCACTGGCTCTCCACAACACTGCTTTCTGGAGTTGGAGGAACAGAAGAGGAGAGTGGGGATGTGGGTTTGTTAGAGATGTGAGGGCGCGGAGGGACATCTAACTCCCACCACTGATTTGCAACTGTACAAGCTGTACAACTACGTTGTCTTAAAAAATTAAGAGGAAGGGGGAAAAAAAAAAAAAAAAACAGAGGGAGGATGCAAGTGACCAAAACTTAAAATATGCTCAGCCATAGACTGAATTTCTTAAAGTCCTGGGAGAAGGAGAGGGGGCAGGGATTATTTGCATCGTTTGCAGGAACAGAACCTAAGAAATAAAAGAATAAAAAAAGGAAGGCTGGAGGCTGACATTAGTAGAGGACACAGTTACTGTTGTGTGGTGCCTTTACTATACATTTCTTTAAATTGTTTGATTGCTTAAGTTTAGCCTTAACAAGTTTTTTGGAGTCACATTCCTTTTTTGGGGATAAAAACATTCTTGTGATTTTGTACCCTTCAATTATTGATATATACTCTCAAAATGTAACACCAGGTTAATGGAGATTTTTCTCTGGAAATGTCAAAACAAAATATATACCAGTGATACTGAAACAATTATTTCATAGAGCTAATGGCTTTTAGCTGTAGAGCTATAAAATATTCACTATTCACATTGGAAAGCAACAATTAGCCAGCTATTATTTAAAAAAAAAAAAAAAAAATTAGTTAAAAGGATCAGAAAGGGCAGTGAATTAAGCAGGGTTGGGAAGAGAGGAAACAAAGCCCCTCAACTCACTGTCATATGAAAATGTTTGAGATACATGTTCGTAACTCATTTATGCAGTACAAATGGGTTTCTCCGATGACATACAACATAAAACTTAAATTTGAAATCATTCTTTCCTAGATTTCTACTGCATAAAGACACATTTTTCTCCCTTTTCCCAGTTCCTTTCCATCTAAGACCTGTTCCTTGCTCTTTCATCCAGGTTTAGGCTACAATTTTCAGCAGCGATCACTGTTTTTGAAGGTACATTTTTGCATCTGCACATCAGTTACCTGCAGATACAAATGCCACCATTTAATCAGCCAAGTACCTGATTTGCAGGCAGAGTCAAGTATCTTGACATCTTAATGGTGATACCTGAATGGACAATGCAAAAATGGAGGTTACATTTAAAATATCAGGGCCTTATTATTTATTTTCTATACAGTGCTACAAATCTACAGGGCACCATATTGTGGTAGGTAGGTGTCAAACAGGTAACTGGTCCCTACACTTAAGGACTTACAAGCTAAAGACAACAAAACAAGGGGGATAGCCATTAGAGCTTGAGTGTTCAACATAGGGTTCTCTTAGAGACAGGCTTGAGATATAGTTTGGATGTCAATTTGAATTTCTCCAAAGTTGGTGATGTCTGGATATGAGATTTTGGTTCAGGTCTATTTCTAGTTTATCAGAGGTGGAGTCAGAGGAAGCTTAGCATCTGCTGGTAGCCGTTCTAGGCATGCAAGGTAGCATGAAAAAAGGTATGGAGACAAAGTGACATGTTTGAGCAGAGCTTGAGAAATTAAAGGGCAGAGATGTATTCAGGACAGAGTTAATGAGAACTGAAGCCTTCAGTTGGTCTATTCTAAAGTCTACACTTATCAATTAAAGTAACTTCTCAATCGATGGGGCACATGAAGTTTTAGAAGTATCAAAAAAAAAAAGTACCTGTTTGTACCCGGTAACACATGTTGAACTGCAGAACTTCTTTGACTGTCCTTCTATTTGAAGAACGTGGCATTGGCCAGAGCCACTGTAACAGTAGCCCCCGCAATTCTCACAGCAGTTCATAGTCAAGTTATTAGCAGAACGGAACTTGGAGAAGCAGGCATCACTGCAGAGTTTGTGTACAACATTCTGATAATTCACTTCATGTCTAATCTAAAAGAATAAAAAGGTAAAATAGTTAGTGTCTGAGATATTAAACTGTTCTGATCTGCAGGAAATTCAAACTAGAAAGTAGAAGTTACATATAAATTACCACTGCATTCTTCTGGCACATGCTGCACTTGGTTGAAATGCTGTTAGTATGAATAGTAACAACAGGTTTCCTTTTCAATTCATATGTAGAAAGACATGACTGGCTGCAGAAATCCTTGCTGGAGTTTGTATTGTCAAACTGCGCAGTGATCACATCCTTTGGATTTAGGATCTCTCTATTTAAATTAAAAAAAAAAAAAAAAAAAAAAAAAGGACAGATCAGCTTGATACATCTGTGGCCCTTGGCAGACCAAACGCATTCTCTGTAATAGCAGTAGTAAGAGAGTGTGACAGTCTCTCACTCCCATGGGCTTTATTTCAATACAGTAGCCTTTCTCAACTATAAAACCCGCAGAATACACTGAGACAAACTTCGTTTAAAAATCTTACTCTCAAGGCGGGTTGTGTTTTTGCTCTTGTTGTGACTGCTTTACACATTAACTTAGACGAACCAGTTTGCTTACATGTCACTAAGTAACTCTGCTTTAAAATGTAGTATGGAAAATAAGGTGATGTAGACTGAGAAAGAGCAAGAGAAACATTTGTCAAAAACTTCAGAAAGCAGGATACATAAATTAAATTCAGAAGAGAGTTCCTTTAACAGGGAAAATACTCATCAGAGGGGAAAAACAACAACAAAATACAACTCCTGATCACTGTGAAGCCTGTGATGGCTTGACCAGTGCTGTTCCAATCCTTCCGTTTTTCACCTTTTGTGCTGCTCTATTTGATTCTTAACCACTGAATTTGACAGAGACGAGTTAGTTTTTCCTCTTATTTCCTGCCCTGCCTGCCCTCTTAATTACTGCAACTCTTTTGGCTAAAATGCTTTAAAATTCTTAAAGAGCAAATCTTCTAAGCCAATGCTCTTGATGGAAGGCTTCTGACAGTAAAATAAAGTTTAAAATAACACTGCACTTATTGCAGATGAGAACTACTTTTCTGAACACAAATATGAACAGCAGACAACTGAAAATTGTTGTATGTTCTCAGTAATGCATTAAACATACCAACATAACAAATTGCTGACCTTGTAAATCTGAAGGTAACAAATCTGTTATTGAGGAAGTCACAGTAATATAAACAAAGTAGCATTCATTATGAAAAGTGACTTTTGTAACTAACAATACCACATATGAATAACTCTCCTTGATAATCAGATCCCGCCACAATTAGGCTCAGAGGCTATTCATTTGCCTCAGATTATGGTATATATTAGATATTGATGAAAGCTTGAACAGCTACACCCAAAATTTCTCTTGGTTTAGTTTGGAGATAAGGACACAAAAGAAGATATGGTTTATAGGCATTAAAACTGCTTCTGTAGCAGTAGACAACAAATCCTGGTTCAATGCTACTTTCTTATTCAGAACAGGTTTTTCAAATTATGCCTATAAAGGGCAAAGTTTCTTTTTCCATACCTGACAGGAGTTGTGAGCATCTGATTTAGGTCATGATATCCCCATAACCAGAAACTTATTTCATGCTCAATAATTTCATTTCTTCAGCTCAGCAAGGGTTAGATATTATATAATGAAGTGCCACCTGCGTGCTCTCAGGTGGCTTCTTTGGTCAAAAACTTAATGGACAAAACATAACCTTGCAAAGTGGAGAGACTACCCCTATTGCTAAGTTCGATAAATAGCTTAGAGAGCTAGAATTTGTAGGGAATCTCATGAAATACAAGCTATCAATTACATTCAACTACTAAACTTGATTTTACTTCATTGACTTTAGTAATTTAATTGTTTTAAGTTGAAGAGCATCTGTTAAATGCATTCTCAAAATATATTTAAAACTTGAAGAAATCTAATTTTGTATATGATTATTTTTAGAATGGGGGAAGGGGAGCAAGTCCTTTTGAGAGGCAAACTTTTATTTCCTGTTGATTTTAACTGGAAAAAAAGAAGGTGTGCATATCAGGGTAAGCGTTTTAAAAAAATATATGTAGTTGCATACAACAGCCCATTTGCAGTGACAGAAAACCCAGTTCACACTACCATTTGCAGACAGCTCAATCAGCAGAGGCAGAGAATGAAATGTATTTCTGAAAGGAAAGACTGGTGGTAGAAGTGGATACTGGGGGGCCAGAGGAGGAAGGAGAGGATGTAAAATAGTGATCCCTAACAAGCTAACTTTTCTTCACAAACAAAGCCTTTAATTATTCATCTGAATTTTAGTTATTACTAGAACTAGCTAGAACACTGCTTTACTTTGAGCAGCTTGAGCACGTCTTCTTTGTAGAAGCTGGTGGACGAGAAGCTGGAACAGTGTATCCAGTGAGGCACAGTGTGGAGCAGAAGAGCTGAGTAGAGCCTTTCCTCTGGTACGCCGTTTGTCCCTTCTGGAGGATTTTTTTACAGCCAGAACAGGAAACCCGAATGGCTGTGGTTGGAACTGAAGGCAGCATTTTACTCATGCCAGAGGATGCCACAGCAGGCTGGAAACCTGATGTCAACTGTGGAGCTAGAAAAACAAGAGGAAATATATATTAACAGCCAGTATGTACTGGGTGAAATTCACCCTGTGCAGAAGGCCAGCCTCTGCATTTGAGGGACTAACTGGGATTTCAGTAATGCACAAGCTTTGTCCATACATACGTATATATGCGCCTTGTGCTGGCCTTCTGCACAGGAGCAAATTCCACCCATTGTTATAATTAAATACATACTTTTACATCCCTTCCAGATTTAATTCTCTCTTGGGTTCTGAAATACAAGCGTTTTGTAGGTTCCAACTGAAGAGTGTCCAGAGTGTCTAGAAGCTCAACCAGACTTCATTTCTGCTGCAGTTAGATAGCAAATGAAAAGCATGCTAACCCACGGGGTCATTTTTTGAAGTTGAAACATGTGGAAGATTTAATTACATTTGGTCTTTCCTGTTCCTTACCAAGAGGACTGCCACTGACTGAAAATACAGCACTGATCTTCAGCTCCCCTTCCTGAGTTTTTGGCTGCTGGCCGTACTCCTGAACAAAGGGAAAAGGAGACCAAATAAACAAACCTAACAAAAAGTGACATTAAAACAAATGAAAGGCATCAATTCCTTCATAATGTGCTACTAAATACAAGATCCAAGAAACCAAAAAAAATGAGAACTCTTCATAAACTTCTATGTCAAAAATCAAGGGCCAGAGACATACCAGACATTGTTGCATACAAAAACCATATATATACCCACTGCATTCTCAAAGCTCACATTGGTGTATGCAAATTGTGTAGTGCTGTGTGGAGATTTCATAGCATGAATTGTACGTCCCCTTCCTCAGTTATATTTTCAAGACACTTTGATGGCCAAGTCTTAAAACAAATCCATGCTTCTCCCCAAATAATTAGCAGTTATTAGAGAGCTTTTCAGTTACAAAGCATGTTGCAACTTATTGTTCTTGCCCTTGCCTTGTAAAATAGAGGCAAGTATAGTCCTCAATTTACATATGAGAAAACAGAGATTATGGACATGAGGAAGTCACTTAAAGGGAGTAGATGTCGGAACTAAAATGAGGTGTTCCTGTCTTCTAGTCAGACCATGCACCCCTACTTGCTCTCTCCAGACATTTAAACCAAACAGCAGCCACCACCCAGAAGCAAGGCACATTCTATATGCAGATTCTAAAGTCTAAAACAATAGTTTCATGGAACTATATAAATGTTTAAACAATTTTCAAAACACACAACACATTCAATGTTCTATAAAGGAATCTACAAGGCAGATAAAGTTTATCCTATTTCCAGGCATGTGGGGGCAGTAAAATCCACATACTGTGTATAATGTCAAGCTTTATAATATTTCTATTGGGGATGGAGGAAAATTCCAAACTTCTTTACTAAGACAACTGAGTTACGTCTCTTAGAATTTCCCACAAGAACACCCAGGGATACTAGTTCCCTTTGGGAACTGATGGACTGCAACATTTAAAGTTTCTTCTCTTTTTAAAGTGAAGTTTTATCTGTGTGCACCAGAACAGAGCTTTTTTTTTTTTTTTTTTTTTTAACTATAAAAAAAAAAACAACTGTAAAACAACTGAAAACCACTACAACTTTTAAGGTTTACAAATCAGCTGTAAACAGACATTTTAACAACTTTAATTATAGTGTTAGCTGCAGGCACTGTTGGTAATGGGAACAGGATCACATCCTGATGTCCATCATGCATGATTAGGTTCTTAGAGAGCAAAATTTCAAAGCAATACAATTGAGCTAAAAATTAGAAAGCATCAGCCTTGAAAATCACTTGCAGCAAAGTCTGCTGTGTATTTCAGATTGAAGAAAAAACACATTCTCAATTTAACAAAGCCAAATTAAGAAAATCCTCACCAGCTTCCACATCCTCAGTAACAAATAAAGATGAATATTATAGCGTTCTTTTACCCAAGTGATTTGTGTGTCTAAGAATTTAAACTTCATATATCTTAGTTTCCAAGTCTTCACTGACATTGATCAATATGACCTTTGATAAGCAAAGGATATCCTGCATTAAGTTCTGCTTTCATAGCCAAACCCATACAGCCTGAAATAAGAATCTGCAAATTATTACACACAAGAATGAATGTTTAAATTACAGTGAACAAAATAAATAAAAAATAAATCAATGTATTCTCCAACCAAACACTGACACAGATACCAACTAGCAAGTCCTAGAGTAAACGAGATTCATGAAATATTTTGTCAAATAATTTGGAATAATACATACACTTGAGAAAAAAAAATAATCACAAAATGTTCATGAACTTTGCACAAACAAAATGAGGTGAAATTTGAATGAATAGTTGTTACAAATGATATTTCCAGCTTTAACCAGTACACAGGAAACTTTTTCTTTACATTTATCTATGAATAACATCTTTGTTCACTTGGACCCAGAAGGCACCATAGTTCAAGTTTATAAAGATTTTCAAAGAAAAATAAATGGAAAGACTAAAAGGGGCAGATACAGAAGAAAGAGTACAAAAAGGTACAGAAAGAACAAAACAAAAAAATCCACCACTAAACAAAACCACCAAAACACAGGCAGCAGTGTCAATACTGTCAGTATTTACAAACCCTAACTTTGTTCTCCACTTACCTAGAGAAGAATTATTCTCACACACACACACACATTCTTTTTAAAAGCCTTAGGCAAACACTAATTACCCTATGAGGATGATATTATACCCATATTAGGAATGAGGAAGACTGAGGCATTGTCAAATCAAATGATTTGCTTAAGGCCACAAAACAATCAAGTGACAAAGATAGGTTAGAACTTTTAAAATCCTGCCCATGCCCCCCTGCCACCACATTCAATCCACTAGCCCAGTGGTGCCCAACTTATTACACAGGAGGGCCACATAAACCTACGGAGGGCCACATAAACCTAAGCACAATCTTGTGTGGGAGGCCAAACAGATTCTACATATTTTAATAAGATTTAAACTCACCTGTACTGATTTATATTTTAAGTTCAGTTTGTTTCGTACGTATTTAGATAGACCAGTGGTTCCCAAACTTGTTCCGCCGCTTGTGCAGGGAAAGCCCCTGGCGGGCTGGGCCGGGCTGTTTACCTGCCGTGTCCGCAGGTTCGGCCGATCGCGGTTCCCAGTGGCCGCGGTTCGTTGCTTCAGGCGCAGCAGTGAACTGCGGCCAGTGGAAGCTGCGATCAGCCGAACCTGTGGACGTGGCAGGTAAACCGGCCTGGCCCGGCCCGCCAGGGGCTTTCCCTGCACAAGCAACGGAACAAGTTTTGGAACCACTGAGAACGACAATACTGTATATAGAAACAACCTATTCGTATATTTGTGTAAACTAAAAATGACGACAAAATGCTAATGAATCGGCCATTAGTATATTGTGCTGAAGCAGGCTGCGGGCCTTAGGAAATGCACTGGTGGGCCGTGTATGGCCCACAGGCCGTCGGTTGGGCACCAGTGCATTAGACCAATGGTTCTCAACCTTAGAATCATTCAACTTTTTTCCGTATGGTCACAAAAGTTTCTATAAAGAAGCTCAAGAAAGCATTTAAGCATACACTTAAATGTTCCTATAACTAAAGTCAAGTCAATGGGAGTTAAGCATGTGGCTAATTGCTTTTGTGAATCAAGGCCTCTACGGGTACGTCTACACAGGGATAAAAGACCCAGGGCACAGCTGCAGCTGGCCTGGGCTCATCGGACTCAGGCTCTGGGGCTGAAAATACTACTATGTAGATGTTTAGGGTCGGGTCCCGCAAGCCTGAGCCAGCTGATCTAGGCCACCCACAGGTTTTTTATCCCCATGTAGACAATCCCTAAGCTCTATTTCCAAAAAATTTTTTCTAGCCCTTATGCTTATGAAGGTAATCTTTCAGATGTAAACAGCAGATGTAGTCTATTTTTATATACTGCTAAGGTGTGACAATTCACAAAATAGTCAATAAAAACCATGAATTATACTTTAGATTTTTTAAACATGACATTGCCATGGGCTGGACCGAAGTGTCTACTTTAGCCACAAATGACATCATAAACTTATATGCAGTGCTATGTTTTTAAAAAATTATGTATTACAGCATTTTTGTTTTTACCTAACAAACGTTCTGGGATACGGGGTCATGGGAGGAAAAAAGTTGCTTGGTTTTGGGATTGGGGCTAGTAAAAGATAGAGAATCCCTGCACTAAGATGTACTGCCTGTAGGACTAAGCTTCAACCAACAACCAAGTGCAAGATTTAATTCATATCCAGTTTATAGGACTGGATGTAAGAAACCAGAATATAAAAAGTAGTGGCAGCCTTACCTCAGAGTTATCAGGTTCATCTTTAATTTTGTCTAACAGTCCCTGCTGTGGTGCCATCGCTTTATCATATTCATCATCCAAAGGCTCTTCCTTAATTCTAATATTTGATGCAAAGGAATTCCCCAGCTCCTGACCAATGGATTCCTTACTCGCAAACAGGTAGCTAGACTCCTGAAGCACAATAATATGAAAAAGAATTACACAATATCCAACGTTTAGATGACCATTTCCTGTATGTCTGTAACTATTCCCTTCCCTCTTCAAATGCTTTGGCTCTTGTGAACAAAGCAACAGACACTTAAAACCAGCAGGCTCTACAAATCTAGGATGAAATCACGGCCTCGCTGAAGTCAATGGTAAAACTCCTACAGACTTCAGTAGGGTCAGGATTTCATCTATTAAGCAGTTTTTCCGCATAAGAACGGCAGTACTCGGTCAGACCAAAGGTCCATCGGCCCAGTACCCTCTCCTCCGACAGCGGACAATGCCAGGTGAGCCAGAGGAAACGAACAGAACAGGTAATCATTAAGTGATCCATTCCATCGCCAGTCCCAGCTTCGAGCAAACGGCACGGGGCACTGCAGAAGAGCTCACCAAACAGGGACCACTTGTTTAGTAGTTGGTCTCTAAATGATGTGTACAGCAACTTTACTATCAAGGGCCCCCATCCAAAGAGGGTGGGAAAAATTAAAATAATCTGCATTTGATCTTTCAAAGTAATAAAAATGTATATGGAGACAAACTGCAGATATTTTTTAAAAATTCAGTTTTAAAGTTACACTCACACATGAAACAGTTATTTTGAAATACCCAAAACAAATACATTTTGCTATACCAAAAAAACCCCGAGAGATTCATAACTTACCCTGAAGTTAGTTTCTGGAATCTGTGGTGCTAACTGTGTCCGTAACGTTTCTTCTACTTGATTAGTAACTGGGGAAAATGTATATTAAAGTGAATACAATTCTTAGACAAAACTGCTTCAAATCTGTCTTGGGTCTCTGAATATCTCCAATGTATTATAATCAAACTTCTCCTTCTCTTCCTTCCCAAAGCAGGTCAAATATAATGCTCAAACAGAATTAAGATTTTTGTTCTTCTATTAGACAATTTATTTCCCCACATCAGTGAAATGGTCATAAAATTCTGAATTCTCCCTGTGGGTTATTTGCATCTGAATGAACTCTGAGGATCCTGCCATGTTTCTGCATTTACATTTATATCTGGCTATTGATTTTTTCAAAACAAGGAAACAAAAACAACTCATCTATTTCTTGCTTTTCTGCCCCTTTCCCTCACTCCATAAGTACTCGCAGCTAATACATGATGAGATGTATTCAGTGCATGCTCTTCGTAAAATGTTCAAAGATACTGCATTTCTTACATAAGTCTAGCAAGTTTGTGAACATTTATTATAGTTGTCACAGTTAGTGGCCACTTTACTCAAGGTTGCAAAAAGAGTTTCTGAGAGTTTCAACTTTAAGCTCATCATAATTTTCCAAAATATGCCCCTCTGGGACAGAAATATTTTGTGATTCAGACATAAACTGAGATTGTAAGACATTGATTTTAAAATACCTGTAGAGTTACAAGCCTTTGAAAATGCAGGATTGGGTATGCACAGCAGTAAATACCCGAGATGTAAATTGTGCAGAACACTAAAAGGCAGCAATCAGAAACCTCTCATTCCAGGACCAGTCCTACAGCCTACTTTCTCCCCATCCCCAGAGATTTCTGAACATGATTAGATCATATGTTAATTCAGCTTGTTTTGTTACTGTCAAGCTTTGCATCCCACACTGTACTGAGGCTTCCAGAGCCTGGGAAGTTTGAAATAGGTGCATGGGTAGCAGGACCACTAGACCACTTTCAGGCTCCCTTGACTGAGGAGAGGATCCCCAGGCATCCCTTTGGCCCTGTCCATGATGGTTGGAGAGAGAGTCCAAGAAGCAAATTCCTTGTTCCAGTAGAGAGTGTGTCTCAAAGCTGCTCTCTAGCTGACTTCTTGAAGGCACTAGTGTAGCTCTAATAAACCTTCCCCCATTGCCACTATGAAAGGCACATTCCTTGAATGGCACACACATTAATAGCATGCATTTCACAGAAGTATCAGTGCATTACTGACAAACTTTTAAAGACAAAAATCACGGAAGAGAAAAATGGAAGTATAAAGAGACTGCAAAGAACATGATCACAATCACAGTAAGAAAGTTTAAGGTGACATTGAGCTCACTTAATAAAGCCTCAATTAACAGGGTTTAGGTTGAGATATTCCGAAGAAGGCTAAGGGAGTCAAGCACCCAATGCCTAAAGGCTAGAATTTTCAGAAGAGCCTAAATACATAATTTATAAAATATGCATTTGTCATATTTCAGGGTTTAATGTAAAATACTTTCCCTGCATTCAAGTGGACACATTACCCTCCCCAAGATAATGAGTTACCTAACTAACTCTACGAGTGGTCTGTATCTAGTTCTCTTTTTCCCCTCTCCTGAGCTGTTTTTTCTGTGGGTTAAACTGTTACCTGCTTTATCAAGGAAACTGCTTTTCAATCTGGAATCCAACTCTTTAGGAATTTTTTCCAAACGTTTTTCACGTTCTTGGAAAGGTCCTTCTCTGCTTTTCTCTTTTGTTGAAAAAGTCTCTTTACCATTATCTCTTGCTATGCTAAAATCCTTCCGAATGGGTTTAAATATAGGGCCCTGGTCACATGATGAAGTTATGTCCTTTTGGATTGCATTTTGTATTTGCAATTCTTTTTCACTGTCCAATTCGTGTTCTGTAACTCTCTTTCCATCCTCCAGGTTATCTTCAGTGTGAATCGTAGAAGGGAGACTGTCTTTTGGAGTAAAATTTTGATCGTCCTCATTGTCACTCCCAACAACTGGAATCCCTGCAAGATCCCCCGAGTTCAGAAAATAATCATCTTCATCCAGCAGTGAGTTTTCAGATCCCGTTCGATTCTGCATTTCATAGGATATGCTTTCAAGGGCAGGTATTAAATTGTGATCCGTGTCCTCAGACATTTCTGCATCCAGAATATCACCACCTATGAATAAGGAAAAAGAGTGTTCAAAAACCACCATGTTTGGGTTTAACAGAGAACATGCGTACAGCATTAAACTTTAGCTTACTCGTAAATACACACATAAATAAAAGAAGCACTTACATTTCTCTGTAATGTCAAAAACTGCATTAGATTTGTCTTCAAACTGTAAGAAGGAAAGCATTACATGATTATCCATGGCAAGTGTGATGTACTGTGGTGTAACTTACCCTACAACAAAATTCACAACCCACCACCACCAAAATTGTCAATACAAGATTTTGTAAATTAGGATTACTCTATTCTGCAATATAACTCATTAGAAGTTGCAAAGTGACATTTATTGTAGCTGCTTTAGTAGTGTACAGAAAAGCACAGCTATGGAGGTTTAGAAATAATACTGCCTCACTTAAGGGTTAAAAAAAACCCAATTTAGTTTAATCTCCACCCCACCCCAAAAAAAACCAACAAAAAAACCCCACACACCCAAATAAGTAAAGATCAGGGATTCCACCCAAGGGAAACTAAGGCCTAATGTAGTCCAAATTAGCCTTTGTCATACCTAAATACTAAGGTGACCAGCACACTATGAATATAGAGACACCAGCACACAGAACTTCCATTGACCTTATGGGCTGCATAACCACAACGGATACTCTTGCCATTTGGCAAGGGAATCTTCCCTTTTCCGTAACACACATATAAGGTAACACCTTATTTCCCAAGAGTTTTGACAGTGCATGAGAGTAAGGGACAGAACTGAAAAGTGCTTGTTTTTATGTATTGTATGGAACATGTATTTTCATTATACATTCCCTGATAGATGTTAACATTGATAGCATCCTTTGAGGCTTTTCAAAGCAAGAATGTCCACCAAGGAGAACCAGAATGTTCAACAGCATTATTATTATTTCTTCTGGTGACATATCTTTCCTTTCCGTGGAAATCGTAAAGCTTCCTTTTTAAGTCATATCTGCTTTCTTAAGGCAACTGTAAGAGGTAAAGAAGTTAAACTTCCCATCGAGGCTAGAATAATCTTTGCCTTCCTCATCTGGAGCACAAGATAAGATTAGACAAACAGACATCCCCTTAGGTAATGTGTAGCTCCTGGAAGGTTTGAGCTTTCTTACTGTTGCAAAAAGAAAAGGAGGACTTGTGGCACCTTAGAGACTAACAAATTTATTTGAGCACAAGCTTTCGTGAGCTACAGCTCACTTCACTGGATGCATTAATTTGGTAGTCTGGTGAGATGCAAATCTCAGGCTGGTCTATGGGCCCAATTCTCTTCTCAATTACACTAGTGTAAATCAGGAGTATTTCCACTGAAGTGAACGGAGTTACATTAGTGTAAAATCACTATGAGAATAAAATCAGGATCTATAAATCCAGAACTCTTCCTAGCGCTGGTACCTAGATGTTGAGAACTCAAGAGAGAAGGATGCAGTACTGGAAGTATCCCTGGTAGCAGATTCTCAGTAGGCACTTGCTGCCATTTCCCCAGGGTGTGCAGGTATGTATCCATACTGGAACCTCCTGTAAGAGGTTCAGTTCTAAATCCAGATCCAGTAGCAATGTTTTCACTCTTCTTCATGAGGACAAAGAACATACTAGAGAAAACTTGCTAGTGAGGCATTTTAAGTTTCCAATGGAGGTGAGACATTAGATCAAACTCATTCTCCTTCTTGAGTTGCATTAAAATCTTAAGTGATTCTTGAGCTCTTGAGCAGCTCTGAGAACTAATTTTTAGGATCCACCATAGCCTTTGGTAGTCATCTTAAACGTGTTCAGAATCTAGCTCTTCTTCCTCCTCTCCAGGTCCCATACGTGCTGGCGAAGTGCTGAAGTCCTGGAGTTCCTGGAGGCTGGAGTGTTAGAACCCTAATTACTTCTGCTCCATGGAGGGGATTCAGAAACATAAAATGTTAGAGATGAAGAAGGGGCCAGAGAGATATTTGCTTTATGGCATATTTGCAGGATGTGTCCTTTATGGAATTCAAAACTTTGCCATGATCAATTTGACAAGGAATCGGACAATAATGGAGTCTACATGGAGGATGCTGAAGCTGGAAAGTTGTACCTCAAGAACACATCAATTTTTCCATCCTTGAAGTCTTTTGGAAAGAAATCACTGTTAAAGAGACATTTATCCTGTAGAGGACCTCTCTAACTTGGGCACTTTCACATAGTACTGTACAATCCTTTGTCACTTTATAGAAACTGAGAGATCCTGTGAATTGTCACCTGTAAGTTTTGCCCCTTCAATAAACTAACTGCTTCATTCAGGGAAATGAGAGGTTCAACTTAGATTGTAAACAATAAGTGTTTGTACAGCACCTAGCATTATGGGACTTTAGGCGCCAACATACAATACCAAAGTTCCTTCTCTGAACAGGTAGAAAAATATTTGCAATTTAGATGGCTTGGAATGGCTCTTTAAAGTGTTTACCACATTTTCAACCATCAGATTATTCTTGAAGGAAAAACCTGTTTTGGATTTGTCTCTTTCCTCTATGGAGCCGTCAGAATGAGAGGTGATGTGTACGTTTTCCTTGGGCGTTAGTAGATCCTTTTGGATTTATTCTTTTTACAGGATTCAAGGCATACATGAAAACATGAATAGATCACTAGTGTGTTTTTATTTCTACTTTGTTTTACCCTGCTGGCAACCATTGAAGGCCCTAGTTTTATATACAGTATATCACACAATCCACCTTAGAATTAAATATCCTTCTTGATAGGTTCCCTTCTTGGGACTCTTAGCAGACTTGGAGGAGCCTTCAACCACAGCAGGAACAAGGAGTAATTGACCTAGGAAAGACATACTGGAGTGTAACTACTTAGGTCAAGGCAGAAGCAAGAACTGAGAACAGAGGTACCAAATCTAGATGTGTTGGAGAAACTTCTCTGCCTATTGCCAATAAGGCCAACTATAAAGCTTCAGAACATAGGGACTATAATACCTGATCGATCTACCTAGTCCGGTATCCAGTTTCTGACAGTGGCCAGCACCAAAACCCTCAGGTGCAAAAATCCTCAAAATGGACAACTCAATGACCAGCCTATTGCGACTGGGGAAGACATCCCCTATCAATCAGTGGTTTAATTATACACTGAAGGGTGAGGGTTTATATCCCTTTTTCCCCCTCTCACTAATGTAACTGTGGATATTCTCACTACTCATATATATTTCTAATCCATTTTTTAATCCTATTAAACTCTATGTCTCCATGTTATCTCATGGAAGTAAGTTCCATGTTTATACATTTTGTTGTAACAAATAATTATCTTCTGGCAGTTTTGAATTTGTTGCTTTCAATTTCTTTGGATGCCCCCACCATTCTTGTATTACGAGAAAGGGTAAATAAGAATGCCCAACTGGCCTTCTCTATACCTTCTTTACTCTGTATACTTCTATCATTCTATCTCTTCATTGTCATCTCTCTAAGAAGTCCCAATATTTCCTCACATGGAAGTCTTTCCACGCCCCAAACAAATGTCCTCTATTTCTGAATGCCCTCTATTTATTCTGCTCTAGCCTTTTAGAAGGTGCCAAGAAATGAACAAAGTATTCCAAGTGTGGATATATATTTGACTTATACAATGATATTAAACATATTTTTCCATCCCATTCCTTATGCATCCCAATATTGTTTAGTTTAAACAAAAAACACTCCTGAATATTGAACAGAAATTTTCACTGAACTTCCAAGGAAACCCTAGTAATGGCGTAGCCCCAACTTGTTGGGGAGCAGCCCTGGTTCTTGACCTATCCAATCTCCCTTAAGTCTATCTAAGCTTCTGCTCTTCTTTACCATCACACTGTTGCACTGAAGGAACAGACCCCAAGAGCCATTTGGAGGTAGGGGCTCAAATTGCTCAGATTGTCTCTGGAAGAGGTACCTACCTCTTCCTATGGGCATATAAAGACAACTTCCTTCATTTTTGCTGCACTGAATAAGTACTGAACAAGTACAGCACCTGCATTCTCCTTTTTCCCTTTTCAGCCATCCCCCAAAACTCCTCTGACCTTCCAAAGTTGAGGCTAGACTGCCTAGTTTTCTAAGGGCAGAACCCTGTGACATGAACTCCCACAGAAGTCTTTGAAGGTTGAGAGTTCTGAGCACCACACAACATCAAGACCTAAAAACATAAGTCTGCAGATTGGCTATTGCTTTTTCAAAAAAGGCAGATGTTTTGCTTGTCATAGTGCAATCTTAGGCGGCTCACCCCTCAAATGTCTGCTCTACCACTAGTGTAGCTCTGATGAGTGGAGCACAATTTCGTTCTAGAAAATTTTAGGAGAAAAATAATATAGTCCTATAGTTGCATAACTGGAACAAAGAGCTGGCTTCAGAGTTTGAGGTTATTTTCATATACAAAATAGTACATAAGTGTACAGAGCAATTTCTCACAGCACAGTATCCTACTGATTACAAGAAGCAGTACACAGCTACTCTAAACGGGGATGAGAACATAGCCATCTTATAGGAAACAGAAAAAGTCAATATCCAAAACCAAAGTGTTGTTGCACTGAGTAACATAGGGACACTAAAACAGCAGGGTTTTTATAAATTACCATATTATGCTAATACAGATGTTCTGGTGTGATATTATAAGTTGACTCACAACAACTGCAATTAACAAACAAGAGGAGGCGGGAGGAAAGTTTTTCCCCATAAAAAGCTGCTTGACCTGCACTGTCCCAAAGCAGAGTTTAAGGAAGCTGGCTGCAAAAATTAGCAATAAAATAAGATAAATGAGTGTTCTTGCTACTCACATTACTACATCACTTTGTACTCCTGACTTGACTGCACATAGGTTTTAACAGACAACAGGACAATCGACACACTCCTTACCAGTGGATCATAATACCCTCACACTAGTTACCACAGGCCTTATTGGGTGCTTCTGCATGTAGTCTTTTCCCTTTAAATGGTATACATACTGGAAAAAATGCTGCGTTGCATTTAAGGCAATGTTCTGATCCTCTCTCTGACTACAATACTTCACGGTAGCTCTACTGTAAGATCTACAGCTCCAGTCAACATGAGAAAATTGTTAGTCCATACCACTTTAAATTCTTCTGAACACTGCCTTCACTTTGCCCTAAGTTTGGTCTCCTTACATCACTGGCAATGTGTTTTAGTGATCCAAGTACGGAACTGGAGTCCAGGAATTCTCATCATGGCTCAACTGTTGACCCACTGCATTACTCTGAGAAAGTTAATTTGAACATTGCACCTCAGTTTCCCAAACTAGCGTGAGGATGCCAGTACTTCACGAAGATGTTGCGAGGATCACTTAATATCGGGAAAGCTATTTAAACATGCAAGTTGCTATATAAGTAGCAAGTATTATTTTGGAAACCAGATCCTACTGCTTATAGGTCTGATCTTGCTGAGCACCCTCAACCCCTATTCAAGTCGGTGGGAATTGGGGGCACTCTGCATATCACAAGTATCCCACATATTGCAGGGCAGAGCTCCATGTACTGTATCTATCACCCACACTTCTTTATGATGCACATTTGTTATAGCTAGAAGGACCTGGAGGAAGATGGAGCACACCAAGCTCCAACAGTCTGCGCCTGATGTTCCAAGTGTATTTCCAAAAGTGATCTTAATAAATTGAGGCAAGATGTAGGATTACTGCACCACTTTGCTAGCCAAAGAGCTTTTTTCTAAGTGAGGATGTTTTATTTTGCTATGTATTCATGTCACATCATTTCTATAAAGTGCACTTAGTGTGATAGGTATGCTTATGACAGCTAAATTCTGAAACTAGCAAAAGTTATGTGTTGCTATTTTTCATAACGGAGATGTTTTAGAAGAATATGGATTTTAAGTATTTTCTCAAGTTTGAAGATTACATTATCTTGTATTCTGCATATCCAAAGTGCTCTTCAGTTGTGCACACAAGAAGCCTGCTTAGGTGTTAGCTTGTCTAAAGAAAATAAGGCTTTTGATAAGCTGGGCACCAAAATATTTAGCAGAATTGTCAGATTAATTGAAGTAAATCCGATATGTTGTGCTTTAGTTTAATTCTTCCTTTTAAGCCTAAGCATCTAAAAAACCACACTGCTGTGTAAAATGTATTTTACTCAAGTTGCAAGGCACATCAGAATTATTAGACACTAGAAAGCTCACCACTAGCCCCTTTTTTTGCCTGGCATAGGTGACAGAAGGGCATTAACTGTAGTTTAGTATTAAACACTTTAATTTGAAATAATTAAAAACTTGTTCATAATTACAATGTCATTCAAAACGGCAACAACATCCATAAACCAAACATTTAACTAATAATTATTTTTGTGTAATACAAAGAGTAAGGCTGCCTTGAGGCTGGCAATTTCATTTTTTATGCAAAACAGGTAAGTATAACATTTTTTAAAAACAAACCATTAAGTTCCCTCCCTTGTTCCTTTGTAACAACCCCTTGGAAGCTTGAAATATTTTTTCCCTTCACAGTTTTTCACCACATAGGTTTTAGGGCTGATTATGAGCAGGGATGCTAGGTCAACTGTAATATATATTTTTTAAATCACAGATTCCACAGTTTCCTACCTCCTATGCAGTTTCCCATGTGCGCACACACCACAGCCACATCGCTTTGGAAAACAGAAAACTTTTACAGAAGACAGAATTTTTTTTAAAAAAAGGTCATTCAAAATGTAATTAATATTCCTGAACCCAGGTATAACGAGGTCAGGAAGTGCTCCCTGACCCTTGGTGCATGACATCACTGGAGGGTTGTTAGGCATTCAGCCAATCACATTGCCCCTCCTAGATTTGAAACCTGTACAACACAAATAGTTAAAATTAATCAGTGGGCCATTCTTAGGGCTCCTTTTGCAGAATAACAGAGAGACCAATTGATTCATACCTTCAAACACCTAGAGAGTGAGGAGAGCAGAGGGTAACAAAGAGCCAGCCTGCTGCAAATACCTGCTACAGGAAAAGAAGCACTTCAACAGGAAGAGAACCCCTAGAGGTCAGAAGAGCCATAGAGATCTGTGAATAAGAGAGCCACAGAGTTGTGCATTAAAGACTGCTATTTAATTCTACAGAGCCCCCTAGCAGCTTCAGCAGTTTCAGCTGCCTGTAGCTAGCGTCTTATTTCTGCCACTCAGTTGCAGTGGGTGTGTAATGTATTTCTGTGTTATTTCTGGAGATAGTTGAAATAAAGTTTTGCTATAACATGTCTCTGGAATTTTCATTTCTACTACATTGTAAGCATTTTTAGATACAAATCTATTCTGAAACAGAAAAAAAAATACAACTAAATTTAAATTTAACAATGGGGAAGTATCAACAAGACCCTATCATTTCTCCACATGTATTGGGGGGGAAGGAGGAATATATATGGGTTGTCACTGAACATGTCGATCTACTTTTTAAGTCAAAGAAACTGCATTACAACATGCATTTTAGAGAATAATTGCCAAGTACATAGAAGTACTAATACTGTGAGGTGTACCCTTTAAAATCAGTGGGACTGTAAATACTCAACAACTCATAGGATTGGGCCCAGATTTTTTTTAAATCAAGATTTTAGCCTAACCTTGATAATGTCCCTTTAATTACAGTTATTTTTTTTTCTTTTTAAGCATAGGCAATTCCTAACAATTCTACATACATGTTAAAAAAATACCAAGGAAGACATTTTTCTGTTTCGTATTGCTTCTGACCTTGTTATTCACGATAAAATGTAAAGCTATACTTCATCCAAGGTTATTAGGCCATCTAAGCACCAAAATAAAAATTCTCAAAATATCCTTAATAGATTAACAGTGAGTTGCTAGCATCTTTACCCAAGCATCTAGGTTCCTACTATACATGAAGCCTAACCCTGCATTATGCTGATGGCATCACCCCCACCCACCCAGAAATCTCAGTTGCAGATTACAACAAAGCTATAGGAGGTCAGGCAAATGGTTTCCTCACATGCATACACACACTTTACTGCATATTTTTGCAAATTATTTGGTACTTGTAGTTTGTACCCAATAAAAGCAGAAGGGGCTCCTACTCCCATAAAAAAAATCCTGACCAAAAAAATGCAATAGTGGGGGGAAACCTTCCTACCTGGCCCAATGGCCCCCAATAGGAAGGCTGTGGTTTGCAGCAGTTTTGTGCTGGTTGCAAAACCACCAGCCTAGTGCACATGGAGCGGAAGCCTGCCAATCTAGATGCCTGGAACCTACAACCATTTAAACAAAAAAAAACAAGGGGGGGGGGGGAGCGGGCAAGAGGAATTGGGGGGGTTACATCAGTTACATGCTGAACATCCTTCCTCCTCCTGCCATTTAAGTCATTATACACACATCCCCCAAATCCATGGATTGTGGTGAAACACATCTGCAACTCACGCTGAATTTTAGAAGAACTCTCACTTATACCGGGGTAAATCAGGAGGAACTTCACTAAAGTCAGAGTTACAACGGTATAAAACCAGGATGAAATCAAAATCAGTCCCTATACATTTTAGCAGCAAATGTTACTGATGTGATATTCATTAGATGAATTATTCCAAACCAAGTTTCACTTTACATATTTTATTAACCCATTAGAATGTTTGTATTTTCCAGACTGAAAGTGTATGCTTAGAAGGATTTGTCCGCAGCTTCTAAAAAGTTAACATTTCCTCAGTTAGGAGATTCTATCCTGCAAGGTGCTGAGAGCCCTCTGCTCCCATTTAACTCAATGTGAGTTGAGGAGGTCACTCAGTATCTCACAGGATTGAGGTTTTGATCACGTTATAAAAAAACAAAAATCATGCGTTTAAATTAATATAGCCAACTGACAATGATGACTACAAATATACTGTTTGGGGCCAGAGGACCAACATACTAGAATCTAAGAGTCACACTTTCCTTTACTCAGTGTATCTCCCAAGAGGTTAACTATAAGTTAACCACACTAACAATTGTTTTGTCAGAAATTATATTACTAACAGAACATCAATTTCCATCCCACCATCAACCTCAGCCTGGACCAGTCCACACAAGAGATCCACTTCCTGGATACTACGGTCCTAATAAGCGATGGTCACATAAACACCACCCTATGCCGGAAACCTACTGACCGCGATGCCTACCTACATGCCTCCAGCTTTCATCCAGACCACACCACACGATCCATTGTCTACAGCAAAGCTCTACTATACAAACCGCATTTGCTCCAACCCCTCAGACAGAGACAAACACCTACAAGATCTCTATCAAGCGTTCTTACAACTACAATACCCACCTGCTGAAGTGAAGAAACAAACTGATAGAGCCAGAAGAGTACCCAGAAGTTACCTACTACAGGACAGGCCCAACAAAGAAAATAACAGAATGCCACTAGCCATCACCTTCAGCCCCCAGCTAAAACCTCTCCAACGCATCATCAAGGATCTACAACCTATCCTGAAGGACGACCCATCACTCTCACAGACCTTGGGAGACAGGCCAGTCCTTGCTTACACACACCCCCCAACCTGAAGTAAATACTCACCAGCAACCACATACCACACAACAGAACCACTAACCCAGGAACCTATCCTTGCAACAAAGCCCGTTGCCAACTGTGTCCACCTATCTATTCAGGGGACACCATCATAGGGCCTAATCACATCAGCCACCCTATCAGGGCTCGTTCACCTGCACATCTACCAATGTGATATATGCCATCATGTGCCAGCAATGCCCCTCTGCCATGTACATTGGCCAAACTGGACAGTCTCTATATAAAAGAATAAATGGACACAAATCAGACGTCAAGAATTATAACATTCAAAAACCAGTTGGAGAACACTTCAATCTCTTTGGTCACTCGATTACAGACCTAAAAGTGGCAATTCTTCAACAAAAAAACTTCAAAAACAAACTCCAACGAGAGACTGCTGAATTGGAATTAATTTGCAAACTGGATACAATTAACTTAGGCTTGAATAAAGACTGGGAGTGGATGGGTCATAACACAAAGTAAAACTATTTCCACATGTTTATTCCTCTCTCCCGCCCCCCACCCCCACGCTGTTCCTCAGACATTCTTGTCAACTGCTGGAAATGGCCCACCTTGATTATCACTACAAAAGGCTTCCCCCGCTCTCCTGCTGGCAATAGCTCACCTTACCTGATCACTCTCGTTACAGTGTTTATGGTAACACCCATTGTTTCATGTTTTCTGTGTATATAAATCTCCCCACTGTATTTTCCACTGAATGCATCCGATGAAGTGAGCTGTAGCTCACGAAAGCTTAGGCTCAAATAAATTGGTTAGTCTCTAAGGTGCCACAAGTCTTCCTTCTCTTTTTGCGGATACAGACTAACAGGGCTGCTACTCTGAAACAGAACATAGGTTGTTTTATTAAACTTTACGACAATAAGTCTTTGAAGACAGTGATAACTCTAGACAGAGTCTGTTTCCTTCTGGTTTTGGCTCTAGTCCACCCCCAAATAAGAGACCTACAAGAGGGCTTTGCATATAAATTAAGAAAATACAGGAATGGGCTATCCTCTGGTTGCTGAAATATTACTTCAGGGATTCTCAGACTTTTTCACCATGTGGTCGACATTATATTAATAGATTGATTGGTGGACCAGATAACAGACCTGTGGTCTTTACCTCCCTTCCCAAAACTGTCCTGCGGCAACTACAACAGTTGCTTACATGGAAGATAGGAAAGCCTTTATTTGTTTTTAGATACCTCTACTACAATGTGTTTTGTCCTTACTGAAACAATGTAATCAGGACATTGACTTTAGCTCTTTAATTCATCTTCCCTGCTGATGCTTTCTTTTGCCTGTTCCTCCTCTCTCTTTTACATGGTGCCTTGCCACCTGATCCTCTCCCTCCCCTACTCTCATAATCATGGACATTCCCCTCCAGCTGGTGGCTAAAATTCCAGTCCAGCTTGTGGTTCTAGTTCCCATGGCTGGCTCCTATTTCCTCTTCTCCTCCTACATAGTTGTGGCTCTTAGTAGAGGCAGCTAGACTGGATGCTCCTCCTTGTTTCCAATGTCTGTTATACATAATCTGGATACCTCCAAAAACATTATTATGTGACCCAAAAACTCCCAGCAACCCACCAGCAAATGCTCCACAGGACAGTTTTGAATTGTTGCACCACATAAATAAGTGGGAGCACAAAAACAAGACAGTTTGTACAAGATGCCCCAGTAAAAATAGCCAACATAAATTAAACATGCTGGAAACAACTATCCAAGATGAGGACCCTAGTGGTAAAGATTAGACTGTTTCTCCTGTAGCATTTGGCTCCTATGACAGCATTCAAAATGACTATTACCAGCAGCCTAGAACTTCTTCATCCATTGTGATACTTTCCAGAAAACTCACTCCATGGTCGACAGAAGGAGTGAAGCAATTTTAGGAGACATAAAAGATACAGAAATTCATACCACAATGCAAGCACATGATGCTCCAGTGCCCTTACAGAAAAATAAGAAGGTGCTGGTCTACAGAGCAGATATTTTGGAAAACAAGCTAAAACTAAACTCAATCTCAAGCTCACTCAAAAACAAAACATTGTCAAACTTTAGAGCCTACAAATCCACTCAGGCCTACATCTTATTCTGCCAATCACTAAGACAGACAAGTCTGTTTACATTGACGGGAGATACTGCTGACTGCTTCTTATTTACAATGTCACCTGAAAGTAAGAACAGGCATTCGCATGGCACTTTTATAGCCGGCGTTGCAAGGTATTTACATGCCAGATATGCTAAACGTTCGTATGCCCTTCCGTGCTTCGGCCACCATTCCAGAGGACATGCTTCCATGCTGATGATGCTCGTTAAAAAAATAATGTGTCAATTAAATTTGTGACTGTACTCCTTGGGGGAGAACTGTATGTCTCCAGCTCTGTTTTACCTGCAGTCTGTATATATTTCATGTTATAGCAGTCTTGGACAATGACCCAGCACATGTTCGTTTTAATAACACTTTCACAGCAGATTTGACAAAACGCAAAGAAGGTACTGATATCAGATTTCTAAAAATAGCTACAGCACTCGACCCAAGGTTTAAGAATCGGAAGCGCTGTCCAAAATCTGAGAGGGACGAGGTGTGGAGCATGCTTTTAGAAGTCTTAAAAGAGCAACACTGATGTGGAAACTACAGAACACAAACCACCAAAAAGGAAAATCAACCTTCTGCTGGTGGCATCTGACTCAGATGATGAAAATGAACATGTCCGCACTGCTCTGGATCATCATCAGGCAGAACCCATCATCAGCATGGAATCATGACCTCTGGAATGGTGGTTGAAGCGGGAATGGAAATATGTATCTTTAGCGCATCTGGCATGTAAATATCTTGCAATGCCAGCTACAACAGTGCCAATGCGAACACTTATTCTAACTTTCAGGTGAGACTGTGAACAAGAAGCAGACAGCATTATCTCCTGCAAATTGTAACCACCCTTGTTTGTCTGAGTGATTGGCTAACCGAGAAGTAGGACTGAGTGGACTTGTAGGCTCAAAAATTTTACCCTGTTTTATTTTTGAATGCAGTGTTTTTTTTTACATAATTCTACATTTGTAAGTTCAACTTTCATGATAAAGAGATTGCACTACAGTACTTGTATGAGGTGAACTGAACAATAAAATGTCTTTGTTTTTTACTCTACAAATATTTGTAATCAAAAATAAATATAAAGTGAGCACGGTACACTTTGTATTCTGTGTTGTAACTGAAATGAATATATTTTGAAATGTAGTAAACATCCAAATTTTTTAAAAATAAATGGTATTCTATTGTTGTTTAACAGTGTGATTAATTTTTTTAATCGCACGATTAATCGCTATTAATTTTTTTAATCCCATGACAGCCCTAATAAACATTGGTGTGGAATTTTAACAAATAGCCTGAGTATGTGTATATATGATTTCAGATATTTTTAATTCAAACAGGTAGATGAACTTTATGCTTTCTAGTTCCAGAATTAAATTTATATGTAGAACTCTGTTTTGGCTTTTCCATCTAAACTGAAAAAGCATAGGTTTGATGTTTGTTGTAGTGTTTGATTGGGACTTTTTTCTGAATGATGCTCTAAAAAGGATTGTTTGATTCTGAACTGAGAGAGACTGGGGTTTAATTTTTCTATTATTACTGTGTGTTTAGTACAGAGGCGTTGTACTTTGGCCTGAGGAATAATGAGGCTGTTCGTGGTTCATATCCCAGACTTCATTGTGCTATACTGTCAGTGTTCAGTTGGACCAGCCTCCGCTGTCTCTGGAGCATGACTGGAGATTCCACTCTTGGTGATTTATGAATAATTACGGATACAGCTCTAAGGGGGAAATTTTATGAATGCTGTATATGTTTAATCGGTCTCAAATGCTAATTTCAGGAATTACTTTTTGTTACTGTTTGTACCTAAACATTTCTTGATTTATTTTAATTTACATGATGAATATTTCTACATTATTTCTCCCACCTATATTTCACTGTATACTTGCTATTAACTTAGCTTTAGATGAGAGTCTTTTGAACATTAATGTATTAAAGACTGAAGTAAAAGCTGATTATATAATCTTCCCAAAGACATATTTGTTTGTTTGTTTTTTACTAAAACCCTACTGATTTCCCTAAACAAATTTCTAGCTAATGCTACATTTTTTTTGTCATGGAAAAAGTGTCATTTTTCATGAAGAACCATGGCAATTTTCACAGGGCAACATCAAATTTCATGAACATTCATGTTAACAGCCAGTATCAATTAAACAATACTTCATCATGAGCTGAAATATTTCAGTACGTACCAGAATGAAGAAGCAAAGAATTTCCACTTACTTTTTAACTTGTTGGAACTTTGAAAATATTCAAGAATCAAAGGGAGAACTTATATAACTTACTGAAAAAATAAGAATAAATTTCAATAAAAAAATTAAACAAAAGATACAGGAACATCTGCTCTATGAAATTTTTTGTTCAGCTGAGTTCAGCCTGCCACAATATTCTGTGTACCACATGCAATACGAGACTTAAAGTTGGCATAGATATTATTTACTCTCATTTTCAGTTCCTTTGCCAGAGTAGTGTAAAGTGGCCCTGTTATAAATGAGAATCCAGCCCAAATTCTCTGGTCTTATGCTCCTGTGTTTAAAATCCTGCAGTGCAACATAGTGTGAAAAGGTTATTTCAGCACTTGCATTGTGGACTGGCACACACAGACGACTGCAACACTTGTCAAATCAGAAAAATTATCGAAGTTCTTATACTTTGCCAATCTCAGTTTGATGAATCATGGCCTAAATAAGAGATTTTCACAGGAGGTGGGGGGAGGGGGGAGGAACTGCTGGACAGCTAGAATTTTATGTTTTTGAAGCAAGTGGTAAATTCTATGATTTCCATAAAATTGAAACCACAGTTAAGGAAGTTTTAATTACAATGATATTTGAATATCATATATATTTTTCAATGAAAATTAAGAGTTACACATAGACACTTTGAAACTTCAAAATGTGTTCCAATTTTTATATGCTTCTGAAAGGCCACTTAAAAGTTTCTAAATGTGCAATTTCATTGCAGTATTATTGAGTTAGAGACAATACTATTGTCAGAGCATTCCTACAATCTGACTGCTAGTTCTCTCTGGATGAACTAAAAGAAAAACCAAAAACATTTTTGATAGGTGACCAACTGTGATTTTACCTTTCTAATTTATTTTTTGCCAAAAGCCAAAGAAAAGCAATAGTTTTGCACTGATAATCAAATATCACATTTGAGATTGCTTTCTAATATATAGCAAAAATGTATGGAAAATACAAAGCAGCTATGGTATTCACAACATTATCAGTTCTCAACTGGTCTAAAAAAGGCAGTAAGTAGCATGCATTTGTTGAACAAAGAACATTTTCGTAATCTAAAGCTACAGATAAGAAGTCTTTAAAAAACTAGTTACTTTTATTTTTGTTTCCCTTGCAGTTTCTGGAAAGTAGCATTTGCAGAAAGATGGCACTAAGAACAAGGAAAGGGTAAACAGAGAACTAGATGACATTAAATTATAAGGGGAGCACCATTCCCTAACCTTTCTTATGGCTTACATGGGTGTCCTTTTTCCTGAGATGGCTAAACAGCAAATCAGGGTAGCAGACCTCCTATCTCTCTCAAACTCACCTGTCATGTGATCTTTGCTTCAGTGTGAACTATGGTGCTAGCAGTGCAGACACTACCTGCTGGTGGAACCAGTTCCACACAAGAGGCCAACTCGCCAGACTTCCTACTGCATTCCTGATATAATCCATTTAATCTTCCCTGTGGCACAGCTCAATTTCTTCTCCACGTAATTCCCCATATGGATCCTTGCACATCCTTTTTGTGTTCCCTTTAGACATCTGACATTAAAAAATGCACTTCTGTTGCTCTTCTCTGCCTGTCTCCCTTTTTCACCAGTAGAGACATGATGTTGCTTTCACTATAGAACGGAAAGCAAAAAATAGGCTAAGACACTAGAAAGCAGGAGCAGCTGCCACCCTAATGACAAGGGTTTGATGAAAAGTCTTCTACTGGAGAAGTCTTACTTTAACAGGTAGAGATGATTACAAAGCACAGCTGTTATCAGCAAGAACAGGACTGGGCTACAATAGCTCTGTTTCTATGCAGCTAGGAACTCGTTATAAAATGGACAGACAGCAGCCATCTGGACAGAGGGGGCTATTGACAGGAGTCCTTCAAGAAAATTCAGTAAATAGAATCAGCTACAATATTATTTAGACATTATTAGAAGGTGAAGATGGAAACAGGTCCATTTCAAGAACGTTGGGCATGATTCTCACTGCAAGGCCACTTTACACAGCTCTAGTTGTGTGAAGGGCCTTAAAGTGTGCTTAAGCACATTTTACTTCCACTTGAAGACCCCTTTACACTGCTCTGGCAATGTAAAGTGGTCTTTATGTATAAGAGAATCAGGTCCATTTCATTCACATATAGCAGCCAAGTGTGGAAGGATAATGGTAGCAACATGTTCTTTGAGAGATGGACTGTGACAGTAAATGCCTTTGAGAATCATAGGGTTAGAAGGGACCACGAGTCTAACCCCCTGCCAAGATGAAAGGCTGTTTATAATGTCTTTGTACCACTGAAGGAGGTTCAGCAATAGCAATTCTCAAATGAGTGAACATTTCCTTCTATTTTCAATGGCACAAGAATCATACTGAAGTTAACAAATGTTTGAAGATATCTGCCTTATTGATGTAAGATGCCTGCTTGTCTATCAGCGCTAATTTAAATTTCCAAGGCCCCAAGGCTGCCTAACTTTACTCACACTTAGTACTTTACTCCACAAATAGTCCCACTGATTTTAGTAAGGATGACAGAATAAGAACCTAAATAAATACATGCCCTGTTTAAATTGTAATCTGTTCAAGAGAGGGACATTACAGTTAACTAAGAGGAAAGTGCCATGCACATTTGAGGCACTGAAAAAAAAAAAAAAGAATTTCACTCCTTAGTAGAAGATATATTAGTGGACAACCTTCAACTTAAACCTTTAGCATTTATAAATACAAAAGTAGTTTTATAATAATTTAACTAGGTTTATTTATATTCCTTATAAAATGTATCAGTGTTGTTTTGAGGAGAACACTAATCTCCTCTTATAGTGATTTTTTTAATATTAAAAGTTGCAGAATATTATTAAAAAGCAAATAGAAGGCCAGCTTTTTGTTTTTTGCAATGGCAAAGAGTTCATCTTTCCTTCATTCTTTGCAGATGTTCCTGGATCAAGTTGCAAGATTGCATCCAATGGATTTAGCAAGATGAAAATTTCAACATGTACAGAACTATCACTCTGGAGTGACAGTCCTTGCAAAAGGTATGGGGCCGGGGGGGGGGGGCGTGGAGGAGGTTCTTAACACAGATTAGAGCAATTTCTGAATATGCAAGCATTATAACTTATCAGGCTACCAAAAAGTTTAAAGGTAATTAGGATATCCAGAAAGGAAAAGAATTTATGGTTTTCCTCTTTTCACAATACATTACCACTGCGTATCCCAAATATCTCCTCTCAAAGATGGAATACATTTGGCAATAAACACTGCATAATGTACCTAAGAGAAAGATAGGTTCACAGAAGACCTATATTACTAACATCTGAATTGAGTGGAAATGAAGTTTTGCCTTGTATTTTCTAATGTATTTCTCTCATCAAGTCCCTTACCCTCCCAACTCTTTGGTAATATCTGAGAGCCTGGTCACTGACACACACCTTTAGACTTGTGGGGAGTTGCACCAAGTTGAGTGGGACTGCTCCTGAGTATAAAGCTACACAAATGTATAAGTGTTTGAAGGATTGGGATCTAAGACAACATTATGTTGATGTTCCATGACCCTGTGGTAGTTGAGCAATATAAAACTACTTAGACAGTGTTGCCAATTACATCCAGAAGATTCACATATGCTACCTACCAACTAACCAATCACAAGGTTCATGTTATTTGAAGCAAATTAATTAAGTTATTCTTCTTTTATACGTACGAACAAAAAGTTTTGTGGAGAATACTCATTGTCTCTAAATACATAAATTTGTTAGTCTCTAAGGTGCCACAAGTATTTCTGTTCTCATTGTCTCTAACGTCCAGAACTTGAAAGGACTTCATCATAAACAGCATCTTTCAGACAATGGAAATGGGACAGCTCAGAAGAATGGTAATGGGATACGAACTTTCTTTTCTAAATCAGAAGCTCAAATCCAGGTTAGTATTGATTCACTTATTACTGACAGTTTTCAATTGGAGTTATACAAGTGCAGAAAAGAGATACTGACTTGCTGCACATTTATTTAGCAAAATGCTTTAAAACTTATTTTTATCAGCTATGCTTCAGACAACTAAACACAGGGAATAAGAAATCTATGATTGAGATCCCTTATCACTGTGGTAAAATAACTTGCCTAATATTCATGCAGACTTAACCGTGAAACTGAAGGACCACGTCTCAGTATTAGCTGGGCTAATAGTACTCATATAGTAGCTGCAGTCCGAGTAGCTAAGAACTGGATGAGCCTGCCATGCTGAGAACTCACTTTGGTTTGGCATGGACAATTAACATAACTTTTTAAAAACAACTAGTGTGTGCTTAAACAAGGGAAAGCCAGACAATTAAATCCCAATGATGAAACCTGATGAACTTGAATTGTGTTGTTCGAATGATGACACCTGGAGGACCAACTGACACTCCCTTACAAAATTTTACAGCGGTAATACCGCTCAACTGATTGGCACCGGAAAATTTTAGGGAAACCTAGAAAATTTCCAACATTTGAAATGCACCTTAGCTACCGGACTCCATGCCCTTAATTAGTGGGGACTTTGCTTGTTGGGTCATGGCATTGCCAGCAGGCTTTATGGTGGCATCTCGCTCCCAGCCCGGTCAGGACCTCCTGCCACAGACTACCGAGGCTTTGGCATGGGAGGTTGGCGGGGAGGAGAAGAGAAAGAAGGATCGTTTCCAGACAGCCATCTTTTCAAGACCACTTTAAAAGGTGGCTTCTGCTCCCCCATCCTCCACGGGCCAGGTCCCGATCGGCCCCCCCACCCCGACCCCCCCCAACAGCGGAGACGGGCTGCCCCATCCCTTTAACAGGGACAAAGGGGAGCGGGCGCGCGAGTCCCTCCCACCAGCTCAGCACACTCCGGATACCCCCCCCCCCGGGCTGCCCCACTCCCTGCCCCTCTGCCTGCGAGCGCGGCCCCCTCCTCGGCGGGCCGGCGCCTCCCACACGCCCCCTCCCCCTGACCCGCCCCTGACCCTTCCCCTTTGACCTCCCCAGCCTCCCCCCGGGCCCCCCCTCCTCCCTCCGCTCACCCTGGCACGAGCTCCGGGTCCCTCCTCCTTTGCCTCCGCCATGTTGGGCCCCCGCAGCCCTCACACCCCGGGGGGGGTCTCTGCCGCTCGCCCCCCTGGAGGAGGAGGTGACACGGAGCGGTGGGGGTCGGCCCCGAGCCCTGCTGCGGGGGAGGGGGCTCCGACCGGGCTCCCCGGGAAGGGGGGGGGTCTAGGCTGCTCCCTCGGGGGGGGGTGGAAGGGGGGGGGCTGGTCGGACCCTCCAAGCCGCCAACCTCTTAAAGCTGCAACGACAAGCCCCAGCGCGGGGGGGGGAGTGCGCATGCGCCAGGCGCATGCGCTGAGGCTCAGCTTCCCCCGCCCCCCCTGCCCGCGCATGCGCGCTTGCCCCCCTTGCTCCTTCAGGTCTAGGTTGGCTCCCTCTTAAAGGGCAGCGCGCCCATGTCTAGGCTGAGCTGGGAGGGGCGGGGACCAGAGCCTGCAGCCTCAGTGGAGACCCAGGGGCTCTGTGCTCTGAAGGGAGGGGGAGGGGGTGCTGATCGGGGTTGCACTGCACCAGGCAGCACTTGTGGCCTGTCTGCAGGGGGACCATGGCACCTCCTGCCAAGGCGTCCCCTGCAGCCTCAGCACAGTGCCCCAGTGGCCTCCCCCATGCTCCCGTACCCCACCCTCACGCCCCACGCCCGGGTGCCCCACTACCCCCCTCGCCCTCTGGCACGCCCGCCGCCCATTTCGCACTCCCCACCTCACGCCGCAGCACCCGGGCAGCCTTGCCACAGCGCTCCCTCGCCCTATGACGCTCACACTGCACACTCGGGCACCCGCCCCGTAGGCCTCACATCGCAGCAGCTAGGCCATGATACCAGAGCCCCTGCCTCCATCACACACCACAACATCCCCACCTCAAGCCACGGTGCCCTCCCCTCTAGCACCTGGGACCAACTGGCCTCAGTGAAGACTGGCTGCAGGTCCCCACCCTCTGTGGGATTGCCAGATGCGATAAGGCAACTTTGTCCCCGTGACCAAGCTGTTCACAAGCCCCCATCAAAGTCATGCTTGAAGTGACCTCGTGGTGTCATGACATTACTCTTGGAGGCAGTATGTATTTGTTTATTTAAAGGAAGCCGGCAAGTTAAAAATAATATAGTCTTACAAACAAATTTCCTCCCCTATGTTGCTCATGACATCTGAGTTAATTAGCACTGAAAGGATGTTGTTTATCTTTCATCTCTGAGGCAATCTATTTTTATTATTAATATTTATACTATGACAGAGCCCCGAGGTGCATCCCTCCCATCCTGGGATCAGCACCCCATTGTTTTAGAGACAAAAATAGACAGAGTCCCTACCCTGATGAGCTATTTATTGTTAGCCCTTCCCTTGGACTGGCCAGTGAAACTAGATTAGTCAGTTTTGCTTTTGTTTATAGTGTCCAGGCTATGTCATTCACTAATAATAATATCATAGTAAGTTTCTAGTTAATTTCACTTTTTGTCAGTGCAATACCTGGATTGCAAATATGTGGAGGATCATTTATTTGTTTTCATTGGAGTTTTCCTAATTTTGCAGAAAGATTTCTGTTGGTCATAGGTTCAGAAACTAATCCCCCAATCCTGCAAAGATTTGCACATGTTTAACTTTACGCACATAAGAGGTCTCATTTTTAAGTACATGAATAGTCCCACTGATTTTAAGTTAAACTTTAGCATGTATGTAAATCTTTGCAGGATCTAAATCTTTGCAGGGTTTAAATCTTTAAAGCTTTGTAATGGTGTTCATCACCTTGATACCTCCTACCAGTAACAGGGCATATGCCTTTCAAAAATACATGAAGACTGTAAATCCTTCATGCTAGAGACTGTCATCAGCTTTTACCTCGTATGGTGTCAAACATATTGTCAGCACCCAAGGATAATAAATATGAACAACATAATCCCAGTTGTTTACTAGTTAAATAATCTAATTGTTAATTAATTTTTTTTACTAAATAGAGTATTCTTCATTTCCTATCCTAATCTGATGTGCACTGTTGTTGAACAGCTGTTAAACAATAGCCACATTCTTTGCCATAGATAGCTGCATTTCAGTGATGGTTGAAATGATCCCTGCATAAACTGTATCCTAATAAATTATTAATAAATTATTAATTATACTTTACTTTTCATCCTTAAATGAATTAACTATTTAATAGTTTATATATCAGTTCGTTACAGCTTAAAGTACTGTGGAATCCTTCACAATGAAAAGTGCTATATAATATAAACAATAAATTTGTTGTGAGACTTAATTAATATTTATAAAGTTCTCTTAATATTCTTGGATGGATGGAAGTGCAAAGTATAAATATTTATTAGTGGCCCAAAACAATGGAGTAACAATATTGTCAAATCCTAAAATATGATGAAGTTGTCTTAAAAATTATTATTTAAAAAAAAAAGTGAAGTTCTTTTTCTTTGACTTTTGGTTGCTGAGCCTGTAAGTTGCATTAGGATCACATCTTCAAACTTTGCTCCACAATCATTAGGGCTAGAGCTTGAAATGAAAGCTGAGATTTTTATGTAATCACATGACTCGAGGAGCTGGGGCTTTAAGAAATATCCCCAGACACTCAATGAAATCACAAGTGTTTGCAAAACTGATGTTGCGCACCGTCGTGTCTGGAACAATGCTGTAGAGTACTGTGACACTTTTTATGAGTTGTTCAGCGCACAACGACAGGAACAATAAGCTGTTTCTTCTTATGTTTTTCTCATCAAAGAAGTAAACTGAGGAGCTGAGGAAATGTCAGCATAAGCCCCCAGATCTGACAGTATACTGAAAATGCACACAAAACACTGAGTAATATTTTTTGTTAGCAATAGGCCCTGTCATTCAAATTGAATGTTACAAGACAATGTGCTGTTAACAAGTGTGCCTGATAAAGGATTTTCTTGTATTGGTACGGTGTTACTGATAGTGAGGTTTATTATTTTGTGGAATAATCTCCCACTGGAAGTGGGGAAAATTGTGTCACTTGAGACATTTAAAACTAGATCAGGCAGAGCCTTGGAGCATAGATTCTAAAGTACAGTCTTGCATTAGCCCCTCTTAAGAATGGAGTAGGCAAAGTGATGGGACAAATTTTCAAAGTTGCCACAACTTGGCTTAATCTTGCACCTAACATTAACCATGTTTGCATTAAAATTGGTATATGAGATTGTGTATAACTCTGTTCTTCCAAAAATACTGCAGGACACGCTGCTCAGCTATAGTAAAACTCTAGCTTTACTTACACAAAGATTTGCACTGGGTTAATTAACCCCGTGCCAACCTGCATGTGGACACTCTTATTTTGGTTTAAGAATGACTTAGATTCATGTAGCTTAGACTTGTTCCTAATTGATTTAAGATAAACTGAAATAAGCCGTTTCAACTGACATAAAGGTTTCCACACAGCCTTGGGCACTGGTTTAATTAAATCCATTTAAAATCACATCTTAAGTTAACCGTGTGCAGCAGCATATAGGTAAGATTGTTACCAGTGGAGTAGAGTGAAAGTCCTAAATTACATCAGTATATTTCTATGGTCTTTCAATCTTCTTATAATGAAGCGTCACTCCATTAATAGTAATTTTTCACTCCAGTGTGCTCAGATGCCACACTGCTAAGTCCCCTGGCGTACAGCATTTCCCATATACCAGATAGATGCATTCCAAAGAGACTACCACCTGCCCACTCCCCTGCTCTAGGGGCCTGATCAGCACATGGGAATCTATGGGTATGTCCATATTGCATTGTAAGCCCAGATCTGTGAGACCTGTGCTTGTGGAGTGTGTTTCCAAGCCCACTCGTGAACCTTAGGTGCTGGAACTAGGGGTGCTGGCTTTAAGTGGTTTTGATTATATACAGGGTTTACAGTTTGGTTCATTGGCTCTCAGCACCCCCACTATAAAAATTGTTCCAGCACCACTGACCTGAGCATCCACACTCCATTGTAAACCTGGGTTTACAATTGCTGAATATGAGTCTCATAGCCATGGTAACGCATCCATACTGAAGTAGGCTGACCTTGTGACTCAGGTCTGTGGCTTGAGTTGTATCCACACTGCAAAATGACAGGGCTTGGACTTGAGTCACAGAGAGATTCAAGCTCTGTCCCAACACAATAGGAGGATCCTAGAACCCGGGTCCTATATGCTTGCTGACCCAAGTTAGACTGATTTTGTGTGTGGATGGAACGGGGGCTTAGGCTTGTGACGATGTGACGCAGCAGGGAGGGGGGAGTGTTGACCTGGGAATGTGCCCTGGGGACGGGAGACCTGAGAGCCTGTCACCTGAGCCAGGAGGGGGAGGGGGAGGTAACACCTCTGCCCAGGAATGTGGTTGGAGGCTGCAGCAGGGAACCTGCTCGGTGGGTTTAGTTTCAGTTTGGGGCTGGGTGGAGGAACACAGGGAACCCCAGGGCTGGGGTCTAAGCTCCCTGCTCCCCCAGAAGGACTTCACTGAGGGGTCCTGGGTGTACCCACAAGCTCTGTTTTGGACTGTGTTCCTGTTGTCCAATAAACCTTCGGTTTTACTGGCTGGCTGAGAGTCTCAGTGAATCCCAGGAAGAGGGGTGCAGGGCCTGGACTCCCCCACACTCCGTGACAACTGGTGGCAGCGGTGGGATCTACTGCACCCCGTGAACGGCGCTTCCTGCAGTAAGTGACTGGGGAACAGTAAAACGAAGGGGGATTGACGGGGACCAGGCGTGCTGAAGATTCAGAGAGAGAGACGGTTTCAGGGGGCGGTTAACCCCTGGGAGTGTGTCACCAGAGAGAAGGACTTTTGCAGTAACAGGGTCCCCCGGGGGATTGCAGCGAGCGGTCCCAGGGGCGGAGGAGTCTGCAACTCGACCCTGGCAAAGAGGTGGTGACCTCAAGAAGGACTGGCACACTAGGGGCTTTTCCTGGAAACCGTGGACAGCTGCCCGGCCTGCGAGTGGCCAGCCGGGAGATGTACGCTAAACGCCTTAAGAGCGACCTGGTGGAGCTGTGCAGGCAGAGGGGGCTGCGCGTCGGGAGGTCCACCAAGGAACAGCTGATTGCCCAGCTGGAGGAGAGGGATCGCTTGGATGACCCGATCCCTGTCCCTGAGGGAAGCCGCCCGGCGGACGCAGCGTGGGCCCTGGGGCCTGACCAGGCTGGGAGGGGTCAGACTGCTGCCCAGGACACCCCGAGACCCTTCCTACCTATGCCTGGGGGAGGGGTTGTGGGAAGCCCAGCGAATACCGAGGGCCCCCTGACCCCAGCAGCCAGCAGGGGATCCTCCCAGCGGAGCTCCCCATCCCTGGAGCGGATGCGGCTGGAATGGGAGAGGGAGAGGAAAATGAGGGAGCTGGAGGATCATGAAAAACAACGTCAACATGAGGAGAAACAACGTCAACATGAGCAGGAGGAGAAGGAGAAACAACGTCAACATGAGCAGGAGGAGAAGGAGAGGGAGCGTCAGGAGAAGGAGAGGGAACGTCAGGAGAAGGAGAGGGAGCGTCAGGAGAAGGAGAGGGAACGTCAACATGAGCAGCAGGAGAAGGAGAAACAAAGACAGCATGAACTGGAGCTGGCCAGGCTGAGGAGCAGTGGGGCCCCGGCTGCGGTGAGTGAGGGGGGACCCAAGACTGCAAGGAGCTTTGATAAGTGCTTCCTGGCCCAGCGGAAGGAGGGGGAGGACATAGATAGCTTCCTGACGGCCTTTGAGAATGCCTGCGAGCTGCACAGGGTTGACCCTGCAGACAGGCTCCAGTTCCTCACCCCCTTACTGGACCCCAAAGCCGTGGAGGTCTACAGCCGGATGACAGGGGCAGAGGCAGGGGACTATGAACTGTTCAAACAGGCTCTGCTCCGTGAGTTTGGGCTGACCCCCGAGATGTACCGGAGAAGGTTCCGGAGTCAGCGTAAAACGCCTGAGGTCACCTACCTACAACTGGTCAACAGGATGCAGGGATATGCCCGCAAGTGGACAGCGGGGGCCCAAACTAAAGAGGACCTGCTTGACCTGTTTGTACTGGAGCACCTGTATGAACAGTGCCCTTCCGACCTGAGGCTGTGGCTGGTGGACAAAAAGCTCGCGAACCCCCAGCATGCAGGGCAGCTGGCCGACGAGTTTGTGAACAGTCGGTCAGGGGGTAGCCGGGAGGAGTCCCAAAAGAACAGGCCCCCCCCGATGCAGAGAGAGAGTCACCATGGGGCCTCCCAGCGGGGAAATAGGGAGAACCCCCTCCAAAGGGGAACGCCTGGTGTCGGGCCCCTCCGACCCGTTCGAGGGGACCAACGTGACCTGAGCTGCTATCACTGTGGCCAGAGAGGCCACGTACGGGCCCAGTGCCCCGGGCTCAGGGACAAACTGAGCAGACCCAACCTACCCAGGGTTAACTGGGTAGGGACTCAGCTGGACGAGGGGCAGGCGACCCAGGAAAGGGGGGCTACCAGTTTGCCACCTGCTCAGGAGGGAAGAGTACCCCCAGCCAGCCCCGCCAGAGGGCTGGAGGCTCTGGACTCAGGGTGCTCGGTTTACAGGGTGGGTGCGGGGCTGTCCCTCCGGAGAGAGTGCCTTGTTCCCCTGGAGGTGGATGGGAGGAAGGTCAATGGATACTGGGATACGGGCGCGGAGGTGACGCTGGCCCGGCCCGAGGTGGTGGCCCCAGATCGGGTGGTGCCCAACACCTACCTGACCCTGACGGGGGTGGGCGGGACCCCATTTAAGGTGCCCGTGGCAAGGGTACACCTGAAATGGGGGACCCAGGAGGGCCCCAAGGATGTGGGGGTACACCACCATTTGCCCACTGAAGTTTTGATGGGGGGAGACCTAGAGGACTGGCCAAGCGACCCCCAGACCGCCCTGGTTGTGACCCGTAGCCAGAGCCGGCGAGGGGCACTGCGACCTGACCCTGGGGAGGGTACCACACTGGAGGCGCGAGACCCTACTCGGGTGGGGAGGGAGCGCCGAGGGGCACGGCTCAGAGAGGCTGCGGCCTCAGACCTGGCCACGGAGGGGGAACCGGGCCCCATCCCTTCCCCAGCCGCTGAGTTCCAGGCCGAGTTGAGGAAAGATCCCTCCTTGCAGAAGCTCAGGGACCTGGCCAACCTCAGTGAGGGACGGACCATGAGGAGAGGCTGCCAGGAGAGGTTCCTGTGGGAGAAGGGGTTCCTGTACCGAGAATGGGCTCCCCCAGGGGAAGGGGAGTCCTGTGGGATCAGGAGGCAGCTGGTGGTCCCCCAGAAGTACCGCCGCAAGCTCCTGTCCCTGGCCCATGACATCCCCCTCGCAGGGCACCAGGGAATCCGGCGCACCCGGCAGAGGTTGCTACAGAACTTTTACTGGCCCGGGGTCTTTACCACCGTCCGGCAGTATTGCCGATCCTGTGACCCCTGTCAGAGGGTGGGGAAGGCCCGGGACAAGGGGAAAGCGGCGTTGAGACCTTTGCCCATCATAGAGGAGCCTTTCCAGAAGGTGGCCATGGACATCGTGGGGCCTCTCAGCAAGACGACCCGGTCGGGGAAGAAATACATTCTGGTGGTGGTAGATTTCGCCACCCGCTACCCCGAGGCAGTGCCCTTAGCTTCCATTGAAGCAAACACCGTGGCAGATGCGCTCCTGACCATTTTCAGCCGAGTGGGGTTCCCCAGGGAAGTCTTGACAGACCAAGGCTCCAACTTCATGTCGGCCCTGCTCCGGTGCTTGTGGGAGAAATGTGGGGTCCGGCATGACTGGGCCTCAGCGTATCACCCCCAGTCCAATGGGCTGGTGGAGAGGTTTAACGGGACGCTAAAGATGATGCTGAAAACCTTTATGAACCAGCACCCGCAGGATTGGGACAAGTACTTACTTCACCTGCTGTTCGCGTACAGGGAGGTGCCCCAGGAGTCTACCGGATTTTCGCCTTTCGAACTGTTATATGGAAGGAGGGTGAGGGGCCCCCTGGACCTGATGAGAGACGAGTGGGAGGGGAAGGCCACTCCCGATGGAGAGTCAGTGGTGGAGTATGTCCTGACCTTCCGAGAGAGACTGGCTGAACTCATGGGCCTGGCCAGGGAGAATCTGGCCAGAGCCCAGAGGAAGCAGAAGGTCTGGTATGACCGCACGGCGCGGGCCCGTGCCTACGCCACCGGGGATCAGGTGATGGTTCTCATCCCCGTGAGAAAGAACAAACTACAGGCCGCCTGGGAGGGCCCGTTCAAGGTCGTCAAGCAGCTCAATGAGGTAAACTATGTGGTGGAGCTGTCGAACCGGGCCCACCACCGCCGGGTGTACCATGTGAATATGATGAAGCCATATTATGCCAGGGGGAATGTGGTGTTAGCTGTGTGTGGTCAGTGGGAGGAGCAGGGAGATGACCCTTTAGTAGATCTATTCCCTGGGACCAGAGCTGGTTCCCCCCTGGAAACAATCCCCCTCTCGGATCAGCTCACCCCTGCCCAGCAAGCTGAGGTCAGGGGGGTGCTGCATCCGTACCGACAGCTGTTTTCCAACCAGCCTGGACGCACTAATCTGACTGTCCACCGGGTGCAGACAGGGTCGCACCCGCCGATAAGATGCTCCCCCTTCCGAGTCACAGGGAAAACTGCTCAGGACCTGGAAAGAGAGGTCCGGGACATGCTGGCTTTGGGGGTGATCCAGCCATCGGCCAGCCCTTGGGCCTCGCCGGTGGTGCTGGTCCCCAAAAAGGATGGGTCAGTCCGGTTCTGTGTGGACTATCGGAAGCTCAATGCCATCACTGTATCGGATGCCTACCCCATGCCCAGGCCGGACGAGCTCCTAGACAAGCTGGGAGGAGCTCGGTACCTTACCACCATGGACCTTACAAAGGGCTACTGGCAAGTGCCGCTGGATGCAGATGCCCGGCTGAAATCGGCCTTTATCACCCCTCTGGGGCTCTATGAGTTTCTGACCCTGCCTTTCGGCCTCAAGGGAGCGCCGGCCACCTTCCAGCGCCTGGTGGACCAGCTCCTGAGGGGGATGGAGAGTTTTGCCGTGGCGTATATTGACGACATCTGTGTCTTTAGCCAGACCTGGGAGGACCACGTGTCCCAGGTTAGACAAGTGCTGGACCGACTCCAGGGGGCTGGGCTGACTGTCAAAGCGGAGAAGTGCAAGGTGGGGATGGCTGAAGTATCTTACCTGGGCCATCGGGTGGGGAGCGGCCGCCTAAAGCCGGAACCGGCCAAGGTGGAGGTGATCAGAGACTGGCCCGCTCCCCACACCAAAAAGCAGGTCCAAGCCTTTATTGGGATGGCAGGATACTACCGAAGATTTGTGCCCCACTTTAGCGCCATAGCCACCCCCATCACTGAGCTATGCAAGAAGGGGAAGCCAGACAAGGTGGTCTGGACCGAGCAGTGCCAGGAGGCTTTCCGGGCGCTGAAGGAGGCTCTGGTCAGTGGCCCAGTTCTAGCAAACCCAGACTTTGACAAGCCCTTTGTGGTGTTCACCGACGCCTCCGACACGGGACTGGGGGCGGTGCTAATGCAGGAGGATGAAAAGGGGGAGAGACACCCCATCGTGTACCTGAGCAAGAAGTTGCTACCCCGGGAGCAACACTACGCGGCCATCGAGAAGGAGTGCCTGGCCATGGTGTGGGCCCTCAAGAAACTAGAGCCCTATCTCTTCGGGCGACACTTCACCGTCTACACCGACCACTCTCCCCTGACCTGGCTGCACCAGATGAAAGGAGCCAACGCCAAGCTCCTGAGGTGGAGCCTGCTCCTGCAGGATTACGACATGGACGTGGTCCACGTGAAGGGAAGTGCCAACCTGATAGCGGATGCGCTGTCCCGGAGAGGGGGCCCCGAACTTCCCCAGGTCACTGGTCACAGTGACCCCGCTCAGTTCAGTCTCGAAGGGGGGAGAGATGTGACGATGTGACGCAGCAGGGAGGGGGGAGTGTTGACCTGGGAATGTGCCCTGGGGACGGGAGACCTGAGAGCCTGTCACCTGAGCCAGGAGGGGGAGGGGGAGGTAACACCTCTGCCCAGGAATGTGGTTGGAGGCTGCAGCAGGGAACCTGCTCGGTGGGTTTAGTTTCAGTTTGGGGCTGGGTGGAGGAACACAGGGAACCCCAGGGCTGGGGTCTAAGCTCCCTGCTCCCCCAGAAGGACTTCACTGAGGGGTCCTGGGTGTACCCACAAGCTCTGTTTTGGACTGTGTTCCTGTTGTCCAATAAACCTTCGGTTTTACTGGCTGGCTGAGAGTCTCAGTGAATCCCAGGAAGAGGGGTGCAGGGCCTGGACTCCCCCACACTCCGTGACAAGGCTCAAATCTGAATCAGAGCCTGGACTTAGTGTGCTATGTAGACATACCCTGTGGAAGTTAAATAGGATTTGGATCAGGCCTAGGTGATAGAGGAGGGTTAAGAGAAGTAGACAATATCGCATGGCAAAAGGCTAATATGGCATCCACTGACTCCCACTCTTGGTGCATCTGTTTTTAGGCTGGAATGAAAAGGAACTGGATTACTCTTGCCACAGCTGCTTCCCACTGGTAGCAACAACACACAAAACTGATAATGCCCCCTGAAAATGCAAGGGGTGAAGAAAGCCCTTGCCATTGTTCCTGGGCTGAGGAAGCGGGAGCAATAACCAGGTAGGCTCTCTCCTGTTATAGCGAAACTCCACTTAACTGTGACTTTTCTGTGTGAAAATAAACACTCCACTTCAGGACTTAGATTACGTGGTGATGGACACTATAGAGAAAAAAAAACATAGACAGGTAGATTAGACAGGTAGACAGATGTGAGGGCTCAGTTGTATACTGATTTATAATTGGTTTTAATTTACAGAAAAAAAAACCCCAAACCATAGCCTATGGCACACCTCTGTTTAAGAGCATTTGTCTTTAAATGATTGACATTTCTAAAAAAAGTGATTGTGAAACTCCAATCATGTGCAGGCTGCAGTTCAATGAATTGAATGCATGATCATTCCACATACCCGCAGACATGAATAGCTGAGTGTGGATCATCCAAATAAACCCCTCGGCATTGCACATTCTTATCTATGCACTCCTTCCTCTATTTTAACTCAATTCTATTCAAAGAATTGCAGCTGCAAATACTTGGACCATTTAAAAGTGTTAAATTGTCCTGATCCAATACAAATAAATAACAATAATAATGTTTTCTTCCAAATTTAGAAGCAGATTCTGTGAGCATCTTCGCTTTATTTTGTGGGATTACCTGGAAGAATCATGGCTAGCATGGCTCTGGAGCACACTGTGTACACAGTGGGAGCTCAGTTTTGAAACATTGGGACCTTAATAGGACAATATATTAACAGCTGCGATTTTAAAAAATGGAAGTTTGGAGTTAACAGAACTGTACGTCTCTATAGAATAAAACATTTATTGCTGTATTAGCAAACAAGCAGGTCAATTTTTGAGGGATGAGAAATAGGTCTGGGAGAAAAATTTTGGTCAAATAGTCTATACACTGAAAAATGCAGCTTTTGGGCCAATTAAATGATGAATGAATTTGGTGAATAGTTTTGGTTGAATAAAAAATTGAATTTTTTTTAAAAGTCTAAATAGTTTGTTTTGACATTTTCACAAGGAAACGTTTTTACTTTTTGTCTGAAACAATGTTTCCTTTCTAAATTTAGCTATATTTTTAAAAAAAAACAACAACATTCAAAGTGTAAAAAAACCCTTGAAATGTAAGCAATAAAACAAAAAACTTCATTTCAGGTTGAAACACTTTTTTTTTCCTTCCAGAGTTTTGGTTCAGCCACCAAACCCAAAACTCAATTATTCACTCAGTTCCAGTGAGAAATCTGTGGCTGAGAGAGCTCCTTTCCCACAAGTTTATATAATACAGAGACACTCCGATATGATGGTGATGAGCCTGATGCACAAACCTAGACAAATTACATTAGATAGAAAAGTTGCTCAGCAAAGACCTTCCTTTAGTGACCTCCTGTTGGAGTGATCTGGAAAGGACGTTTGAGTTCGGTCTCTTAGGTTCAGTGTTAATAGGGAGGGTTCAGCTCCATTTTGCTTATTTATATCAAACCCATTTTTTTCCCTATAGTTTTTAATAGCAAAAATAGTGACTTTGATTTTCCCTTTTATGAAACCTCGGAGTGAGAGAGAATCCCCTTTAAAGAGATACCTCCTCAGCTGTACTCACTGTTGCTTGTCCTCGCACTGCAGTGCTCTTTACATTCCTGACATCTGCCCCAGAAAGTTTGGAAACACCTGGACTAGCATTCTCATCAGCAAGCGCTGGATCCACCTCTGCATTCGTGGATGGCTGGGAAATGCAATATGGAAATGTTACATTGGAGTCTTGCCTGCAATACGAATCATTCCTAAACCATTTTTGCCATGTGGCTTGTCACGCTGAACATACACCCTTACCACACAAAAATGCTTTCTGTTGGAGCTCAGACTTCTACTCCCTGCTGCCAGCCCTGCAGTTGCTCGTATTCTCAGTTTGGGGACAGCTTTCGTCTTCAGAGGGTTTCTTTTGTATCCACAGCGTCATGCCATGTCCGCCATCGTTGAGAAATCACATTCATCAAAGGGATCTTCACAGAGCATGCTATTTTTACTTGGCTTCCAGCTCATTTCCCTTCTGCGAACCTCAGTCCATGCTGCTCTCATTTTCCCCTTGGAAGGGAAGTGGTAAAAGAATTTGCCACTACTCTGCCCATTAGTACAAAAGGAAAACACACAATACACCATCCTGACCGGGTATTTGGTTTGCTTTCCGAACCAACTCGCAGGGCAGCTCAGCTGTGCAATCTCTTTCCTTCTCCTCAAGCCTGCCACCCTGCGCAAGGCCTTCTTTTTATTCACAGCACTGCATTTCCCCTACCTTTACTCCTCCCACTACCAGCCAGCAGCCACTCGATCCATTCATGCCATAGTGTCCAATTGTTTCAATAACCACCATCACTCCACAGACCAGCAGGGAACTCTTGGGGTAGGAAATGTGGGGGTTAGCCTGGGACTGTTTTGTCTCCTTTCAGGCAACACGATGGGTTGTGGGATTGGCATTCCTGGCTCCCCCTCTCCTTCCAGCATAGCAGCAGGTGGGGGGAGTGGGTGAATGTTAGGGAAAACTCTGTAACTATTATTGGGGATGCAAATGAACCTGGAGGAGAGGGTTGGGAGTGTGGGGAGGAGCTAAGGTTTGCTCTGCCAGTGAGAGGGAGGTGAATGAAGTACCAGGTCTACATTAGAAAAGATGTGCTGGTATAGCTATACCAACCTGGCTATACAGGCAAACCCGCCTAGTGTACACACAGTTTGTACACAGAGTGCTTTTGCCAGTCTAGCTTATACTAGTTCAGCAAGCGAAATAAGATATGCCAGCCAAAGCACTTTAATGCCAGTATAACTGTGTCTGCATTAAGACTTTAGCTGGTATAGAAATGTCACCAAAATACGATATCCCTAACTGACATTACTATTTCAGAGTAGCAGCCGTGTTAGTCTGTATTCGCAAAAAGAAAAGGAGGACTTGTGGCACCTTAGAGACTAACCAATGTATTTGACCATAAGCTTTCGTGAGCTACAGCTCACTTCATCGGATACATATTACTATATCGCTAACGTTTCTAGTGAAGACCTGACCTAAGAGGATTGCTGGGGAGGCACACCTGGCAGGGGAAAGCACCTATTCACAGTCATTTCACCCTTCAAGCACAGGCGGGGATGGCACCAGCAAGGGACTGTGGGGTCTCAGGACCGGATCATTGAGAGGAGGGGACAGCAATGCGTAGAGGCTGGGCCTTCCTGCCTGTGGTAGGATGTGGGGAGAGGACAGTGTTCACAGGCTCTGAGGAGGATGGCAGCAGGGAAAGGGGAACTAAGATTGAATCAGGGCTGTCTCCCTAGGCAGAAGCTCGTGGGATCTAGCAGCTGAAGTTTAGACTGCCTATGGATCTTGTAGCCTTTGCTCCTGTCTAGCTCCACCAGAGTAGCTGCAGTGGCAGCTCTAGTGTAGACAAGGTGCTGGCAGTCTCTAGATTTGCTCTGAGATAGTAGTTTTAGATTACACGGTGCTTAAAATGCTGGTGGCCTCCTGGAGCCCTGCATCCCACGGGTGGGGCTGCATCACTGTTAGCAATGGAGAGCAATTGTTCAGAAAAAAACCTAGTGTAGACACAACCTTTGTACCGTGGCAGCCCAGGAGAGAAAGCAGGAAATTAAATGCAGGGAGCAGCCTAGGTTTGTTTTTCTTTTACACAGTTACCATTGTTTTGTCTCAGAACTCTCCCAGCACAGGGCACCATTGGTGGGGAGAAGGAAGCTGGCAGACTGCGGGGAGCGCAGGAGTTCAGATTACAGTATGGTGATTTGCATTTCCATGGCACTAGTGATGTCACGGGCCTACACTAATCAAGGTCTCCTGAGGCACTGAAGACAAAGGGGAGCGACAACAAGCATGGAAACAAAGTAGACTCAAAGGACAGAAGCCAAGCTTAAAAAAGAAATGCATTCAGCAGGCGCTCAGTCATATACTCACGAACACAGGAGTGATGGCAGGGTCATAATTTTTTTCTTTGCAGTTCACCTTTAAACTCCCCACTCGCACGCCTCCCAGATTTGCAGGGCTGGATTTGTCACTGAATAACATCCCCTTCCCCCAACCTTCCCCTGATTAGCAAACAAAAAAAGGCAGCTGCTTCAGTCTCCCTGCTAGAGAGATGCCCAGGAAGTGTCTGATGGGAGGTGGATTGAAAGAAGGAAGCGGAACTCAAAAGGAAATATTCTAGCTTTCCCTCCACAAACAGATGCCCTTCTGCATTTTTGTCAATAAGGTCTTGCGACAGGGACTTTCTGCGGGCATGCCAGCCCAGGATGGGCTATTCACTTCTAGATCTGTGATGGATTTGATTTGCTCGTGCCACATTACCCCAAAACACTGCAGGAACTAGAGAGTGGACTTATGTGAATAACTAGGGAAGAAAAGCAACCATATTTTCATCAATCATCCTGTAACATTTTTTTTGCTGTGGGAATGATCAGGTGTCTATCATCAGATGAATTATTCTATGGATGGACCCGACAACCGGAATTTGGCCCAGAATTTAAAATCAGTATAAGCATGCGTTTATAAAACCTAAAACCTGTAGAATCCTTCCACTGTTTTTTTTTTTAATTCCAAAGAAAACAGCTGTTTTTTTAAAATATGCCAACATTCAGTGTTTGCAACACAAACATGGCAGTGCTAAGATCCTGAAAGTGAAACTGACTGTAAGTACAAATTAGGGAAATTGATTTCAATGATTTTCATTGTCCAGCCAGAGAAAAATGCAAAAACTAAACAAGGAGAATATAAACAGTGAGAAGTACACTGAGTTTTTAAAAAATCACACTGTCAGTAACTTTAAAAAATGAACTTGTTTGTTTACATAATAAAAATTTTAGTTGACAGTGGCCAAAATATGCAAATTTGGGTGTCTATAGTTAGGCACCTAAATCCATGTTTAAAACACCTGAAGCTAGTCCAGGCTAATGGTTATGCAGGTCTATAAAAACATGAATGGTGTGGAGAAAATGAATAAGGGAATGTTATTTAGCCCTCTACATAACACATGAACCAGGAGTCACCCAATTAAATGAATAGACAGCAGGTTTAAAACAAACTAAAGGAAGTACTTCTGCATACAACGCACCGTCTGCCTGTGGAACTAATCGCCAGTGGATGTTGTGAAGGCCAAAATTATAACTGGGTTCAAAAAAGAATTAGATAAGTTCATGGAGCATAGTCCATCAATAGCTATTAGCCAAGATGGTCAGGGACGCAACCCCATGCTCAGATGTCCCTAAGCCTCTGACTGCCAGAAGCTGGGACTGGATAACAGGGATGGATCACTCAGTGATTGCCCTGTTCTGTCCATTCCTTCTAAAACATCTGGCAGCAGCCACTGTTGGAAGACAGGATACTGGGCTAGATGAACCATTGATCTGACCCAGTGTGGCCATTCTTATGTTCTTGTGTTAACCTTTATTGGTCCACACCCCCACAAATGGACAACAAATCATCCCATGTTTCAGAGTAACAGCCGTGTTAGTCTGTATTCGCAAAAAGAAAAGGAGTACTTGTGGCACCTTAGAGACTAACCAATTTATTTGAGCATAAGCTTTCGTGAGCTACAGCTCACTTCATCGGATGCGTACTGTGGAAAATACAGAAGATGTTTTTATACACACAAACCATGAAAAAATGGGTGTTTATCACTAATAAGCTGATAAACTGATAAAAACTAATAAACTAATAAACTGATACACAAGTACTCCTTTTCTTTTTGCAAATCATCCCATGACTCACTCATTCCTCCACTGATTTGCAGCTTGTTTTTTATATTAGAAATTCAGGTCTCATCTACCTTGGAAGACTCTGGGGCAGGGATGTCAAACTCGTTTGGTGGAGAGGGCCAGATTCCATATTTAATTATGGTCCATGTGCCAGGATTTATATTGAGGACTTCATATCCTCTCAATACATAGCAGGTCTCCCACTGATGTCAGAGGGAGGTCTGAATAGAGAACAAGAAGAGACCACAACCTTCATGCAGAAACTCAACTTTTATTAAGTATCAGAGGGGTAGCCGTGTTAGTCTATACCCACAAAAACAACGAAGAGTCCAGTGTCACCTTAAAGACTAACAGATTTATTTGGGCATAAGCTTTCATGGGTAAAAAACTCACTTCTTCAAAAGTCAACTTTTATTATTTATTATTCAGTATATTGTTGTCACACTCAGACCTTGTCTGCACTAGTAAGGGTCAGCAAATGCTCCTAGTGGAGACACAGCTTTTGTCGGTATAGCTTATACTAGTTCCCCGAACAAAATAAACTATACCAGCAAAAGGACTTTTTTGCCAGGGTAACTGTGTCTACATTAGGATATGATTTTTTCACACTCCTAAGCAACACGGCTATGCCGTGAAAACTTTAACGTGTATGTCAGGTCTGAGTGAGAAAGTCTGCTCCTCTTTAGGCCACTGCTATTTCCGCCCTTCATTTCCCTTCCTTTCACTGTTTCTCACTCTTTTCTGCCTTTGTGAATCTCCTGTTTTGTTCACTCTGCTTTTCTTTCCCTGCAGCCGTTCCCAATTCCCATCCCTCAGAGACTTTATTCCCACCCCATTCCCCATTCCATCTGGTAAACTGATCAGCAATGGAATAGTTAACATTGACATTGATAGATCTTCATTGGGCTTTCCGGGTGAGGCTCCAAAGAGATTAATAGGATATCAGGAAGTTCACCTCTCTAATTCATTGTGTCAGGCTGCTTGCAGGCTCAGGCAGATATCACGACATCAGGTCAGGTTATCTCTGCAGTCATGAGAAGTGTGCAGCTCCTGGGCTGTCTGTTTGATAGCCCAGTTATGGTGACTGGAATTATGACGTCTAAATATACAAGACTTACAGCAGGCGATTGAGAGGGGAAAAGACTTTACTCCAGGCTTGTCTACATGGGGAAATTTACCAGCAAAACTATACTAGGATAGTGCTAGCACTGTAGTTATACCTGTATAACTCCCAAAATGGGCATTCTTAGGGCATGTCTTCGCTAGCAACGTTAAAGCGCTGCCATGGCAGCACTTTAACGTAGCGGTGTAGTCGCGGCTCCTCCACAAGGGGCGTAACTACCAGCGCCGGGAGCGCGGCTCCCAGCACAGGTGCACTGTCTACACTGCCACTTTACAGCACTCAAACTTGTAGCGTTATGGGTTTCCCTGAGCGAGAAAGTTGCAGCGCTATAAAGTGGCAGTGTAGACAAGGCCTTAGTCCAGAATAGATGTGTCCACATGGGGAGTTATACAGTATAGCTATAGAGGTATACTTATACCAGTATGGTTCTGCTGGTAAATTTCCCCTGTACACAAGTCCTCAGACTGTTTTAAATGTCTGCTGTTTGTTTCTGTTAACACCTACTGAAGTCCAGTGATTAGTGAACAATTGAGAGAAAGGATGGCTTTGTTAAGGATCCAACCCGAGCTCACAGTACACATCTCTGACCCCAGCTTCCCCTTCCACAAGAAAGTCCTATAGCAAAACCAGGGAAGATCAGATTGATATTCAATTCCTGATACTTCTAACATAAATAATGAGTGTGTAGTGTGTGTTTGTAATATAAGAATTGTTGTACTGTAACAGACCTGACGTCCATTTAGCCCAGTGTCCTGTCTTTGACAGTGGCCAACACCAGAGGCTTCAGAGGAAGTGTAAGAACAGCGCAGTAGCAGATGTAGGATAATCTGCTCCCCGCATTATTCTCAGCCTGCTCTACAAGAGTTAGAGATCAGCTTAAGGCCTGAAGCATTAGTTTTAACATCCCTTTCTAATTTTTATCACCACTCCAAACATTCTTGTTATCTATACAGATGTCCAACCCCTTTCTGAATCTTGCTAAATTCTTGGCCACAACAACTTCCAGTGGCAATAAGTTCCACAGTGTAATTAAGTGCTGTACGAAAAAGTATTTCCTTTTATCTGCTTTGAATTTGCCAGGTTTTAAATTTCAGTATATACAAAACAACCTTTCAGGCCCTTTTATATGTCATCAAGAAGCAAAAAGAGGGCATACACCCAATTTAAAAAATGCTCCTTTGCACTGCTCCTTCAATGGACCCTATGTCCATTGAAAAGCACCTGAAAATTGGGAACAGCATGATCCCAAGATGCCTTGGGACAATACTGTTTCTTAAAAATCCATGATATGTACTTTCTTGGGTTTGTAATTCTCTAGTCTTGTGTGTGTTTTCTATGTTCCATCATTTCATGCAAAGTTTATATTTTGGAAATAATTTTTTTTTAAATCAAAAGAGAAAATAAATTACTTGTCCTGTAAGATTCTTGGAAAGATGAGGCAGTGTGGCATAGAGGGTAGGGAGAGAGATGAGCCTGCACATCCCTGCTGTCCAACAGACCCCTTTGGCCAGGCTGACATTGACTAAAGCAGTAGTTCAGGGCTGCTGGAACTTCTGCATGGTTGATGTATTTGTTTCCCCATCAGCCCTTGACTTGCTCAGTAGGAATGTCATTATGTTTGATAGGTTTCAGAGTAGCAGCCGTGTTAGTCTGTATTCGCAAAAAGAAAAGGAGGACTTGTGGCACGTTATAGACTAACAAATTTATTTGAGCATAAGCTTTCGTGAGCTACAGCTCACTTCATCACTTCATGAAGTGAGCTGTAGCTCACGAAAGCTTATGCTCACATAAATTTGTTAGTCTCTAAGGTGCCACAAGTACTCCTTTAATACCTTATTTCTTTTTAGTGACAAGATTTGAAGTTCTCCTAGCAGAAGAAATGGAAAGAGCATTAACTATAGAATCATGATGTAGTTTATATTTCTAAAGCACATTATGTCATGGTGGCTCTCAAAAAACTTTACAAATTGATGGCCCACACATGAGTGCTTCCTACAAGATGTGGAGCACCCTTAATCCCAACTGCCTTATCTGGAAGATAAGGGCACTTCCACCCTCCCAGGAGGCACACTCAGCATGCTGGAGTGTGTCTTTAACAAACATACACAAGAATCATTCCATCCATCAGTGAAATGCAGCCATATCTGGTGAGGAATGCACACAGCTGGATGGAAGGATAATTTATTTATTTATTGTAACAGCTAGGAGCTCCAGTCATGGGCCAGGACCCCATTGTGCTAAGCACTGTGCAAATGCAGAACCAGACAGTCCATGCCCCAAAGAGCTTACAAGTTAAGTATAAGGCAAGAGACAACGGATGGATACAAACAGACCAAAGGGGAAACAATGAGACAAGGAGTACAAGGAAGTGATAAGACAATACTTGTCAGGATGTTAGGCAAGGATGACCTAGCGGTTAGGGTGTTAGCCTAGTGCTTGAGGGAGGAGCTGGGTTCAATTTGTTGCTCTGCTACAGACTTCCTGTGTGACCTTGGGCAAGTTACTTAGTCTCTCTGTGCCTCAGTTCCCCATCTGTAAAATAGGAATAAAAGTACTTTCGCTTCCCAGGGATGTTGTGAGGATGAATACGTTAAAGGTAGAAAGGTACTCGGGTACTGTGATATTGGGGGCCAAATAAGTACAGTAGATAAATAGGTCTACCCATGAACCTCTGGTTATAAAAGCAGGAAATAATTCTTGCTTCTTTGTGGCTGGGGTTCATTCCCTTTTAGTCCCAGTATATCTCCCACTCCCCGCAACCTCACAACCTAAATCCCAATTCTACAAACACTTAATCCCATGAATAGCCTCAGTGAAGCCAATGAGCAAGTAAAGTTATGCCGGTGTTTAAATGTTTATAGGATCAGCACTTAGGGCTGGGTTCTCTGATCCACTAAGCAGCTCAAAGTAAATGTAAACCAGCCAAAGATTCCCCGTGTGGACTCCTAGACTAATTGCACTGCCCAGCCCACCATCAGAGAAGGAAGATGGTAGGGAGGGAAAAGGAGGGGGCATGGCAGAGCAAGGTTCTCTTCTGCCAAATTCCTCACTGTTGTAATGTCCCTAAGTTAAAGCTGTCCCCCTACACCTTTAAACTACACAAGCCCAATTTTTCCTCCTTTGTAAGTCACTTTTATGGCAGCTTTGAATTTTCACTGTGGGTCTGAATCTGCTGCCACTGACATCAGCAGCAAATCAATCAGTGACTTCAATGGGATCAGGATCGTGTCCAGAGAAATTAAACACAGGAAAGTACTTAACTCACCTTGTCCTCCCCTGCCCAGTCTCCAACAGAATTTACAGTCCCTGTCATGGCAATATTCATACAACAGTTTCCCTAGTAAATCTAGGATTTTCTTTTCTTTTTCCCTCGGATGTGAAGCCTGATTCTGATCTCCTTTACCCCAGTGTAAATCAGGACTAACTCACAGCAAAACCAGTGTGAGTGGAGAATTAAGCCCCCGATCTATGTCTTTGCTTTACTGTCACTGCAGTCACCTAACCAGCCTTCCTGGTTAACAACTGACCTGCAGGCATGTTTGTTATGGTGCACAGGAAATACCACTGGAGAGCAGATTTAATCAATGCTCAAGCCAGGAATTAAAACGGTAGAGGATGGGAAGGAGGACTCCTATTCTCAAGTGACCTAAGAAAGTTGCTCAATTGATCGGAAGGGCCGCTAGAGCAGTAATTAGGCATTGCTGTCTCTTATCTCTATGTACCAGACGTTGCTGTATGGGTGTTTTTCCCCTCACTCATTCTTTTTATTTAATAAAAGGGTCAATTTGGCGTTCATAAACTGGGCTTGAACCCTGGCATAATATGGGTAAACGTGCAAGCTTCCCCGTGTACACCCCTGTCCTGCAGCTCCCCTGCTATTCCAGACATGCCCCCCTGCACTGCTTCTCCCACTGTGCACTTCAGTTCCCATCAACAGTGCCGTCTGGGCATCACGTAGCCAGTTCATAGCAAATCCCTCCACTTCACCCAGCAAGTGCAAGCTTCTTGTCCTCACCTTCAAGGTTCTTCATAGTCGGGTGTCCCCATTGGTCTACTCTAGTCTCTTGTGGCCTGATTTTCAAAGGTGTTGAGCATCCACAGCTTCCCTTGACTTCAGTCGGAGTTGTGGATGCAGCCACTGGACCATTCGGCACCATTCTGAAGGTCAGCCTGGTATTGGTAATGCCCAAACATAGGATTGTTTACCCATGGGTGTGCATACACCATCTCCTCTCAATATACCACTGATTATTTAGTTATTATTACATATTTGTCTTTGGCATATTTGTCTGGAGAATGTCTCACAGTTTTCTTCTTGTTTGTTTTTGTGTTTCAGCAGCACACTCCCTATTGTGAATAATTACAAAAACGGGCACTGTCAAAAGAGGCTATTTTGTAAAAATTCCCAACTGCTTAGCCAATGTCTCTTTGATTTCATACCTATCAAAAATGCTCACAATGCACTTATAATGTCATGAGACATTTGGTCATATCCTGCTCTCTGTTAGATAGGCGTAAATCCAAAGTTACTCCATAGACTTCAGTTAAGTTAGTCTAGATCTATATAGTCTAACTGAGAGCAGAATTAACTCCATGGAAAACCATGGCTCTAGGTCTAGGTCATGGTAATTGGCTGTAATGTGGTAATTGGCTCATGAGTTCTTGAGACTGGGATGGAATTGTGTCACAGGCCACTTGTGCTATGCGCTCTGGCCCCAGTTCTGCCAAGACTTTCAAACATGCTTAACTTTAAGCACATGTGTAAGTTTTTGAAGGCTTGTGGCCTATGTCATGTATATGAGGAAGTGGGGGAAGGTGCAGGGAGAAAGCAGGGGTTTCTTCCTGACCTAGATGTCAACCTGCTCATGTGCTGAAGCATGAGGACTGAGAACCTTTATAATACTCATCCATGCTTCTGTCACTGCAGATGCTGTTCTTATTCATATAAGTGTTTAATCCTTTTATTTAGTCTTTCTAAGATTATACAAACATATAGAAGAGACATAATATGTCAGATTAATTCCGAGTGTAACTCCAGTGAATTTAGTAGAGTTACACGAGGGATAAATTTGGACCATTGCACTTACACACAATATTTCTGTTCCTCCCCAAATGCATGAGCACTTTCCTAAGAACTATTCTCTGCAAAGATTTCCTGACAAGTCTTTTCATACAATTAGTTGGCCACTTCTTCAATTTGGCTTGTTCTCTGCACTTCCCACGCAGAGATAAATGGTAATTGGGGTAAAATACAACATGGCTTTACAAAAGGTAAATCATGTTGGACCTATCTGATCTCTTTCTTTGAGAAGATAACTGAATTTTTAGATAAAAGAAATGTAGCAGCTCTAATCTACCTGGATTTTAGTAAGGCATTTGATACAGTTCCACATGGGAAATTAGTAGTTAAATTGGAGAAGATGGGGATTTATATGAGAATTGAAAGGTGAATAAGGAACTGTTTAAAGGGGAGACTACAATGGGTCATGCTAAAAGGTGAACTGTCAGGCTGGAGGGAAGTTACTTGTGGAGCTCCTTAGGGATCAATCTTGGGACCAATCTTATTTAACGTTTTCATTCATGACGTTGGCACAAAAAGTGGGAGTGTGCTAATAAAATCTGCAGTTGACACAAAGTTGGGAGGTATTGCCAATACAAAGTAGAAGCAGAATATCGTAAAAGAAGATCTGGAGGACCTTGAAACTGGAGTGAAATGGGATTAAATTTAATAGTGCAAAGTGCAAGGTCATACTTACTACACATACAGGTAAGTGATAATTCCCTGAAAACTCCATGAGTCAAACAGCATAGAGTTTTCAATCTTTTCTGCACCCTTCCTGTGTATAGTCCTTTGAGGTGGGATAATCTGGCCACATTTATTTCTTGTTGGTGACATTTTAAAAAGCAGTTTAGTATCTCAACTGTTTTCAAATCACTACTTTAATCCCCTTCCTCATTTATTAATGTACTTCATTTCTCCCTATATGCCATGTTCTTCTACATTTGTAAAAGCCCTCTTAGCCCATTCAATAGCATTAGCTTATTTTGCTGTTTTTCTATATTCCTTGTATACCTTAACTGATTCTGAGAATTCTTGTTTGGTTGCCTCCTCCTTTTCTATTTCCAGTTCATATGGATATTGACCTCAGAACACCTTGTGAAGTCATATGGACTGATTCTTATTTCTTGTATTCTTTTCAGAGAAACTGCAGTTGTAGTACCTCATTTATAGTGTCTTTTAGGATTCCCTAGCATTTTTTCACACACATGGATTTTAATAATTCCTCTCTCTGCATCTTACTCACCAGATTTAATAATTGCCTAAAATGAGTTTTCTTGAAGTCTAATGCCTTGTACTACAGCATTCTATGAATTCATTCTTTACTATGGTCAATACAAATACTGTGTGTATGGTCACTGGTCCAACCTTCCCAATTGTTCTCGTATTCCCAGGAAGTTCCTCCTAATAGAGCTAGGTTGAAGTCTCCCCAAATTGGAATCCCTGCTTCCTGGAGTTATAAAATTGTTTTTTATACAACTCAAGGACGTCCTTGATATTGCCTATTTAGCTGTCTTTGTTAGCCACAAGATATCTTTTTTACATCCCCCATGAACACAGCATCCTGACACTAAAAGTACATTGAGAGTTGGTCCCAAGAATTGCCCCTTGTTTCCACTCACCTCTTGTCCTGTAGGTTTGTAGCAAATGATCATAGTTGTTTCTCCATTGCCTTTCATACTTTGTATCTAATCCAAAGAATGTTGTCAAATAGAAGCTCCCTAAACTAAAAATAGTTTTCACTTAAGACACAGCAAAGAAATATTGACTGTATATTGAATATTCTCTGTTTTCACTGCCTACTGAAAGGAAATAGTCCAGTGTGAGGGAGAAAATGACAATTATTTGTATTTTGGTTAGACTGAGTTAAAAAATGCTTTCTCCTGTCATACAACCACTGAGACACCTAGCGGTGGAAATGTTTACTGCTCTTGGCAGTTGGAACTCACATCTCAGGAGAGCATCCATTTTAAAACATCATTTTGGGTTCCATCCTGCTGGAATTAAGTCGATTGAAGTATCATGCCTGTTATGTATATAATGTTTTGAAAAATAATTAGAGCTGTAAGAAATCTCTCTTTAAAAAACCAGAAGTCATAGTGGAATCCAAACTTTGTTTCATGTACATATTCCATGCTCTGCCTTGGATCATCCAAAGGGTTAACAAACAATTTCAACAAACCTGGCTCGGCTTTAGAATTTCACACCAAAACCACATGAATGTTTTAGTTTCGGTGTGAAATCAAGCAAAACTTTTTGGTTTTGACTGAGTTTTGTTTTGAGTTTTGGGTCTCCTTCCAACCTAATACTGAATGTAAAATGGAGGGGAGAGGGGGAGAAATTGCAAATCCGTGTGGACTGAAACACTCAAAACTGAAACTACAGACTACCACATGCCTCTAATTATAGCAAACAAAATGAGTCCATGATATAACTTCATCGCAGTTACTGGTGCTATCTACCTGGGATGTATTTGGCCTACTGTCTATATTGATCTGCAGAATGTTGTGACAGCAGTATTATGGAGTAGTGATCTGTGTAGTATTACATTTAAGAGTAACTCGCTAGTGGGGCTCCTCTGTTACTACTTTTGGGTCCCAAATCTGCTTTTTCCACCAGCTAATTGACATGGGTTTTTACCATACACCCATCTTGGGGCTGGTATTAAAATCTAGCAGTTGGATAAAATGTTAGCACAAAGCTTAAGGTCACAGCTTAAATGTAATGACTAGTTCTATATAATAGCAGGGGTTCATTAAATGGCTTTATTTTTCTAACTTGAAAATTTTTCACTTGTGATTAAAATTGGGGGAAATTTCTCACACTAAGATTTTTTTGGAGTGAAAAATGCAGATTTGGTGACACCAAAATGTTTTGTGAATTTGTGTAGATTTTGCCAAATAGTTCATTTAGGAAAAAACAAAAAAATACCCCCTCAAATATCAAAATGTTTTGTTTGACATTTTGAAAGGAAACATTTCCATTTTCCCCACTGAGATATGGAAGTATGGTATAAAAGAGCCTATTTTGGTACTAAAAGATGTTGCCTAACACGTTCAAAAGTGACTTCTGATTTTGAGGGCCCAGACACCATTTCCTTTCATTTTATTTAAAATAATTTAAAAACATTATAAAATGGTCACAAGGAAATGTTTAATCTGACCTAAAATTAATTTTTTAACTTTTTGATTTGCTGGACATTTTCCAATCTGAAATGATTTTTCAGTATCTCAGAATTGCCAACTAACCAATAATCTGTTTTTTACCAAGCTTTACTTGTGATGTTTTCCTGAGCTGTAGATCAGGTTAAATTTAATAAAAATGTTAATGATTGCAACCCCCTACATTTTCCCCAATCAACTGTCCCGTGGATAAAATGAAAGATTTCCAAACATCTCACCTTCAAAAGCACAAAAAACTTACATAAAATATGTCTAATTAAAATGTCATTACATTCTGATGCTTTTTTATATTGTGCCTACAATTATTTCACCATTTCTTTATTGTTTACATGTATTTATAATCTCTTCTATGGTACATTTTTCAGAGTGGTAGCCATGTTAGTCTGTATCAGCAAAAAAAAAAAACAAAAAAAAAAACCCAAAGAGTCCTTGTGGCACCTTAGAGACTAACACATTTATTTGGGCATGAGCTTTCGTGGGCTAAAACCCACTTCATCTGAGCACCTCGTACATACGCACTCCCCACTGAGATAATACTTTACAGAACTGCCTATGATCTGGTTTAACATATTCAACAGCGGCCTCTGATTTTTGGGTACCCAGACACCACTGACTTCAGTTGGAGCTGGGGCTATTCAGCCCCTTTGAAAATCAGCCTAAAATGGGGACCAAGCAATGGAAGAACCCCACTCAGGAAAGTTGCTTTTGAAGGTAGCAGTGAGTCTGCCACAGAATAAAGAGAATCCCACTATGCTGAGTGCCAGACCACTGCCTTATAACCGCAAGAAGAGTCTTCCTCGGCTATTATAGGACCTCTTGGCGCAATCAGTGACCGCCTTTCTGTTGTTAATTAGCCACTGGCAGAGCCAAAAGCACACCTCCCCCCCCCCGGAAGGCGAGCCTGGCAGCTCAGGGTCATGCGCACCACGTGGCTGAGGCTGCATAGCGGATAGCAGAGCCATTGGTTACATTGTGGCAGTTGACAGACTCCTAGTCTTCCCTGCAGAGCCGGTAGCTTAGGAGCATGAGTGACTCCGCTGCCGTCCAATCGTAATACAGATTGTCTAATATCCGACCCGCCTGCCGGTCAAATTGTCCAATCAGCACACAGGAGTATAACGGATCATACCGTCGGGTATTCGGAGGTCAAACGGACCAATCAGCAGGGAGCAGATTTCCTACCAACGGGAGAAAAGATGTGGCATAGTAGGTGCGGACTATTGGCTATTAGATCTATCAGTCTTTGCACTCTCGGCTCTCTATTGGTTACTCCGAGATGGAGGGTGGTTTCCGGGGGCGGAGAAGGTATATAAGGGGCGGACAAAGGCGCCGGCGAGGCCGTTTGGCGTAGCCGCCATTTTGTGCGCAAGGCGCCGAGCCTGAGGAGAAGAGACCAACAGCGGCGCCATGTCTCGGGATCGGTTCCGTAGCCGAGGCGGTGGCGGTTTCCACCGGCGCGGAGGCGGTGGCGGAGGCCGGGGAGGCCCCAACCACGATTTCCGGTCTCCACCGCCCGGCATGGGGCTTGGCCAGAACCGCGGCCCCTTAGGGGGCGGCCCGCCTGGCGGGGTCCCGAAGCCCGAACCCCCGAAGCCGCCCGTCTCGACCGCCACGCCGCCCGCCTCGTCCGCTTCCGTCACTGCCACTGCCTCGGGCCCCTCCGGCAGCCAGGCCGGCCCTGGGGCCCCGGCGGGGCCCACCCCGGCCGCGGGACAGCAACAGCCGCAGGCCCCGGCGGGCGCCGCTGCCGCCCCTCCTTCCACCCCGTCCGGCCCTGGGGGGCAGGCGCCGCCGAAGCCGAGCCCCACCCCTGTCGGCGGCCCCAAGAAAGGTCAGGGCCAGTCTCCCGGCGGGGGGCCCAAGGGTCCGGGGGGCCCCCAGCAGGGCCCCGGCGGCCCGCACCCCAAGGGGGGGCAGGGACACCGCGGCGGCCCGGGCGGCGAGCAGCGCGGGCGCGGCCAGGGCCCGCAGCACCAAGGGCAGGGCCTCAATTTGCAGCAGGGCTCGGCCGGAGGCAGCGGCGAGAAGACCACGGACGAGGTGAGCGAGACCGGGATCCTCTCCCCTCCCCCCCACCGCTACAAGATGGCGGCGGCTGCGCTCGGCCTCCCCGCGCGCCCGGCGCCATCTTGAAGGGAGCCGCGGGAATGTGCCGAGGGGCGCGCCGGAGTGGCCGTACCGTGTTGGGGGGGGGGCGTGCTCGTTGGGGGGGGGGAGGGGGGCGAGGAGATACCCCTGCACGGGGCCGGGGGGGGACGGGGACGTGGCCCTGCGGAGGGAAGGTGCTATCGGCCCATTGGACGCGGCTTCTCCCTGCTGTGGGTGCGTGGCCTTGCCTAAATGCGGGGCGGGCTGCAGTAGGGAATGAGGCCGCCTGACTGACCGCGTCGGCGCAGTTTGCATATTGGTGACTAAACCCAGTTACAGCTAGAGGGCTGGCTGGGGTACCTGTGACCATACGGGCTCCTGCTTGCATTGATGTGGGCGACGTGTGATATTTGGTGGGCGGGGCCGTACTGTGATCAAGAGGGTGGCAGCTGTTTGAGCTGCTTTGATTGAAGGCTTGCAACTGGTATAAAAGCCACGCGTCTTTGAACTGGTCTCTGTTTTTTGTAGGGCTTTAAAGCAAATCTGTCTCTTCTGAGGCGACCTGGAGAGAAGACTTACACGCAACGTTGCCGTCTGTTTGTGGGGAACTTGCCTGCTGATATTACAGATGAAGAATTCAAAAGATTATTTGCTAAATATGGGGAGCCTGGAGAGGTTTTTATCAACAAGGGGAAAGGATTTGGATTCATTAAATTGGTGGGTTCTCATACGATAGCCATTTAAATCTGTTATTGTTCAGCTAAATTACGGCGAGACAATTGTTTTGTTGAAACTGGGTCTCAAATTTTTTTCAGGAATCCAGAGCACTGGCTGAAATTGCAAAGGCAGAACTTGATGATATTCCTATGAGGGGCCGACAGCTTCGAGTTCGTTTTGCCACACATGCTGCTGCTCTGTCTGTGCGTAATCTTTCACCATATGTGTCCAATGAGTTGTTGGAGGAAGCTTTTTCACAGTTTGGTCCAGTTGAAAGAGCTGTTGTGATTGTAGATGATCGTGGCAGATCAACAGGAAAAGGCATTGTTGAATTTGCATCTAAGCCAGCTGCAAGGAAAGCATTTGAACGGTGCACTGAAGGAGTATTCTTGTTGACAACGTAAGCTGTTTGACTATATAGAAATGTATCTTATTTAAACATGGCAGTTGGAGGTAAACATTTAGTCTCTTACTGCCATTTTATCACAAGTTAGCTTAAGTGATAATTGTTATAAACAAATTTTCCTCTAAAAGCCACAAGCAGCATTCATACTAGAAAAATCTGATTTTTGTTTTTGTTTAGTACTCCTAGGCCAGTTATTGTGGAACCACTTGAACAACTGGATGATGAAGACGGTCTTCCAGAAAAGCTTGCCCAGAAGAATCCAATGTATCAGAAGTAGGGGCACTCTCTTTTCCTCCGTATAGAGATAAGGCATATTGATCTCAAATATATTACAGGTTTCAGAGTAGCAGCTGTGTTAGTCTGTATTCGCAAAAAGAAAAGGACTACTTGTGGCACCTTAGAGACTAACAAATTTATTTGAGTGTGAGCTCACGAAAGCTTATGCTCAACTATATTACAGTACATGATAGTTTAACATATGTACCTTATGATTTTTAAAACAAACTTTGTGTTTGTGGATATCTAAGCACTATACCCAGATGTACAGACACTCTTTTCTTAACCTGTGTAGTAATGTAATTTTTTTAACATTAGCTTTAATAAAATTTTTGCTATGAAGCCAATGTTGAATTTGACAACTTCTCATAGGTTATTTTTCTTTCTATCCACTAAAATAACTTTAAAATCACTGTTCTGTATAAAAATAGCTTTACTAATTTTACAAGTAATACAAAAAATTTTCTTTGCTTGTTTTGTGCACTTAATAGCACTTTGGGAGTTTTCACACAGCAACAGAGAAGAAGGAAATTTAAAAAGCACAAACATTGGAATGGCAGTTGTAGTATCTGATGCTGGGTTAAAATGTTCAGATGTACCGAAATCATTATTGAAAATGGGAATTCTTAACTACATCTGAAAATTGTTTAAAAAGATTTCAAGTTGATGCCACTTTAATGAAATGTTTTATATTAATGGTTTGAAACCAACACATTCAGAAAAGTTTAAACAAAAATGATATTTCAGGGAATTGCAGTGATGAAGATGTGGACATCATTTGACTTTTCAATGGGCTGTGGGTGTAAATACCCTTTCTCAGTCCAACTGCTAAGTCACTTATCCTCATGGGCAGAGTCTGTGGTTCGTTAACTGTGAAACAGAATTTTTTCTAATTGTAATATAAAAAACATGTTTTGGACCTAGGTAACAATGTATTCTTCCTTTGTTTATTAATTTCCTGGAAGAAATTACTGCTTCTATTAGTGGGATTTTCTAGATTCTTCTGAACATCTGGCCTGTGGTAGAATATGTAGTGTCACAGCAGAGTTTTAGAAAAGACTTTAAAACTCTAAGCATAATTCGAATATTTCTTGAAAATACTGTGACTTAGAAAGAAACTGGTTAATTTTGAACTCTGTATTCAAGTGAACCTGTTACACAGCTCCTCTTTTAAATTCATTATTAGTTAATATTTTCTATTCCATTTGTAGGGAAAGAGAAACTCCACCCCGCTTTGCTCAGCATGGCAGTTTTGAATTTGAATATTCCCAGAGGTGGAAATCCTTAGATGAAATGGAAAAACAGCAAAGAGATCAGGTGGAGAAAAACATGAAAGATGCCAAGGACAAACTTGAAAGTGAAATGGAAGATGCCTATCATGAACATCAGGCAAATCTCTTGCGTCAAGGTGATTGGCACTAATTCTTCTGTTGCCTTTGTTTTCTGGTTGTGTGGGCTATCTATACAAATAGTCGTATTATATGGATGTTTGTGTTTTAGGTTTTCATTAACTGATCCACAGTAAAGAGCCAGGTGGAGCTTGAGAATTGTTTTTAAAAAGTACCTTGCAATTTAAATCTTGCTTCCTGTTCCCTGTAAATTTTATTTTGCATAAAAATATGGGAGCCTATTAATTGGCTTTGTATAGTCTGGGTGTACATTGTTATCGTGGCTTTGCGAGATGGGGAATTCTGGTTGCTCAGTAGGCTGCTGTGAGGAGAAAAAGCTTCCCACAAAGTTGTCAGTTTGTTTTTCAGGGTTTTTTGTGAGCATAGCACAAATTCTGTTTGGCCAACTGTAATTTAAAAGGGGAGTGGTTTATTAATGACTCTAATTGATGAGAAAAGCAGTCCTGTTTCAGTATCAGTTGTATGCCATGTAGAACTTAAATGGGGCTAGGGTAAGTGGTTGAAGTGAGGTAACACTCTGTAAGAATAAAAACTTAAATATGTACAAAGGGGATATTGAAAAACTATTTTTTTCAGACCTTATGAGGCGTCAAGAAGAATTGAGGCGTATGGAGGAACTTCATAATCAAGAAATGCAGAAACGCAAGGAAATTCAGCTGAGGTAGGCCTGGATTTGATAAACAAGATTTTGTCACTAAAAACTAACTACTGTACAACAATGTTTGTGCAAATGACAGTTGTGCATGTTCTGATACAATTGCAGGTTGAGGTTTGCATGTTAAAGCTAGCTTATCATTTTTACTTCAACATCTTGAGATTTGAGTCATGTAGGTATTTTTCTGAGTGGTGTCCAAAAACTACTGAGCATTACATGGTTAATCTTTAGCTGTCACTGAAGTTGAATTCACTTGGCCTTTTCATCCACCAATCACCAACACACATTGTAAGATGCTCACTTTTTATGTTCAGGTTGGTTATAAAAATATTAAGGGTGTATATATTCTGCTTTTTGAGGTATAATAACACACAATTATCAGGCAGGAGGAAGAACGTCGTAGACGGGAAGAAGAAATGATGATTCGCCAGCGTGAGATGGAAGAACAGATGAGAAGACAGAGAGAAGAGAATTATAGTAGAATGGGTTACATGGATCCAGTAAGTATTAACAAAATAAAGCTTTGTGGTTTATGGATAATTAAACTAATTTGCGATGCTACTGGGATTTTCTTAGTTTCAAAAAATAGTTCAAAGTAACTAATAACCAAGTAATTTTGGTAGGTGAATGGATACTGTTAAATGGTGCACCTGCTTCATGAAATGCAGGCCTTCAAAGGGGGAACAGAACTGATTACTCATTCTGATCTATTTTTGCCTTTGCAGAGAGAGAGAGACATGAGAATGGGTGGTGCTAGCACAATGAACATGGGAGGTAAGGATTGTTAAATGCATTTACATGGTTAACATAAAACTTGTCAGAATATGATTATGTATTTTTCTTTTAGATCCCTATGGTGCAGCAGCTCAGAAATTCCCACCTATGGGTGGTGGCGGTGGTGGTGGCGGCATAGGTTATGAAGCCAGTCCTGGTGTTGGCCAACCAGCCATGAGTGGTTCTATGATGGGAAGTGACATGGTAATGTATCCTGTGGTGGCTTTACTTTAGTAGGGGGGAAATTAAGGCAGGAAATTCTGAACTCTACCAATTTTTGAATGGTAGATGGTTTAAATCTCTTTAAGTACTGACTGCTTTTTTGTCAGTGTATGTAATAGCAATATTAAGGACTAGTCTGGCAGTATGTACAGTAATTCAGTTTTTGAGTGGTCATTTAGACAGAAGTTGTCTGTAAACAAATTCAAATGTGCATATGTGCTGGTAACCCTATTACTGGTTGGGTTTTGAGTACCTGCATTATATTTAGCCTTGGAAGGATTTTTTTCATGAATTTTGATGTTTAATAATACTGGATTGATTTCCAACAGCTTAAATTTTTGCTCTAACAAGAAATAAGGCTTATTTATCAAGATGTAATTACTGTAGAAATTAATTTACAACAAATTGACACAGGAGAGCTTGAAGCATGTCAATTCTATCTAAAACTATTTCATAATTGTATCAATTGTCAGCAAGTGCTATGTTCTACTCTTGTTCTCCAATGTGTAATTACTGAGACCAATTAAAATCTGGTCCTTCCAAGCCTAATTACAAAATCAGTGCACCCTTGCATTGATAACTGCAAAATGCAAATCTGTACTCATGTATGTTTATGCAAAAGATTACTCATCACTGCCAACTTGTGAGTAATCAGATGGCAAACAGTATACCATATTCTGTGTGCTAATGTTTGCCATAATATCAAAAGAGCAGAAATGCAGTTAGCAGCTTTAGGCATGTTTAGATATTCCCAGTACTCCTTGACCTTAGTCATTTTGTGACTCCTATCTGACAAAAGAATGATAGCCTGTTCTAACTTCTTGTTTCCCACTTGTTGGGCATGACTGTAGATGCAGGTTCTTAATCTACTGCATACCTCATGTTTAGAGGTATGTTTCCAAACAATACTATTTTTGGCACACTAAATGTGTGCATGGGGTTGGATTCTGCTTGGTGCTATCCCACTGGAGCAGTGCTGACAGAAATGCTTTAATAGGCTGGAAGTCTATTCTGGGTCAAGTGGTTGATGATAGTATGCTTCCACCTTCCCTGTCGAGGGTGCACACCCTCTGGCACAAAATGCAGATAATCTTTTTCTGGGTTGGTTTAAGGTTAGACTGTACTCAGGCCTCTGGCTTCATATGGTGTGCTACCACAGTAGCTTACCAGGTATCTTCTTTTTATGGAAACCATACCTCTGGTATCTAACTTTGCAAAGCATTGATTCAGTAGATGATGCTGCTGGCCTTAATGCATCTGTAATCTACTGATAACATTTTTAAGCAATTCATAAGTGTCGAGTGAACAGTTAGGTAGTCTGTGGCGAATGCTGTGTACATTTTTTTCCTCATTTTAAAAGTCTTGGTACAGGTGCATGTTGAACTTGCGTAATACTTTAAAACAACTTGATACCATCAAAACATGTGGCTGTTAAGATGGTTTAACTGCCTAAAGTTCCCTAGGACATGGCTCTCTATGCCATGAAGTGCAGTCCCAGTTATTAAACTTAAGAGTTGCAATTAGGTTTTAGTTGGTGTATAAACTTTGTAAAGAAGACATGAATTATGGAGAAGCTAGAAACTCCTTGTTTTCTGAAAATTCCTGCCTCAGAAAGATTGAAGCTAACTTTCAAATAATTCTATGCCAGTAACTGGAGAAAAGTCTGAATTTAACCCATGGTCTGTATTTACAGACTTAATTTAGTAAATTGAAATTATTATTCTTTTAGGGGGTAGTGAAACTTTTATTTGAAAAGGAAGTTGAAAGCTATCTTCGACTTCACAGTATTGATGTAACTTTTAGAGATCTGCTGCCAGCCACACCTACTTGCTTATCTGGTAGCTTGGTAGAAATAAGTGCAGCTAGATGCATTAATAAAGATATTTGAAGTCTCTGCTTTATTGCAGTCCAATTCATTGTTTGCAACTCTGATGGGGAGACAGTCCCTGAAGTCTTTTAATAATTGTAAAGTCTTAGTGGACTTTCCAAGAGCTTGTGGTGAAGCTGGGAAGGGAGGGGGGCTTTAATGGGTGCACTTAGTGAAATGCACAAAGGGCACACTTGAAACACTGTGATTAAAATGTAGTTCTGTGAACCCATTTTTACATTTGGTTATATAGCAATAGACCTGAAAATATGAGAATAAATTAAGGTCTTTTGATCAAGCAATTGTGTTGGTTAGGTAAATCACTGCTTTATTAGCCTTTCACATTTTTCATTCTTGTAATCCAGTAGCACTGTATTACAGTTGTTTGTTTTACTACTTAAGGCTTCTGCAGTTTAGTCAGCAGATGTAGTCTTAAAGCCCATCTTGAAAAGCACATGGTCTCTAATGCAGCACATGCCATTAACTGGTGAGTAGGCATCCTCTTTACAATGACATTTTATTAATGTCAGCTCATACTTCAGTGAACTGAATCTGCCTTTTCTGGCTAGGTTTATTTGGAAATAACTTATTGATGTAAACAAAACCTGTACTGAACTAAAGTTGAGTTTGCAAGCTGTTTGCGTAAACTTGGTTGAAAATTGCTAGAGCTCATTTTGGAAAGGGTGTTAATTCACATCTGCACTAATGCTTACATTTCTAGCACTGCAGGGAATATCTGTTCTTTGTAACAGATGTATGAGAATGCATCAAGTTGGGAACATACCTCAAGGCATGTTTTACAATAAACTAATTTTTAAATTACCCTTTTTTCCTTTCTATGTTCCCGGTACCTGTGGATCGGCTCAATGGTGATTGTATCGACGAACCTTGACTACGGAACCTTCTAAAAATATATACTTAACACACATGGACATCAACTACATATAATGAACTGTTAATATATTGTTCCAATAGCGTGCTGAACGCTTTGGGCAGGGAGGTGCGGGGCCTGTGGGTGGCCAGGGCCCTAGAGGAATGGGGCCTGGAACACCAGCAGGATATGGTAGAGGGAGAGAAGAATATGAAGGCCCAAACAAAAAGCCCCGGTTTTAGATGTGACCAATAGTTTCATTCCAGTTTGTTTTTGTCTGCCTTGTTTAGACACCAACTTTTTAATTCTTGCATTTTAGTAAGAAAGCTACATTTTTATGGATGTTAGAAACTAGTGACCTAATATTTGTAAGTGGTCTGTTTGGACAAGTAAAATTTAATTATGTAATGCAGTGTTTCAAAAAAAATTTAGCTGTTTTTTTGATGTATAACATCCCTAACTTGATGGCAGTGTACCAACTTTTTTTTACTGTGCTTCAAATAAATAGAATACTAAATGTAGTAACTATTCTGATCTTAAACTCGCCATTCACGGTTCTAAATGAGGCTAAATGCCATACCTTTCAACATAGAAGAAATGAGTCTTGGATTTAGAGGTCTGATTTAGACCAGGATGTGGAAAATTAGCTTAAGGGTGAGGCCTCCTCCTGTTATGCCTCAAGCTTTAAGTTTGGGTCAAATAGTTGTAGACCGATACTTGATCTTCCAATGGATACAGACTTTCAGAGCATTCTTTATACTGCAATAAGGAAATAAATGGAAATTGTGCAAGTGTTGTAAGATGCAGTAATGGAAACTAAACTGCAAATGATGCTGCTGTCATGTAATGAGTTTTAGATTTTAACAATGGAGGGTGGGTTGGTAACAGACTTCTCTTTGGCATCCACTGCTTGAAATCTTTAAAGAAGTTGAAAAGGTCACTTTTTAAAAGAAATCCACAGAATGGCTTGGATTGACTTCCCAATTAAAGGGCTGTAAATGTGACAATGTTAGTTTTATACATAAGCTGTCTGCCTGAGATGCAGGATTGGCCTGGTTCAGTATTTAATACCTAACTGAAATTGCTTGGTAAGAAGACCAGGGAGTATTGAGTAAAACAAGGAGGTTTTTAATATGTACTCTGTAATTTGCTAACTATGCTAATTGAGTGGACTAACTCTTACAGTTCAGAAATCAACTAGGGTTAATGTCAGGGGTTTGTAAAAACTGAAGTTATCTTTCATAGACCTTGTAGTACTTAAATCTTAAAATGCATCATGTTAAATTCAGATAAATAAATAGCCTCTTGCACTGTAGTAGGGCTCTCAGCTTTTTTTGAGTCATGCCCAATCTTCGCATTTCTTTTTACTTGGTGCTTCTGCTGCCCATGTGCCAGGTCACAGTGCCACTTAAGTTTGGCTCAGCTCACCGCACCTTCTGGTTGAGAACCCCTGTTCTGATATTGTCAGATCTTAATGCTGACATTTGGAAGGCAAGAGTAGGACTAAACCTGGAGTTCAATAGCTAATGTTACATAGTACAAATAAAACTCCCTCTTAAGAGTCTGACAGAGGAGATGGTTTGATGAATTTACAGTTTGCTGTCCACTTAATTAAACCCCATAAGAATTCAAGGTATGCTGGACTTTATTACCGTTATTGTGCCTGACAAGCTGGGAGCATGGCTTCCCAGTGTAAAATGCCTTGGTGTTAAGACAGGATACATCAACCTGCTTGTGCAAAGTTGGTAAACTTACTTGGTTTGGTTGTATTTTTACCTGACTCCCAAAATGTTGAGCATTCTGTGAATAGTTTTAATTGTTAGAAGGTCTTTCCACTGTTTGTGCTAAGTATTGGCTAATCCTAAATTCTGTCTCTCTGGATAAAGTTTTAGTGTTTAGATTTCATTACCTTGGAATACAAACAGTCTGTCTTCAGAAGTGAGCACTGTTTAAATGCTGACAAACTTCAATTGTAAAATACTGGCAAGCTGTGAAATGTTGATAACCAGCTGTGTGACTAAATATTAAGTGTCTAAATAGAGACTCAGCCAGTTTGGCAAATCTGTTCCTATTTTCCCAGAACTTTTTAAAGAGGGTAGATGACACTTTACCACTATGAATTGAAATGTAGGAAATCTTAGATCAGCAGTTCTTAAACTGGAGATGATCAAGTGGCTGGGATCCTTTGTATAGGATTCTTAGTTTAAAATCAGCAGTCCAATTACAACTCGTATGAATTTTATAGTAGGGACTCAATGCAAATACTTTCAAAAGGGTGTTCGTGGACACCCACAGAGGGTGAAAGTGTCTGAGATGGGGAACTCTGACGGTAAACATTAAATTAATTTTTTTCAGTTTATTTTTCAGATTACATGTCATTCTTTATTAAAGAGATGCTGGCACATATCCTAAAATGCTTTCTTTTGTAGTACTGTAACTTTGAAGAGTGAAGGATGCTGATGTCCTAAATCATTACCTTCCAGAGGTTTTCTTTTTAGTACCCCTATTTGTATGTAAGCTGTTGCTAGGTCTTAAAAATAGACAGTTTGCGAAACTCTGTTTAGCAAACCCATGCTGAAAGATTCAGCAGTTTCTACAACATCTGAAATCGTTTTATTAAACCGTGTACCCAGTGTTGTAGTTGCATAAGCAGACTTTTTAAAAACCAGTCAAGTCCTGCTTTGAGTTGCGTGAGTTACAGGCATACAGTAGCGTCTGGCCAATTGGATTTCAAAACCTTTTTAAAGGTACAGTCTTAAAAGCTGACAGACAAATGTCAGAATTTTAAAATTTTATACCCAGTTATTAAGTTGGTGGGAGGTGTTAAGGAAGTTGTCATGTTCCTGTGGTCTTTCCCCATGGTTCTGTGGTTTTGGAGTCTTCACAAAGTCAGGTGACTTACATAACTGAAGTAAAGGGTTTTCAAATCCCTTAAGAAAAGTCCTTGGTCTGGCAGACCCGTTTCTAGATGGTCTAGACCACCACGTAGAACCTTTTTTTTGTACTGGACTTAGAGAAAATATTGGCTTTTACAATTTAGTCTGCTTTAATTAAATTGAGCCCATTTTAAACTTTTATTCTGCCGCATATAGAAATGGGTATCCTTTTGCATGTTTTCACACTTCCTTAAAAATGAATACAGACCATATCTACAGTACTATGTAGATACATCACACCACCTAATAGAAATACAGCTTATGAGAAATTGAAACTGCTTTTGTGAGATTTTGTGGTATTTTTATGGTAGAAAAATTCTTGGCTTCTCCTTGGCGGCAACCACTTACTGTGGCAGCAAGTTTTTGCTGGAGTTTTTGAGACTGCAATTTTACACTCTTAAAAGTAGTGGCCTGCTACATAACTGCACTTAGCCAGCATTTCTGCAGTTCATAACTGTGAGGAACGTAGTACCACAAATGGCAATGGACATTAGGACCCGGATGTAGTATTCCTGCTTGCTCCGAGATTCTCATTGCCGACTGCGTACAGGTAGGTAACAAGCAATATAATATAACTTGGTGACTTTCTGTGTAACCTTATTCTGTGGGTATTCTGACATCACACTTCCGACTATGAAATTACAGTGCAGCACTCTTCATACTTGTATAATGTTTAGGTTGCATCAAAGTTGCGTGGCTTTCGGTTTTAAGCTGTATCTTTTTCAGCAGCAATAAGCAACTTATTGCAATTCTTAGATGAATATCTCAGACCCGATTCCTTTGTACATGTGTGACTTGGCTTGTGTGGATTTTCTTAAAGTACATTGTAATGAAGAAGATATTCTTAGGTGAGCTCTGTGGGGAAGAGGGAATGTGATTTTAGAATCATTTTAACTAGTCAACTGGGTGCAATTTGCACCTAGAAAACCTGTCACTTGTATTAACTTTCTGTAGTAGCAAAATATCTCATCTGCAGTGCATCCCCTTGTAGAGTCTTGGCTATTTAGAAAATATATTGGTAATCATTGCTCTAGCCTTCAATGAACTAGGTGATAAAGATGTAAAACTCACTGTAGTGAGTTTTAATACTGGGTGTAAGTACTTCTCAGGTCATAAATTGTTCAAATATCTCCATTATTAGTTTTCAGGGTTTATCAACTTAAGATACGTTTGTTTTAATTTTTAGGTGACAGTGATCATGAAATATGTTCAATTAAAGTCAACTGAATATGCTGGGAATCTGTGGATTCCTGTCTTTACATATTCATCTTGGTAGTGAATGTACTGATCAAAGTAGCTTAATTTTTTATCAGAATATCTTTCAAGTGTGTGCTTATTCTAAATTCACTGCTTGAAATACCAGATATGGTGTTTCAAAAGGTTATATACCTAAATGTTTCCAAACTTCCGAATGTGTCGACCTTCAGCTCCTATATGCTTTGTTATGCTAGTTAGCTGTAATTACAGGGTCTGAATGTCATACGTTTCCTTATTTCATCCCCTGAGCTGGTTCTTGGCAATGCATAAGAAACCTTTTTCAGGGGTATTGCGAGGGTTTTTCAACTTGAGATGCAAAGTTTTACTTTGCATACTTGTTTCTGGTGTACATTTTTGTCAAATTTGGACATTATACTTCTGTATTGTATCTTTCAAGAAAGAATCTTACTCATTGGTCAGCAGTTTATAAACTAGATAGGCTTGCCCTCTGCTGTTTGTATTCATGTTCTTTTGAAAAATCAAAGTAATTTCTGCACTTCATAACTCAGTAACAGCTCTTTAGTTACATTAAATGTGTAGCTGAACTTAAGCTGTTCAACCTGTGACACCATTAGTCTTTAAGCCAGTTTAGGCTGTTGCCATTGTTTAGAGTTTTCTATGAGTAAAATTGAGTAATGAAATTGGCAGTATGTTTGCTGTGAAACTGCAAGAATTGGATTATTAGGTGTATCTAAACCAACAGTCAGGTCTGTTCAGTTTTGCCAGTGTGCTGGGTATTTACTAGACACGTGACTTACCTTCAGGAACATCATGGAGGGGTTATATGGACACATCTACCTTCTTCTGCATACTTGGAATGGTAATAGGCTTTTTACACTCTTGGAGCAAGCAATTTGTGACAAAGCAATGGGTTTCATACTAGGTTTGATTTGTCTGCAGTAACGAAACTTAGTGCAGTAGGTTTCTTAAAAACAAATGGGCGTGTCTATTTTAAGCAAACAACTTGTAATAAGTGGGTATGAGAAATAACAGTACACTGAAGTGCTTGCATTGTGTTTCATCTTGGTTTTATCTTTTTCTCTATAAATTATACTTTTCCCAAAAGTTTATCTAAAGCTCGGAAGTGTGGTGCCAGAATATATATGCGTACCTGTTAGATCAGATACTGGTGCTGTCAGGGGAGAGCACAGCACAGTGTAGAATATGGGGGCTTTTACTGTAACATTAAGCATATCAAGTCTTGCTTGCAGTTTCCCCAATAGCAAAACACTAAACAGCTAAATATTGAGGCCTGTGAGTAGTTTTAGGACTTGAGCGGTGTTGGGGTTGCATGTCTGTTAATCATTGCCAGCTGCAGTGACATGATCAGGAAGGCCTGTGCGTTGTAACATGTTAAATGAGGCTAAGCATGTTGGAGAAATTGCAGTGTGCTGTTTTGGACTGTTACTTGGCTTCTTCCACTACTAGCAAGGCTGGAATCAACTGATCAGCTTCTGATTTCTTTCCATATCAGCTAGTGGGGTTTTTAAATGGCTGCCTAATGGAAAAGAAAAAAATGGGAGGATTGGCCTTCTCCCATGTCTGTCATTGCTGCTAGATAATGATTGACAAGTTAGGACTCGATTGTGCAATCCCACAGTGGACTGTGAATACCCCACCTATAAATGTTGCTGTTGAACACCAGTACTGAAGAGCTATCTGGGGAAAAGGGGGTGGCTACAAGTGCATAATCTGGAGTGTTGAAAAGATGCACAAAGATATAGTATCCCTTATGCATAGTTTTTGGTGCTACAGCATAGAAAACAATGTGCATATACTAAATTTTGTCTATTGTCGATTTATAATTCAGTGTCAACACTGTACCAAGAGATGGGTTTGATATTAAATTTGGGTGTCTCATCCCCATGGCTGGCTAAGTAGCATTGTGAAGGCAGTGTGCTTTGCCTCCGACTAATAGTGTGCACAGAACTTTGTACAGACTTGTCCCTAGTTGCTGATGAGTAGATCTTCATTCAGCCCCTTGCAGTTTGCCCTCAACATAGCTGTAGTGAAAGGCTTAATATGCGGGGGGGGAAGCTGTGACAGAATGAAGGTAATGAAAAGCACATGACAAACTCTAGTGTCTTCCTTTGGATTGCAATGCACTTGTAGGATTCTTGGGCTGGGCACAGCTAGTATCAGGAACACTTTTGCTTCATCCATATGGAGCGTGGATTACTACAGATAAGCCAAACTGTGGTTAAATAACTAGTATAGTTTCACAGTTACATACCTTCACATAAGGGATAGTATACCTCTGACTGCAATCAAACTTCATTGTACTCAGACTGGTGAAGCTAGCAGTTATGGCTTGGTGTTCAGATTAGGTGCAGTTCTTCACTCAACCACCTGCATATTCTTTTACTTTCTTACAAGTGTTTAGACTAGCCTATTTCTGCCCCTTACACTACTTCCACCTAGTATTTTTGAATAATTTGTAAATTCCCTCATAACTAATCAGTCCATGTATCTTTTAAACTTTTACTTTTAATTTAAAGGTTAGAATTTTGTAATGGGTTAGAACTTTGTTTTCAGAAACTTTCTAGTGTGTGTATTTTTATAATAACTTCAGTTGTTATCCTTTAGGTGAAGATGATGCAAGCTGAGTGAAACAAACGTGCTCATCCATGTGAAGTAAGCATATCTGTTAATCTTTAATTTTAAAAAAAGTTCAGAAACTATGGTCTGTCTAAAGGGTTGTGGCATAGTGCTGGTGGTGGTTCTTGTTTCCAGTAGCTAAATTATGTTAAAAAGTTAAACTTACATTTTTGTGTAAGCAATTGCAGTAGTTGCCACAGGCATTCCATTATAATAGCAAATGGGGGAGGGTAGGTAGGGTATCAAACAATCTTGTTGATATGGTTCACCCTCTGAATACATTTTTGGGAACCCCTGCCATAGAGTTAACATGCTTTTTACACCTCCAAGATAAGTAGTTACGATTGTGCAAGCTGTCATTTTTGGTTGGTCATGTTCTACTTTAGACTCCAAACTTCCTCTTAATTCCATGGCCTCTACTTTGCTGAGATGCTGCACCTCATAAAGGAAGGGCCAAATGGAGAGTCACCAAATAAGTGACTTGTATTTGGGGGGTATAAAATCATTTTATGGGAGACATAACTTACGTATTTTTTCCTTATGCAACAGTAAAGCCTGAGCACAATCCAGACTGTGACCTGATGTCAGGAGATGTGGAGTAGCCAGACTGCAAAGTGAATGGGTGAGTAGTAGATTTAATCTTGGGATACTGAGTTTGTAAGAAGAAATGACCCTAAGTGTACTTAGCAGTTTCTGCCTAAAACTTGACCTGATCTTAATATAGATTCTTAAGGTCAGAAGTAATTCTTCAATGGATTTTATATAAAACCTTTTAATCTTTCTTTTGTAGAACCAAGATAAGCATTGTTTGAGGCTTTCCGGCTCTGCAGCATCAATAAACCCTGCTCACTGAACTCTACAGGTGCTCAGACAAAAACAAGGAAGCTAACATGTTAATTTCAAGCACCATAAGAAATGCATGGTGCATTAGGAGGAGAGAGGTTTAGGGCAGATAGCGTAGCTCTTGAGTAAAACAATTACCTAAATTAAACTCGATGCAAAAAATTAGTTCTGCTTTTCATCTTCAAAACATTTTACAAACAGTTGAACTTCACAGCACCCAGCAAGGTAGGTGAATCAATATTATACCTGTTTTTTATATGTGTGGGAGCAAGCAGATAGTAGGTAGTATGCAGGGACCATAAGGAGGAATCTGCAGAGCTGGAATTAGACTAGAGTTCTTTTCTCCCACCATTTGACTAGACTTCAGTCTAAAACATTTACAAAATATTATGCCAATTCTTAAAACCACAGGCCCGGGGGAAACTTGCTAAATATTTTCTTTTGGACTGTTGATGGTTGTATGCATCTGATCTATCCTTTAGGCAGATTGAACAGAATGAACACTTTTTTGAAACCAGTGATGTAAAGATCCTTACGAGTTGATTCCTAATGCTATGTGGTCCAATTCAGAACTGCTTCTGTGTCCCTGTTTCTATGCTATTCACTTAATCCCAGGTGTATCCTGAAAGCTTATATACATTGCTAAAGAACATGGCCAGATGCTTGATTTTTTTGTGTTCATTCAATATTTCTGTTAACGTGATCTATGTATGAAGATTGCTGGTAACATCTCTAGATTTTGGGGCTAACTTTGTTTTTGCATTCACAGGAAGAAGCAGTGTTTGAAGCCCAGAACCCAGTGGAGAGGACCTAGGGACTTAAGTGGCAATGTTTTTCTTCAATAAAATACTCAATTGCTGTACAAATGACATTTGTTTTCTTAAGTTTTACTCCAGAAGTTAATTTAGTTGAACGTATTTATGTACTTTGGATATCACTGCTAAAAATGAGGTGGTGATTTGGGGGTGGGGGGGAATGTAGCACAATGTGATAGAATCTGTGAACCCCTCCCCTAAGCATCCAAACATGAGTGTGTGGGGAATGCTGAAGACTCTTGTCTTTTGAGCTTGTGTAAGCATTTGCATGGTTAATGTCTTCCAGTACTGTGCTGCACCTGTACTGAAGAAGGCAAACCCAAGATCCCAATGGAGCCTAGAAAGCAATAGGCAGCTGCGTGAGCTGGGATGGGCAGTTGCCTATCATGTTTCCAAAACTAGAAGCCTGATTCTGAAAGTTTACTAGACAAAGCATCTTGTTCCAAAGTGCTCCTTACAGAGATCAGGTTCTTAATCAGACCAACTGCTTCTCCAGCAGTAGATCTCAAAATTGCAGTTACTCAGCCAGAGCCAGCTACCTACTGCAAAATAAGGTTGGTTGTGTAGAAAGCATGAATCCTGCAGCTGTCCAATCCTGTTGTAATGCTTTATTGCTTCAGTCTGTGTGGATGAGGATTTAAGTCTGGCAAAAAAGGCACATCGTGTCTTTACTTTTCCTCTTCAGGAAAGAGTCAAGATAGCAGCTAAGTTAATGCTTTCATGATGAATCACAAAGGGATGTGATGACATTGCAGGTGAAACTTCACCTGTATTTATCTATCTACGTCCTTAAAGTGGTTTGGTTGGATATTCAGTTTTATTGTGCCATCAAACATTTTGGCACCCAAGTGATTGCACTCAGTGTAGCAGCAATCCTAGGTGAACACACTCTGGAATTTGTTGGTCTTCCATTCTAATATGTCCATACCAAGAAAGCTGCCAAACCCAACCAGTGCTGGATGAAGGTGATTGCTGTTCAGCTTTGAATATCCATATTTCTGATCTTGTCCTGCCATGTGATACGGAGCAGCTGATGAAGTTTATGCTCTGCCAATAGCCATTATTGTGTGTGTATTCCTTTGCTAGCCAAGGCTTGGGAGTAAACATTAGACCAGCGCAGATTACAGTAATCCCATTAATCCACACTAAGATAATACCAGCTAAATTTTTCCCATATGTAACCAACCTTTCAAATAAAAGATCAATCATGGGTTTCTACAGTGCTGTAGAAAATTTCTTAAAACAGCTGGATTAAGGGGTTAGAGTGGAAGGGTGGTAGCGGGAGAAGCAGCCTTTTGCTTCAATGCTGCATGGGTCAAACTGAACAGCAGCGTGACAAGACGTGGAAATTTGAGTAGGAAACCTGCTGTAAGCCCAGTGGAGGCCTAAGTTTTTTTTAAAAATTGAGTTAGTGTCTTAGACGTCCTGGGAACATTCTTGGCAATCCTTGGGGTGTTACTTGGGAGGGGAAGAGAGTACTGGATTGGAGCATATACATAATTGTGGGAAGTGTACCCATGCTGTAAGTGAACAATCAGCCATGTGTGTGTTACAGGTGCTTGAAGTGTGATACCAGTGACTCCTGTTTTGGTTTCCTAACCTTGCTCCCAAAAGTAGTACATCAGCAAGTGGAACAGTAAGTGGTATGACTGGCCATGAGCTTCCCATCATGTGGGCTCAGTTATCCTTAACAAACCACCCTGTTCAGTTTGGTTAGCAATACCTGCTCAAAACAGGCCCAGAGCTGGGGGCTGCAGGCAAATAGTGAGGTAGTGGCAAAGCAGCAGTGGGAGTCCTGCCCCACAGTAGCAATGCTGAATTTGCTGTCAGGCTTTTCTGCATCATAACAAGCTCGTACTGAGCTGATTTCCAGTTATCCCTGCAATCACTTCAGCATTTGTTCAGATACAGGACAATCTCCCCAGGAAAAGGGGGATTTCAGTTATTTGGCATCTCATCAGTCATTGCTCTGTTTCTTTCAAGCAACTACAAAAAATGAGGGTTTCAGCTGCAGAGGGATGTCTAATGTTGCATTTTCTTTGTGTTAATGCAACCATTTGTCTGGCAAGGTTGTAGGCAAGTCCTCATGTTACATACGCAAGCTAACTTCCCTTTAGGTTTGGGTGGTAATTAGGTCCCATTTTACTCATCACTCATGAATATTACATAGCTGAACTGAATTATTCATGTTCGTTTAGACCTGAGCAAAACTGGAGGGGGGCAGAGGCTTAGAGAACTCTTCCAGGACTAGGTCTCGCCACTGCCTTTGGGAAGTTACTCAGTGAAATGAATGAACGCAGCAGAATGTTACACTTAGCAGTGCCAAAAATATCCTTGGGACTGAGCAACCCACTTGTTCTGGACTTGCAAGCAAGGAAAGGGACTCCTGCTCTTCCAGATGCTGGGTATGTGGCTTTGTTGCCCCAGCTATCTAACAGATGCTCTATGCTTTGTCAGCAGCAGTGCAGTTGGAAATTGGGCTTTGAGAGCAGGTGAGTCCTCTACCACCTGCTGTTCGTTGGTGTAATATTTTATTAAATACTTGTGAGATCTCTTTATTGTGCCTGATTAAATCATAAGAATTAGAGATGGGGGTAGGGGAAGAATAGGCCTTGTCTGTCTTGGCTAATGCAGGACTCTGGTTTTCCTCTTCCCATCTCCTTCAGACAAATATTCTGCAATAATTTGTCTTAGCTTTGTCACCAGCAGTGTGGCTTCCACCACTCCCTGTGTGAGACTATTCCACCATCTAAATGTGATAGAATCCAGGACTTTCAATTAAAAGAATCCAAACTCTCAGCTATCTCTTGCTGCAAACCACCTTGCAAAGTCAGAAAGCAAAGGTAGGTCATGCACACCTGAGGCGGGAATGTGGCTTTAGTACTTGAAGCTCAGCTCAAGTCAAGTATTCACCTGGTATAGCTTACCATGCTGCCTGGGCCCTCACCCAAGCTCATGTTGCTTTACTCTCAAATAGAAACTCAGCATCTCTATCCACTCTGCAGCTGCAGTACTTGAGAAGTCTTGAGGTACCACTGCTGTGTTCCCAATGCATCAGGGATGCTAGAGTTGTGCCCTGCACTGCCTTCAGGGAAGAAAAATGCCATGTTATGGATTGTAATTGCCATGAAATTGGAGCAACTAACTGTGGTATATAACTATCACTTAAATCAGCCTCTTTACCAGATGACTTCAGGGTAGCTAATGGCTGGCTTTTTAAAAAGAGGCTCCAGAGGTGATCCTGGCCATTACAGGCCATAAACCTAATTTCAGTTTTGGAAAAAGTGGTTGGAACTAGAGTAAAACAGAATTATCAGACACAGATGAACAGTCAAGCTAGAAGGGCAATATCAAGTGGTGTCCTGCAGGCATCAGTTCTGGGTCCAGTTCTGTTCAATGTCTTCAATGATTTAGATAATGGCATAGAAAGTACACTTACAAAGTTTGGATGATACCAAGCTGAGAGGGATTGCAGGTGCTTTGGAGGATAGAATTAAAAATCAAAATGTTCTGGACAAATGGCCTGAAGTAAATAGAGTGAAATTCACTAAAGACAAATGCAAAATACTCCACTTAGGAAGAAACCGTTGTGGATGCACACAACGGGAAATGACTGCCTAGGCAGGAGTACTGCGGAAGGGGATCTGTGGGTCATAGTGGATCACAAACTAAATGAGTTAAGTGTAACATTAGCAAAAAGAAGCAAACATTCTGGGATGTATTAGCAGGAGTGTTGTAAACAAGACATGAACAGTAATTCTGCTCTACTCTGCGGTGATTAGGCCTCAACTGGAGTATTGTCTAGGTCTGGGCGCTGCATTTCAGGAAGGATGTGGACAGATTGGAGAAAGTCCAGAGAAGAGCAACACAAATGATTAAAGGTCTAGAAAACATGACCTATGAGGGAAGATTGGAAAAAATTGGGTTTGTTTAATCTGGAGAGGAGAAGAGGGAGGGAAATAACAGTTCTCAAGTACATAAAAGGTGGTTACAAGGAGGAGGGGAAAAAATTGTTCTCATTAACCTCTGAGGATAGGGCAAGAAGCAATGGGCTTAAATTGCAGCAAGGGCAGTTGAGGTTGGACAATAGGAAAAACTTCCTGTCAGGTTTCAGAGTAACAGCTGTGTTAGTCTGTATTCGTAAAAAGAAAAGAAGTACTTGTGGCACCTTAGAGACTAAGGTGCCACAAGTACTCCTTTTCTTTTTCCTTTTTTCCTGTCAGGGTGGTTAAGCACTGGAATAAATTGCCCAGGGAGGTTGTAGAATCTCCATCATTAGAGATTTTTAAGAGCAGATTGGACAAAAACCACAAGATATTGGGCTCAGTGGACCATTGGTCTGACCCCAATGGCCATTTTTAATGTGTGGGGATCAGAAATGGGGCTACAAATTGTGGAGGCAGGATGCAGTGAGGTGGGAGTGGAACTGCCAAGAGCACAAGAAAACCTGCTCAAACAGCTAGAGGAGCAGGTAGTGCTGGGGGAAGATGTCTGGGGTGGGAGTGGGGAAAGTGTGCAGAAGGACGGCAAGAGGGACAGAGCCATGAGTAGCTGCAAAGAAGTGGGATGGGGCTTAGTGCTTGGAAGAGAGGAGCAGCGGTTGAGGTAGATGGGAAATGGGGGGAATAAGGCCATGGGGGGGGGGGGGTAAGAATTAGCTGAGTTCGAATACAGTGCTGCCCCTTGCGGCAGGACACGGTATTTCTGCAATCCTCATGGAATAATACCCCGAGTGTCTCCCTGCAAGCAGCCATCCTGCTCTCTAAGGCTGCGTGGCCAATAACTCCAGCCGTATGGGTGAAGCCATTACATCTTTCCTATTTTAAAGGGAGTCAAGACTGGAGACTGTAAATGTCACCCCTGCCCCCTTCACCCCAAAAGCTTTTAATGGAATGAATTGTCTTTGTACTCCAACATGCTTTTATTATCCTTTTTATGCAGGTGAATGAATTAACCTGCTTGTAACAAAGCCCAGCTTGCCTGTAACAAACTCCTGCTCTGGCCTGTGTCAAGGGTGTCCAAAGCAATGGGCTGTTAGCCTCAGGGTGTCACAGAGAGCTCCCTAGGGCTCACGCTCCCCCACCCCCCCTTACGGCTTTATACTGTACTAGAGCAGTGTTTCTCAAACGGGGGTCTGTGGAACACTGGGGGTCCCTGAGGGTACTACAGGGGCCCCTTGGATCAACTCCTCTCTCTCTGGTAATGCAGTGGGGCTAAGGCAGGCTCCCTGCCTGCCCTGGCCCTGCACCGCTCCTGGAAGTGGCTGGCACGTCCCTGCAGTCCCGGGGACGGGAGGGGCAGGGGAATCTCTGCGTGCTGCCCCCCGTACCAACTGCGCAGGTCCCGTTGGCCGAGACCCCCTGGCTCCCCTGCCTAGGAGCCGCTGCCAGAGAGATGTGCCAGTTGCTTTCAGGAGCTGCCCAAGGTAAGCACCGCCCAGCCGGAGCCCACACTTCTCACCCTCTTCTCCACCCCAGCCCAGAGCCCCCTCCCCATCCTGGAGCCCACATCCCGCACCCCTGCCTTGTACCCAAACTCCCTCCCAGAGGCCTCACCCCCTCCTGCAGTAAAACTCCCAGAGCCTGCACCCCAACGCTCTTCTCCTAGCCTGGTGAAAGTGAGTGAGGGTGGGGGAGAGCGAGCGACGGAGGGAGGGGGGATGGAGTGAGCTGGGGGCAAGAAGAGGTGGGGTTGGGGTGGGGCCTTGGGGGAAGGGGTGAGCTGGGGGCAGGGCCTGGGGCTGAGCGGGGTGTCTTGGGGGGTCCCCAAAATTTTTTAAATCAAAATGGGGGTCCTTGAGTTGCTGAAGGTTTGAGAATTGCTGTACTAGAGGTTCCCCAGACTACACTGCACTGTACCCCCAGGGACAGGGGATGGAAGAGCTTGAGAAACCACTGCTCAAAATCACCAGTTCTCAGACTTGGGGATCTGGTGTCCCAAATCTCAGCTGGACAAGTACTTGGCATGTCCCCTTCGTGGATGCAAGCAGTGTAGTCACCATGGGTTCTTGTTCTGCCACCAACCTGTGTTTGGCTCCATGCCACCGCTGTCTGAGACCCACTCTCCGAACAGCTGGGAGCCCTTTAAATCTGGTGCAGGCAGTGAACTCGCCCCCAGGGCTGCACTTGGCCCACTGCGAGGACTCCAAGGAGACCGGATGGACGTGTCTTGCAGGAAATGGAAATAACCCCCCCCAAGAGACCGTTCCCTGCAGCCTTTGCTGTTGCCCCTTCCTGTCCTGGGATTGTAAAGAAGAAATTCTTGTCCGGTAATTCCCTGGCTCAGATTCTGGCATGGACCCCAGCGCAGACCTGCAGACGTGCTGCAATATCAAAGTGTTGCCTGTATTTTAAGAGCCAACAACCCCAGTTACATCCTCCCCCACCCCCCAACAGGAGCAATAATTTGCCTAGATTTCCATTTCCTGAACAGGGGCTGTTTGTGTATCCATATGAGGCAGGGGACATCATGCCATACTGGGGGGTCAGGACACCTGGGTTCCATGCCCAGCTTTCCCACTGACCTGCTGTGTCATTTCACCTCTTTGTGCCTATAACGATACTGACCTGACCTTTATAAGTCACCTTGTTGTGTCAGAAGCCGGATAGCAGCTCCTGACTTCTCCCTTGTGCTTCTCTTGCTGGGCAGAGCATTTCGGAGAGGTGCAGCAGCGGCTGGAACCTGGCCCCTGCTGAAGGCAGCTCATGCAAAGACCCTGACATTTAAAAGGTGGTGGTGATGTGGGAAGAACCCCACGCCAGCACAGAGCCAGCCCTGGAGTGGGAGCCATCCCTGACCTGCTCACCCAAGTGCCAGCAGCAGAGAGGGAAAAGGGGTTTGCAGCTCCAGACTTTGCAGAGAGGGCAAAGGGAAAGTGGGCTCCAGTCTTCCAAAGTGGCAGGCAGCTGGGCCCTGACAGAGTCTTTCAAAGGACTTCAATGGGTGTTGAATCGGGTCTTCAGTTTGGGGTTTGAACTCTTGCTCTCCTGTGCCTGCTCCCTGAGCTAACCCCTGGTCTTGTCTTTAAAGCAGGTGCAAAGCTTTTCTTACCAAAAGTGAACGCTCCACTCTGCAAGGCCTCCTAGAGAACAGCAAGTTACCCTTCCTAAGACCTCCTCCAGGGCTAATCCACGCCACGGGTAGCAGAGCACAAGATGGCGGCATTTCCAACCTGAGGGAGAGGACGGGAACCCCTCGAGGGCCAAGGAAGCAACCGGCCTATGTGCACTTCTCCAGTCCCATCCGACCAGCTGTCAAGACATCTCCCAGCAAGTCAAAGCCTAATGGGAACAACCTCCCAGCAGGAGCAGTGGCCCAGAGGAATATGCAGCCAGCAGAATTGAAACCCTTTCCTGGTGCTACAGCACAGAGTTTGCTGGTGTGTGGGCTCACCTGCCTGCCATTGGCCTGGAGGGATCTGCCTTTGCTGCCCCAGATCAGAAAATCCAGAGCAGAGGTCCATGTCTATATACCCAGAGGGGAAGACAACTCAGACTGTGAATCGCTGAGTGAAGATGTGGACAGTAAGCTGAGTTCATTGAGCTTGCAAGATGAGAAGTGAATTAGTTCACTGGGAATTATTAGCATCTGGCCTTAAAGAAATTAGCAACACAGTCTCAGGTGTGGTTCTGCTGTATAGCAGTTTGGCATCCCTAGCATGTAACAATGGATTCTGTTCCATTATAAATCTAATGATGAGGGTGGCGGGGGAGGGGAACCATCTTGTGAGATCCTTTTTTCTAGGGTGTTCAGGACAGAGGGAAGGATTCCTGGGTTGTATCCCTAGCCCCACCGCTGTGTGTCTTTGGGCAAGTCCCTTAACCTCTCTGCGTCTCGGTTTCTCTAAAATGGGGATAACACTGACCTGCTGCGAGGTTTGATTCACCAATACTTGTAAACGGCAAACAAAAGTTGCGGAAAGAAGTGTTAGGAAACAATACCCCGGAACCTTCCAGTAATGGTCCAGAACGCCACATGTCAGCGTCACTCCAGCGTTGATTGCTCAGTGCAACACCCGATCCCTATTGGCACATTTCTGATCTCATGCTGCTGAAGTCAGTGGATTTACAGGGGTGTGGTAACCTATAAATTCCCAGGCTGTATCAGACCCATGGTCGACCTAGCCCAGTGTCCTGTCTGAGAGTGGCCAACACCATGTGCCTTAGAGGAAGGTGGAAGAACTGCTCCCTCCCCCCAGGCAGGTGTAGAATAATCTGCCCCTGTAAAGGTCTCATCCTGACCGCTGATAGAGAGGCTGAAGCCCTGATTTTTAGAGCACAGCCCGAAGTCCATGTGAATTGGGCACACTCAGCTGCTTTGAAAAGCAGGCTCTGTGCTCCTAAGAAGAGGTGGGGTATGCACAGAGCATCTTTAGATGTGCTGGAATGTAAAGCTGTTGGGGTAAATCACAACCTAGGAGGTTATCCTTTCTGTCATCTCTGTTTTTAAATGCCTGGGGGGGGGGTGAGCATTCACCCTGAGCATAACCCCACCCAGACTAGGGGTGTTGCAGCAGCAAGGTATTTGATCCTTATGGCAATTGAAACGGCCATCTTATGTTCTTGGATGAGGGGGAATTAAATGGTTCTTGGAGCATTTTAAAAATTAAAACCAGGCCTCTGTTTTGCACACTAAGCAGTCCCAGCAAGAGAGAATTTGGATCAAGATTACCGGGAGTTTCCAGAACACATGAAAAGATTGGGGTGAAACCTCTTCTCTATTTAAACACCAGCAGATTCTTTTTCAGCCGAAGTAAAATGATTTCCTCAGGCTGGCTTATGCTCTTCTGCCCTTTCCTGCTTTAACAAGAGTCCTGGGAGACCTGGTTAATGTTTCATGCAGTGATGTGCAAGGTATTAAGGACACAAAATCCCACCCTGGAAGAAGGGAACGAGGTTGCCTGATGCAGGAATCTATTATTCAGAAAGAATTTTTAAAAAGGCTTTCACAGAAAACCCCACTTGAGTTCTGCCCTTGTCTCTGCCGTATTTCCAGTTATTAATTAGTTTGCAATCCAGAATAGCTTGGGGTGCTGAGGACTAGTATGCTGGTGCCCTGTGACCAGCTCTCCAACATCTGAGGGGTCGGGGAGGGAAAATACGACAGCCAGAACTGGGCTGTGTTTGTTCCATTCTATTCCCCAGTCCCACATGCGAAACTCTTCAAAGGAAGGACCAATGGCAAAAATATCCGTGCAGAAACCTGACTCTGGTTTGACCCAAATAAATACAGCACGAGAGCAAAGATTGCTTTAGCCTCAGGAAAGGAACTGCAAAGACTTACGCGTGTGTTTAACTCTACTTACACCCACTGAAGCCTTGAAGTCTGTAAAGGCCAGGGGCATGCCCTGAAGCTGCCTCCTTGGTCTCCAGAAGCCCAGTGTAGTAAGATCAGGCCCTGAAACATAAACCCTTGTATCAGAGGCCTGGTATGAGGCCTGAACTAAAGTGATGGTCAAGACTTTGTGAACATAAAGCAAAGTTAAGCTGTTAGCCAGAGACAGGCCCTGCTCACAGAAGTTGGCAAGAAGAAGGCTGCTAATTGCATGTATACATGTGCCAGGATGGCACCAGAACATCCCGTTATGAACACATTCCACAGAGATAATGAGGAACTGGCTGGCCCATTCTAAAGACAGGGTCAAAAGGATAACATGATGGATAGAGTTGTCTGTTCGAACCAACCTGTACCGGGAGACAGGCAGCACCCTAACACGCAGAGGGGTTGTACCTCAATGCATCAGGAGTGATGTGTGACTTATTTGTACCTGTGTATAAGAATGCACCCCTGAGGGGATGTCTTTGTCCAGCCTAGGGGGCAGTGGAGAATCCCGCCGTGGACTGCCGGTCCATTGTCAGGGTGCATTTTTCTTAGTATTTCCTATAGAGTCTGCAGGAAACTATTGCTGTGCTTCGTTTGGCAATAAACCTGGCCGGGTGCCTTCGTCCCTTATCAGAGTCTGTGGTCATTGGGGGTTCTCTCGGGGCCTGCTGGGTCAGCGATCTGCAGAGCCGGGGCAGCACACAGAGGGAACACACGCACGCAGCCGACTGTTATCATCACTGAACAGAGCAGAGCACCACCACCAGGTTTATTTATTTGTTTTTAAATGGAAGTTCCCAGCTGTTCAGGTTGCCTTGAAAATATGGACCCACATATTAGCAGATGCAGTGATGCCTTTCTGCATTTACACAACAGGAAGAGGGTGTGCCCCATGCATCAAAGACCATACAATAAATGTCAACATTGTTAACTCTTTCACTGCTTACCAAAGCATGTAGGAAAGGAGACGGGGGATCAGCTTATGAGGACAGAGATGGCTTGTCTATACTTAAAGCGGCGCTGCCGTAGCATGTACCAGTGGATTCTGTTCCATTATATTTTGGAGGGCATCTCCCATCGGCACAGGTAATCCACCTCCCCAAGAGGCAGTGTGGTAGCTGGGTTGATGGGAGAAGCTCTCCTTTGACGTAGTGCTGCCGTCCACACCAGCAGTGAGGTTGGCATAACTGCATCGCTCAGAGCGACGCAGTTATACTGACAAGTTGCTAGTGTAGGCCAAGCCTAATCTTTCGTACGCTGTAACTGTCAGGGTTGCAGGGCTAGCTGCAGCTGCGTCCCCTTCCTGGTCTCCCTGAATGCACCCCCTGAGGCATCAGGCCTTTTGCTTCTGCCTATCCCAGGGGCAGACACCAGGCTCTGGGCTACTGTACCCTGGATATCAATGGCCCTTACACTGCAGGCCCGACTCGGTTTGAGCACCTGCCATTCTGCCCAGCGGGAGTCCATGCCCAGAGCCATGCACTGATCAGACAGCCTTCTTACCCCCAAAGTACTGTTTATTTTAGCAGTGGAAACAAAGCATATGAGCAAAAAAAGGAGACTGAAGCAACAAACAATCTACATGTGTGTTTACAGTATCTACAAGCTCACCATTCCCTGAAGACAACATAGGCTGGCCTCGCACCTTCAGATACCACAGGGAGTGTCTATGTCTCAGCCTGGTTCCCCCAAACAGCTACCCCCACTCTTGGCAGCAGTTCTTGTTAAGCCTGCCAGCATCCTCTAGGTCTCCTGGGATCCTGTGCCTCTTCCTGTCCTGGCACTGTCAAATCTTCACGTTTTTGCCAAGAAGTGGCTTATCTTGAGGCGTTCTCTCCCTTGCTGGTTGTTTTTCCTACCAGCCCCTGTCAAATGAAACCCATGTGTTTGTACAGGCATACCCCAATAACCAGACCCCGTTTTCAGTGATGATTGCAGAACAGCTGCACATCCACCCCAGCACCAGTTTTTAGATTGTGAACGCTTTAGGGCAGGGGTCTAATCCGGCTCTTTGCTTTGTGTCTGTGCAGCACCTCCTGCCATGGGCCTTCTGGTCCATGATGGGGGCTCCTGGGTGCCAACTGCAAAATAAATACCACTACTAACAGAATGAAGATCTAAACACTCCGCTGCACGTGGGCTTGGGAGAACAGGGCAGTGCTGCCAACACTCGTGATTTTTCCATGAAATCTGCAATACCTGATTGCTTAAAGCTCCAGCTGCTGGAGTCAGGTGATTCCATGACCCTCTTGACTTCTCAGTTTAAAAATGGATGTTTCTAGCCTTCATGCTTGCCGAGGAAAGCTTGAAAACACGACATGAGAGTGCACCCGAAAGGCTCAGAAACCAGAAGCCAAGGGGGGGGGGGAATCTTGTACTTTCCAACATTTATTATTTTTTAAAAAAAATCTCATTGGGAGGGGAGCCGCCCCCTGCTTTTTTAATGTTTAGTGTTGCCGATCCGAGGGTATGTCTGGCTACAAGCGCCGCAGCTGGAGGGTGGACACTTGCTACCGTGATGGAAGAGGCTTTTCCATTAGTGTAATAAATCCCCCACCCCCACCCCCGGCTGTAGCTAGAATTCTTCTACCAGCTGAGGTTGGCTTAATTGTCTGCGGGGTGGGGGGGTGAGTTTTTCACACCCGCAGCCAGGTAGACCCACGCTGTAGGCGTACGGCAGACCGGGGCTTGGCCCCACACCTCACCCCCCCCGGGGGGGCGGCGGGAGACACGTGCCCGCAGCGCCAGGGACCAGCTGCCGCCTCCGCTCCCGCGTGGGGCGAGCTCGGGGGCGGGTCCCGTCTTCACCCGCCGCCCGCGCTGCATTTCCCCGGGACCTGGCCAGGGAGCAGCCACCGGAGCCTAGCCTAGCCCAGCCCAGCCCGGGGCCATGGCGCTCGTCTTCCCCGCCATCCGGGTGCTGCTCGGCCTCTTCTTCCTGCTCACCGGGGCGGTGAAGCTGACGGACCAGATCTCGGCCGAGCTCTACCAGCAGCTGGTGAGTGCGGGGCTCGCAGCCCCCCCCCCCCCCCGCGGCCCCGGGGCTCGCAGCGGCTCCGGCCGGGGAATCGGGGCTCGCCTTGCAAAGCCGCCGCGGCTGAGCGCGGCCCGGGCTCGGGCTCGGCTCGGCTCGGGGGCGGGGTGTGGTTTGTTCCAGGTCCTTGCAAGCCGCAGGTCGGGCTCGGGCTGGGGCCGGGAGCTGGGGCCGAGGGGGTCGCGCGGGGGCGGGAGCGGGGTCGGTTTCGTTTCCCTGCCTGGGCGGGAAGCGGGCTCGGCAAGCGGGGCTCGCCCGCCCCTGCAGCCTCCGAGCGGCTCCCCGTGAGTCGGACCCCGGTCCAAAGTGGGGTGGGTGGCGAGCCCCGACCCCATGACCGCTCCCTGGCTCTGGCTGGGACTCTGGGCAGCCGGGCTGGCAAGTCCTTCCCCCCCCAACAAGCGAGGCTCTGGGGGTATTTCCACCTTTCCCATTGGCACCGTGCGTTTAAACCCCCCCACACCCCACTGCATCCCTGGATTGTGGGGCGGTTCCCCCCCGAGTTAAAGAACAGGAGGGCGACTGACCCGGGCAAATGAAAGTGCATCGCAGATGCAGGCCAAGGGCTCTTCCCCAGATTGTTGTTGGTGCTGTGTGTTGTGGGTGAGCTCAAGTCATGGGGCAGCACCCCGGTGTGCGAGGGGCTGGAGTAGGATCAGGGCCACAGAGTGAAATATTTGCCAGCCACTGTTGACACAACTTACAAACACAGTATCAAGAGAGATCAAAACCTCAACTTAACATTGGGCTCTGCCTGGACCTTGTTACCTTCACTAGTTACGCATTAAACCCTAGGATGGCAGAACTGACAGGGACTGGAGAAATTATCTTTGCTTTCCCGCAAGTTTGTTTGTTTTGTCTAACAGCATTTTGCCTGTAGTCACTTGCCCTGTTCCCTTGTCCAGTCAGTAAGTTTTCCCCCTGTTGGTTGTGTGGCTTTCTCACAGCAGCAGGGGAAAGCAAAGCAAAAAACAAAACAAAACAAAAGATGTATTTGCAAACCCACAACTGGTGGGGGACTCAGGCCAGAGGTGGCATCTGAACGGGCTGTTACTGGCTTCAGGTGGGGTGGTCCAGTGGCGAGGGGTCAGGCGAACTGGGTTCTATTTCTCACCTCTGTCACTGGGGTTGGATTTTCCAAAACATCTCAGCCCCAACCGTGTGAACTGGGCATGGCGTGGGCACGCAGATTTTCAGAGGAGCTCTGCGTATGGGCTACGTGTTGGATGCTGAGCAATCTGGAAAATCTAGTGCTGTCCCTGGCTGCAGGGCAACTGCATTCAGCCCCCCCAGTAGGCACAAGGATCGGTTATAAACCACAGCTTGGGAAGTGCCGGGGCTACGATAAACTGATTCTACATTACTTTCCACGTAAGGGTTGTTGAGCCTCAACCGGTGCAGTTATCGGGAGAGTAAGTGCTTTCCAGAGTCACTTAGGCATGGACTGTCCAGAGAGCAGCAGGTTGGGTGCTGAGCTTGGAAAATCTGACCCCAGATGTGGGTGCTGAGCACTTTAAAATGGGGGGGCCTGATTCTGCTCTCAGGTCCAGCCGTGTCAATGAAGACTATCTCCATGGAGTTACACTGGTTTTACACCTGTACAGGTGAATGCAGCATCTGGCTCACAGCCCTTAATATCTGTGGCTAGTAGTGTGGGATTGTTATGGCAATTTTTCAGGAACTGCCAATATCGCTGTGGAGCGCCCTGCCAAGAGGCTTTGCAGAATCTGACAAGAGAAGAAGTAGTTAAATAATCTGCCAATGAACTTTCCCTGATATGACACACACCATAAATGAACTTTGATTTAAGCTGAGGCCAACAGGGAATAGAGGAGCAAAGAGCAGAGGTTTCTAGTTCTCTGTGGCTAAGGGGCAGTTTTTGCCAGCTGGCAATATTATCATAAGAGGAGAAAAGAAAAGGAGTACTTGTGGCACCTTAGAGACTAACCAATTTATTTGAGCATAAGCTTTCGTGAGCTACAGCTCACTTCATAAGAGGAGAGTTTTAGCACTGGAATGTCACCTAGAGCTGCAGGGAAATAAACTGTCCATATCTCAGCAGCAAGGCATTCTCTGCCACCTTGAAAAATTCCACCTGTAACCTCACCTGAAGCGATGATGATGATGATTTATTAGGGTCGCGGTACCTATACTCTCTGGCAGCACTGGTGTTGGCTTCTTGCATAAGAACATAAGAACGGCCATACTGGGTCAGACCAAAGGTCCATCCAGCCCAGTGTCCTGTCTACCGACAGTGGCCAATGCCAGGTGCCCCAGAGGGAGTGAACCTAACAGGTAATGTTAGTAATTCTCAGTCCTTATATAGCCCCTTCCATCGAAAGAGCATGTAGCTACCCACGGTGGGAAGTATCATTAGTCCCCTTTTATACACAGGGGAAGTAATTTGCCCAAGGTGACCCACAGATTTAGTGTCAGAGCTAGGGAGAGAACCCAGGAGTCCTGGCTGCCTAAGCCCCCCACTCAATGCACTGTAAGAACCTGTATAATTAAAATGCCCTAGGGTGGTTGTGGGAAGGGTTCTTAACTGCACCCCCCACTCTCACCCCACAGAAGGAACCTCGAGCTAGTCCAAATGCAGCCTGGAGATGCAGGTTGGAGCCGTGCACCATGGCGTTCCAAGCGCAGGGCTGCTAGGCTGGGACCAGCTTCTTCAGGCACAGAGGGCCCCCACCCCAGGGTGGAATTTGCTGTTGGATTGAAAGGTCCGGCTGCCTGTTTCATGGCCTGGCTGGGCCCTGAGTGCTTCAGAAAGCCTGGCCGGAGGTGTTGGGGAAAGTGGGATCCTACGGGATGGGAAGGTGCTGGTCAGAGGGTGGGCAGAAGGGGGGATTTCAGGTGGGGTAAGAATTTACTACACTGCAGGGCAGATTGTTGGTGCTTTACAAATAAATAGTATGTCCCTTCTAGGCCTAGGGCCTGATTTCCGGCAGTGCTGCGCCCGCGCTGCCCTGTCGACTGCCCTTGGGGGCACCTAGTGCTACTGCAGACAGGCCCTTTAATTGGGAGCCACCCAGCTGCCTTTCTATACCTGAAAGCAAGGGGCGCCCTGCTCCTTTCCTAGCCCCCTGTGGGCTCCAGGCTGTAGAAGGGGGCCGCCCAGCTTCTCTCTCCCAAGGACCATGCACTGTGACTGAGCCCGTGCCGTGCCGTGGGCCTGAATGCCCTGTCCCTGGGAAGGGAACCGCTGCGGCCCCGTACCCGCTGACTGACGCTCCCTTCCCCGTTCCAGAAGTCCCAGTTTGTGCAGTTTGCCGACGTCTTCCCCCTGAAGGAGTTTGGCTACAAGCCAGAGCCGGAGCAGTACCTGCAGGTGGTCGGCTGGATCGAGGTGGTGGCCGGGGTGTTGCTGGCCTTTGGGCCGCAGCTTCTGCAGGAGATCAGCAACTTCGTGCTCACCATTGTCATGATCGGTAGGTGTCGGCCGCTGGGCTCCTAGGTGGAGCTGGCCAGCGGGGCTTTTTACTGAGAGTTCCCCGGCCCGGCTACCCCCTCTCCTCCCCTCCCACCAGGGGGTCCTGGCTTTTGTTGCAGGAGCCCCAAAGTTGATCTTTTCTCCTCTGCGGTGATGCCACCCTGTCCTCCAGAGCTCCCAGCCCAGCCTCCAGCTCTCCGGGTAAGGGGCTAGGATTCTCTTTGGAGCAATCTCTGGTGGGCGATGCCCTGTGGCTCCCCAGGGGCTGGGTGCAGGGTCCCCACACTATTCCCAGCCCCTGGGGCAGCAGCGCCTTGAATGGCAGGCTCTGCCCACCTGAGCCCTGTTACGTGCCTATGCAGTGGCCAAGCCTAGGAGTGACTAACATGAGCCGCTGAAAGACACCCAGTGTCCTGAGCCAGAGATAGAAAAGGTCAGTCAGGTCTCTGCTCTCGGCAGGTGGATTGCTTTCTGCGGGAAGTTCCCCAGGGGCTTGGCCTGGCTGCAGGAACTGGGACTTCAAACAATTCCTTCTGCCCTGATATTCAGCCTAGATTTTCTGCTCCCTCCCCCCCCCCCCTCCATCTCCCTCCTATTCACACCTGTTGGCCAGCTCTCAAGCCTCCCCTGGCTCTTAATTATCACTGTCCAAGCTCAGCCAATCAAGCTCTTTATGTTCCGTCATTTAAATGCGCCCCCCCGCCCCTGACGGGTATAAATCTTCGGCAGCTGCCTCCTCCCCTCTCACACCAAGTCTCCTCAGAGCGGCTCTGGAACGGGTCGGTATTAATGGGGGTGTTGCAATGAAAGGTGGGCAGCAGTTTGCAGCATGCCAGCAACCTAAGGGTTAAAGGCAAGTGCAAGCACCCTTGCTTGCTGGAAATACAACCGAAGAGGGAAGCTATTCTCCAGGGTGAAAGGCTGCCATGTCCATCTCCTGTCCCTGGCAGGATTCACCTAGCGGGGGGCTGGCTGATAACCATGTGCCCAAATGGCCTGTCAGTTACAGGCCAACACACCACTCTCTGGCAGCTCAAATCACGAAGCTGCACATGTTAAACTGGGGACCTTTGGCTTGCAATGACAGAGCTGACCTCAAGTAACCTGGCCCTGCAAGCTCCTGGGGCTAGCAGGCACGCATCAGGTTCAGATCTAGCATGTTAATAGCGTCTCCCTGTCTGCCAGGCCCGGGGCTGTGCAGGTCAGGTGGTGCCTCGTCTGTCCCGTCACAGGACGATGGACGTTAGATTCCTCTCGGGCCCCATCTAGCCCAGCCCCGTGGCCAGCACTGAGGGCTCCGTGCAGGGGATTTACTGCTGCTGTTTTGACCAGCTGCGTGGCAAGGTTAATTGGAAGAGAGAGTGGAAAGCACTTTAGAGTCATGTTTGCATCCCTTTGATCCTGACTCCATTCTGTGTTGCTCACAGGGATGTGGTCTGGTGTGGGGGGGGCAACGGGGGCTTTACGTCCCCTCTGTGGATGCTGGGACCTGATCTGCCCCCTCCAGCATAAATTAGAGCATCCCCAGAGGCTGCTCTAAATTTACCGCCCCATTTGCACAGCTCCCCCGCCCCAGAATAACAACCCCCATCCCCTTCTCAGCATGACCCTGGAGGGTGCAGGGTGAGCCCAGCAGGGCCGTTGTGCAGGCAGCATCCCACCCAGTGTCCGTCCATGTCGTTCCCCCCCCCCCGCCCCCCCATGCTGGGGATATTCCCCAGGGGCTGGTTAAACTGGCCGTGCAGTGGCTGAGCTGCCGTTAGGCTGCAGCAGGGCACAGCATGGGGACCGCCGAGGGGAGCGTTATCTGCGTCGGCAGCGGTATCCCCGCACTCTCTAGTCTAGCCAAGGACCTTCCCGGAAATGCTGTGGAGGCTTGTGTGGTTGGTGATGGGGTGGGACCTGCTGGCCGCAGGTGTTTGCTGTTGCTGGCTGCCGCCAAGTACCTGAGCGAGGCCGGGGAGCCACAATGGCAGAGCGGGAGCCGAGCCTGGGAACGTGTCCCCTTTCCACCCCCTGCTCCCAGCATCCTTGTCCTTAGGCAGCCGGGGCCGCTTCCCCGAGGTTCTCCAGGGGGAGCTGCGGTGGCTTCCCTCTCATGTTTGTTTGGTGCCCCAGCGGCGCTTGTGCGGAGAACAGTCCAAGCTAGCTGTCAGGCAGCTAATGCCGAGACCCTGAGAGATAAATCTCTGGCAGAGGAACATGAGGTCTGCCCAAACTGGAGCTGGGCCCGGCACCTCAGGGCCTGGTCAGCATCTGTGGAGTTCAAAAATTATCCCCCAAAGAAAACCCTCTGCACCTGAGTCAGGGTGTTGCACCCTGCCTGAGTCTGCAGAGTGCCTGAGACCGTAGCTCCTAGAGGTGTGAATTGCCCCCATCCATCTCATGAGGTCTGTTGACTCTGAAGTGTAATGATTGTGGTTCAAGGCCAGGGGGCTCCCTTTTGGAGCTGGGTGCTTTGGGCTGTTGGTGAAGGAGTGGCTCTGACCTTTCCTTGGTCCATCCCCTGACTTCCCCAGCATGTTTTCTTCTCTCTCCCCCCAGGTGCCATCTACACCCTGCTGGTGCTGAAGGAGCCCTTCTCCATGTGTGCTCCGGCTACGATCTGCCTGGGTCTCCTGCTGCTGCTCAACATACGAGGAAGGGGGGGCAGGGCCAAGTCCAAGTTTGAGTGACTGGAATGAAATGGGGGGGCGGGGGCGCTGGATTGGCAGGAAATGATGTCATTCCCCCCGACAAAGTGTTGCAATGACATGGCTTCCTGCCAATGAACTGGCTGCTTATGCGCAGTACAAACTCTAAAGCTCCTGGGGAGGGACCAGCAGGCTGATTAATCCGGGGGGCCTGGGGTACCTGCTGCAGGTGTGTGCAGAGTGTGGGAAGCAGCTGCCTGGCTGGAAGCTCTGCACAGAGGCTGGGAAGTTTCTCTTTCTGCCCTGGCTTTGAAGGCAGCCAGGTGGGGCAGGGTAATTAGAGCTGGGTCATGGTGCATTGTGCTGGGACCTCATGGGGGGAAGCTCTGGAGTGTGCCCCAAATGGGTAACAGCTGTGTGAGTTCCCACAATGGGTCACCCTCCAGTGTGACCTGGGGGGAGTCCGGGGGGTCAAACTCCCGTGGCCTAGCGAGCCCTTCACCTCTCTGCCTATTTTGCTCTGTCGCTAAGAATCGTATCATGGCGCCAGTGCCCCCATGGAGCTGTCTGGCCGGACCTCGGCGGAGGAGGTGGTGCTGACTCCGCTCTGTACGGGGGGCCGCATAGCGCTGACTTTTAAATAAAACCTCTATTTCCAGAAGGCTGTGTCGTGTTCTGCCCCCGGTCTGGGCCTCAGCATCCAGCGGCGGCTGCAAATGGGTGGGTCGCTGCCATGGACTGTGTGATCCTCCCTGCTGAGGAATGGGAAAGGTACTGGGGGTGCTAACCCCATTCTTGCCCCTTGGTGGGCAAGGCGTGTGGTGGAGGAACTGGGCCTCTCGGGAGACTCCCTGACCATGCCCTGGATGGGCCATGCCTGCCTGCTGGTCCAGCTGGGCCCAGGGGAGGGTGCAGGTGGGGTGTGAGCATAGGGTGGGGCTGGGCGGAGGGGGCAGCTGGGTGGAGCTTGCCTGTGGAGGGGCCATCCAATAGCAGTGACACCCCCGCCCCCCTTCCCCTAGAAGTCGGGCTGGGCTCTGACTCACACCGGGTGGGAAGCAGCAGAGAGCCCTAGAGGTCAGAGCTGGGGAAAGCCCCAGTGCGTAGCTGTGGCCAGAATGATGGTGAAGGTTCATGAATCGTCACAAGGGCCTGTTCTATAGAACTGTTTAAGAAAAGACGTACGAAGGAGACAGACAGACTGAATTAAGGTAAACAGAGGGGGTCTGCTGTTTGCCCCCAAGGACTGGGTTAAGATTATGAGTGGGGTTAAGATTATGAGTGGTAAACAAGAGGAGGCGGGGATGGGAAATTAATGGACCAAAATTGGTGCTTTGGAAATTAGGTCTAACGGGTAGGCAAAAAGCGAGAGGCGGGACCATTCCACCCATCGCCCCTTTTGGGGCCCCTTAAAAGAGGCTTGAGGAGAAAGGAAGGGACTTCCACCACCGTGGCTGGGGCAGGATTTTTACTGCGACGCTCAGACCTTGATACTCCAGTGATGACACTTGAGCATCTGTGCTGCACCAGCAGGGACCCCAGCCTGCTACGTGTGAAATCCTGCTCTGTCTGCCCAGCCCCTGGGTGTCTTTCCATCCCCCATGATCATCCTGCTCTCCTCTCTTGGTTTTTCACCCTATCCTTGGATCGGCTGCACTGCAGTGCAAGAGGAGACGGCTCAGCCAGCTCTGAGGAAGCGCAATGAAGCAGAGGGACCTGCCGTGACCAACCAGATGATGTCCCCAATTGGGGAGGCAAGCCAGGGCCCAGAACAGCAGCTGTCACGGCCGGCCTGCCAGCCCAAAGCATCCATTCGAAATTGATCAACCACCCTGTGTCCTGCGAATGTCAACAAAATCTGTATTTCCCCCCATCTATGCTATTCTATCTCTCCTCTCCTTTCAGCGTCTGTGTTTTGTCGAATGCGGGGACTGACGTTACTGACTCAAAATTGACTGGAACTACCCACTTCTTTCCCAGCTGGGGGTGCTGTTTGGCAGAATGAGCCTCACCCATAATTACACTCTCTAGAAAGAGACTTTGATCAGGTTTCATTATTTGTGTTGCATCATCTCTCAAGTCCAGTTTCAGTGTTTTGCCTTGTTTTGATTCTTTTCCTTTCCTGGGTTTCAGTTAGTAAATTTCTAGCCTTTGGCATGAATTTCCTGCGGTGTTTGCGGAGTTACTGAGCGGCGGAGGTTTCCAGCTACGCCCACCCCCCACTGCATTTAACACTGTTTAATGTTGGACAGTGACAGGATCATGTTCGTGCTTTGGGCCTGCAGCGTCCAGCCAAATTAATACAATGGCGTGGGCTGTGCCTCAAGGCCCCTGCAGCCTAGTACAGTCGCATGCAAGCAGGGAGCCCAGCCTGTCCTGCCCTGCTATGCCATCCCCTGCTGCCTCGGGCGGGGATCTGTAATGGACACACCTTACGGTGGGTTACGTTTCTCTTTCCTCAGTGCAACTGAGACTACGTTGGCATCAGCCTGAGGCTGTAGCATCGTGGCAAGAGTCGTGCCCGTGTATCAGAGACGTTGGCAGTGCTGTGGTTCTGTGGGCTGCAGAGCCTAGTGGGTCACCAGTGGTCAGCTCTGGGTTCAATGGCCTCTCCCTTGCCCCTGTAACTGCATTGGCTGATTCACCCTGCACCCAGGGAGGGGAGGATCCAGCTACGGCGTGGGGTTGCAACTCTGGCTTGGAAAGGGCGGTGGCTCCCAGGAGGACAGCTGGCGACTACAGCAGATGCCCGGGGACAGCACAGGCCTCCTGGTGCCTTGAGGACGAGGTCTCCCACAGCCCCTCCCGGGGGCTCTCGCAGGGCAGAAGGGGGCTCCTAGCCCTTAGGTTGCTTGAGAAGATGCAGCAGGGACTGGTTTGGGGACAACCGCTTCCTGCACAAGCTCGGTCTGGCAAGCGAGGGCATGCGTGTGAGCTGCTGGCATCCCCAGAGCAGGCAGCGTGGCCATGGCTCGCGGGATCAGGGGGCAGTTGCTGGCAGTTCGGGGAGGGACAAATCCCTGCCTCGCTCCCTCTGCTGCACCCCCACCCAACAGCACTTAGCTTCACCCCCTGACATCCCCCCGAGCCTGGCTGTGAGGGATTCTGGCTGTGACAGGTGTGGCCCTGGCTCAGGATCCGGGGGGAAGGGGGAGGACTATTCCTGCCGCAGCTGCCGGGCTGGGGTGGCTCTCTGGGAGTCCAGGCCCCTGGGGGACGCCTGAGGCTCAGGGCTTCCTGCTGGCTTCCCACCCCTCCATCACTTGTAACATTCCCCGCATATTTCCCCAGCCCCGGTGGCTCCTGCTCTTACAGGAGCAGGGTTCACTTTCCTTCCTCTGCTGGCAAGTCTGGTGTTTGCCAGCCGTCCAGCAGGATGACTCCAGGGGCTGATACCCTCAGTGTGGGGCAGAGACGGGCCAGGCTTCCCCACTCTGCCCCAGAGCAGGGCCCTGCTTGGGGTCTGAGAGCAAGATTTGGTCTCTCGGGTGAACCAGTTAGCCTCCTTGCTGGCAGACCCAGAGGCCAAGGGCCGTGTAGCCCCAAGGACTGAGCTCCTTGCTTGGCCCTACCAGGGGAGGGTAGCAGCATGTTGGCAGGTGGGTCTGTGCTTCTCATCGGTCTTGGGGGGCATGGCGTGGTCTAGCAGGGCCCCACAGCTTCCTAGACCCAGGCATGAGCCTTCCCGTCAGCCACCGCAGCACAGGGAACAGTTTGCTGTGCAGACGAGACCCTGGGGAGCAGCCGATCAGAGAGCAATCGGCCTGTGGGCGGATGGCAGGTGAGGCACAGCCACTGTGGGGGTGGGAGCCAGGCAGCAAGCTGGAGCCTCTGAGACATGTGCTGGACCAACTGTCACAGGGCCAGGGCGTGAGAGCCCCAGAATCCCTGGGGGCTTGCTTTTGTGGTGAGGCATGTGTGTGTCAGCGCTGTCAGACTGAGAATATAGGCCCCGATTCTCCATGGCCCTGCCTGGGAGTGGGAATCAACTCGGAATAGTGGCGCTCGCTTTGCACTAGTGCAGGGTTTCTTAAACTTCATTGCACCGCAACCTCCTTCGGACAACAACAATCACTACACGGCCCTGGGAAAGGGGGACCAAAGCCCAAGCCCCGCCTCCCTGCGGGGTGCCAGAGCTCCAAGACTTCAGCCCTGGGTGGTGGGGCTCGGACTTTGGCTTCAGCAAGTCTAACACCAGCCCTGGTGAACCCATTAAAATGGGGTCCCGATCCACAGTTTGAGAACTGCTGCACTAGTGGAAACAGCTACACCAGGAGCAGGGCAGTGGAGAATCAAGCCCAAAGGATTTGCCAGGCAAGCTCAGACAGCATGTGTCTAGATAACATCTGAGACCTCGGAGGAGGAGGAAATCCCTGCAATGTGCCTGATTCCCTGACTGGGATAGATTCCTTCCTGACCCCTACAGCTTACACAGTGGAGCCTGGGATTTGATTACCACCATCATCCTACCTTGCAGAGATACAAAGGATGGGCCAAATCCTATCCACCTACTGAACACCTGAAATGCCTGCTGGAGTCAGTGGGATTGAGAGTGCTCAGGATCTGATCTTGGGTTAGTGATCCAGCCTCAGCATTTGCCTCAGAGAACTCCTGCAGCAGGGAGTTCCACAGCTCAATTATGGGCTGCATGAGAAAGCACTGGGTTCATTTTGAAAATAAAAGAAGAGCCATCTGTGCTTCACCCTGATGCTAATGTGTCTGAGTTGCCAGCACCACATCATAGCCCAGTGAGCTGCTTGGCAAACTGCTTCTTGGTCTGGTTTTCGCTGACAATCAAAAAGAATTATTTACCCCCTTCTCAAGCCTGAGATGAGTATCTGTGACTGGGGCCTGAAGGAGACCATGCAAGAGAGTCTCAGGTGCTGGAACTAAGGCTGTGGAGGGGGCTGCCGCACCCCCTGGCTTGAAGTGGTTTCCATTATATACAGTTTGGTTCAATGGCTTACAGCACCCCCACTATACATACTGTTCCAGCCCCCGCCCTGCTCAGGCCCTCAGCTCGGCACCTCTGGACTCTGTTGCTCTTTGTTTCTGAGAATGGAGAATTAACTTTTGGGAAAGTTGTGGGCAGGACAACCTCTGAGAACCAGGTCGCCTCGCCCGTTGCCTCCGCCCCCACCCAGTGAAAAGGCAGCCGGGTGGGCTCTGAGACCGGGGGAACACACGAGGGGACGCACTCGACAGGCTCGCCGAGGCATTTATTCCGGAATCCCCGGGGGATTGCAGCCAGACCCAGAGAGAGGCACTGGTCCCCAGCTCTGGACATTTTGCTGCTCCTGAAATCCCCAGCCTCAGAGGAGAAACAGCCCTTGGGAGATGACACATCCATGGTCAGGGAGGGCTTTTCTTGGTGTGTTTCTACTAGCATTGATTATTCAGTTATCAAGTGCATGGGAAGGAAGATCTGAGGTCCCGGATGACTGGAAAAAGGCTAATGTAGTGCCCATCTTTAAAAAAGGGAAGGAGGAGGATCCGGGGAACTACAGGCCAGTCAGCTTCACCTCAGTCCCTGGAAAAATCATGGAGCAGGTCCTCAAGGAATCAATTCTGAAGCACTTAAAGGAGAGAAAAGTGATCAGGAACAGTCAGCATGGATTCACCAAGGGCAAGTCATGCCTGACTAATCTAATTGCCTTCTATGATGAGATAACTGGCTCTGTGGATGAGGGGAAAGCAGTGGACGTGTTGTTCCTTGACTTTAGCAAAGCTTTTGACACGGTCTCCCACAGTATTCTTGCCAGCAAGTTAAAGAAGTATGGGCTGGATGAATGGACTATAAAGTGGATAGAAAGTTGGCTAGATTGTCGGGCTCAACGGGTAGTGATCAATGGCTCCATGTCTAGTTGGCAGCCAGTATCAAGTGGAGTGCCTCAAGGGTCGGGCCTGGGGCCGGTTTTGTTCAGTATCTTCATAAATGATCTGGAGGATGGTGTGGATTGCACCCTCAGCAAGTTTGCAGATGACACTAAACTAGGAGGAGAGGTAGATACGCTGGAGGGTAGGGATAGGATAGAGAGGGCCCTAGACATATTAGAGGATTGGGCCAAAAGAAATCTGATGAGGTTCAACAAGGACAAGTGCAGAGTCCTGCACTTAGGATGGAAGAATCCAATGCACCGCTACAGACTAGGGACCGAATGGCTCGGCAGCAGTTCTGCAGAAAAGGACCTAGGGGTTACAGTGGACGAGAAGCTGGATATGAGTCAATAGTGTGCCCTTGTTGCCAAGAAGGCCAATGGCATTTTGGGCTGTATATGTAGGGGCATTGCCAGCAGATCGAGGGATGTGATCGTTCCCCTCTATTCGACATTGAGGCCTCATCTGGAGTACTGTGTCCAGTTTTGGGCCCCACACTACAAGAAGGATGTGAAAAAATTGGAAAGTGTCCAGCGGAGGGCAACAAAAATGATTAGGGGACTGGAACACATGACTTATGAGGAGAGGCTGAGGGAACTGGGATTGTTTAGTCTGCGGAAGAGAAGAATGAGGGGGGATTTGATAGCTGCTTTCAACTACCTGAAAGGGGGTTCCAAAGAGGATGGATCTAGACTGTTCTCAGTGGTAGCAGATGACAGAACAAGGAGTAATGGTCTCAAGTTGCAATGGGGGAGATTCAGGTTGGATATTAGGAAAAAACTTTTTCACTAGGAGGGTGGTGAAACACTGGAATGTGTTACCTAGGGAGGTGGTGGAATCTCCTTCCTTAGAGGTTTTTAAGGCCAGGCTTGACAAAGCCCTGGATGGGTTGATTTAGTTGGGGATTGGTCCTGCTTTGAGCAGGGGGTTGGACTAGATGACCTCCTGAGGTCCCTTCCAACCCTGATATTCTATGATCCTTGGTGCACATAGTCTGCCAGTCTCAGCAAAGAGACCCCCAGAGGGGGCAGGAGTCTCCCATTGGCTGGGGTTCCATTCTCCCAGCTCACAGGGAGGGTGGCAGGGATGCTTGGAGATCGGACCGTTGGAGGAAATGGAGGTCCTAATGAACTGGTGCTGGCCAGTACAACGTACTGTGTGTTACGCTATCACTTCTCCTTATGTCTGCAAAGAAACCCCTGCAAAATGTGGCCCATACAGTGCCGTGAGCCTGAGTCTGTAGACAGACTGAAACTCCAAGAGGGATGTGAGCATCGATCACCATGGCGTGTTGACTCTGAAACCTAATGACAAATGTGAACAAACACCAGCATATTTCATTGCGGATCCTTTTAATCAAGAAGTCAGTGACTCACTGTTTGTGAGTGGAGCTTGGTGTGAGCGGAGCCTGAATAGAGGATGGCTACTTTTCCCTCTACAGCCTGACCTCCGCTGTATTGGAGGCCTTGGGGATCAGTTAATTATTTCCTCTCATGCTTCCCACTCACAAACACAGAGCAGCAGGCCCGGTATTGGGTCTACGATCATACATTGGCACAGTGCCCAGCTGTGTGGTTTCTGGGCGCACACACCCATAGCTGGGAAGGGGCCCACAGGTTCCAAAAGGAAACCATCTAAGAATGTATTTCTTCCCTTCCGGCCAAGGTTCTCAAAGCCTGCTATAAACATTAACTAACTAACCCGTGCAAACCTTGATGCTCAGGTGGGAGGAAACTGAAGTACCGAGAGGGGGAAGTCACGTACCCTAGGTCACGCCGTGAGTCTCGGAACAAAACCCAGGTCTCCTGAAGCCCCAGCGCTGGAGCCTTTGATGGAGCACAGACCAATCAAGTGCTGCGCACGTATCTGATGGGGCCTCTGGGTGTTAATTCTGAACATCGCTTTGAAATGAACAAAGAGCAAAACCTGCAAGGAACAGAAACTCCAGCGTTGCTCTCCCTTTGCCGCTTGTTCAGCACAGCTGGTGAGTTGTGGAAACTTGACCACATGGAGTTGTCATGCTCCCCATCCATCCCTCTGGCTGCACTGCACCAAATACGTGCTCCGCAGGCTTGTGCCCTGCGGGCTCTCCCACTGCGGGTCTCTGCAGGAGCCCAGTTCTCGGGGATTCCTGCTGATGTTTCCCTTGGCTCAGAGCCCAGGGGGTTCAAACCCCTCAGGCCATGATCCTTGCTCCCCCCATTCCCGTGGGATACGCATAATTCAGCTAATGTGATCGTTAAAGGTGCAAACTGGAGCTTAGTGAGTAGGAACATAAGAACGGCAATACTGAATGAGACCAAAGGTCCATTTAGCCCAGTATCCTGTCTTCTGACAGTGGCCAGTGCCAGGGGCCCCAGAGGGAATGAACAGAACAGGTCATCATCAAGTGATCCATCCCCTGTAGCCCATTCCAAGCTTCTGGCAAACAGAGGCTAGAGACACCATCCCTGCCCATCCTGGCTAATAGTCATTGATGGACCTATCCCCCATGAACTTATCTAGTTCTTTTTTGAACCCTGTTATAGTCTTGGCCTTCACAACAGGAGCAGGATGGGGATTTTACCTCAGTATACTGCACTGGTGAGACCAATACTGCATCCAGGTCTGGGCTCCACATTTTAAAAAGGATGTTGAAAAATTGGAAAAGGGGCAGCGAAAAGCCACACAAGTTATTTGAGGGCTGGAGAAAATCCCCTGCAGTGAGAGATTTAAAGAGCTCCGGCTGGTTAGTTTATCTAAAAGGAGCTCGCAAGGTGACTTGATTACTGTGCACAAATAACTTCCCAGGGAGAAAATACCAGGCCCGAGAGGGCTCTCTAATCTAGCGGAGAAAGGCCAAACAAGAACCGCTGGCTGGTAGCTGTAGCCAGACGCGTGGGAACATAAAGGAGGGTGCATGTTTTTAACTGCGAGGGTGAGTAGCCGTTGGAACGTGCTGCCAAAAGAAGTGTCGACGTGTCCATCTCCTGATGGTCCAGCCTGGTTGCCTTTCGGGAAGAGGCTTTAGCCCACACAAGTTCCTGGGCTCAGGACAGGGGTAACTGGGCGAGGGGCCGTGGCCTGTGCTATGCAGGGGGTCAGCCAAGCTGATCTGAAGGTCTCCCCTGGCCTTTGCATCTAGGAATCCACACGGGAGTCGCTCATCTCCCAAGGTGAGCGTTGTTGTCCTGCTGGAGTCTGGGGTTGAGGTCAGGACCAGTCACGGTCAGGCACTGCCCCAGGTCCAGCCAGAGGTGCTAACCCTAGTGCAGCTGGGCAAAGACACGACACCCTGTAACTTACAGTGGTGCATCTTGCCTGAGTAGTTAGCCACCAACAGCTGTAACCAGCGCCAGTCCCCAGGGGGTGAATTCTCACCAGGGGTGGGGCAGGTGCTGCTGTTCTGCATCCTAGCTACGGTTAGGAAGAAACTTCACAACTGTGAGAGAAAGGGGGGCCAGGACACCTGGGTTCTGTGTTCAACTCTCCTACTGCGTATGGGTGAGTCACTGCCCCACTCTGTGCCTCAGTTTCTCCACTGGTAAACGGGGCTAGCGACACCCTGCTCTCGGCAGGGGTGGGGGAGCTGCAAGTGTTAATTTCTCCAAGTTCTGTCCCTCCTTTCCATCCCTGATCCTGCAGCAAGTGCTCTGTGGTTAGATTCCTGAGCCCCACCGCAGTCCATGCCAGCGCAGACCCTGGCTTGCACCCTCAGCTGCCACATTGCTCAGGCAGTCCGGCCCTGAGAGCAGGGAATGAAAGGGCCCATTATCCCTGCCAGTCACACACGGCTGATTCATCCCAGCCGGCACCAGGCTTTCCTGCTGGGCTAAGCACTCCGGGCTGGTGTGGGCAGGAGGACTGGGTCAGGGAAACAGGAACCCCCTTCACCTCCGCACAGAACGGCCCCCGGTGCTTTGTGCCCAGGACTCTCTGCCTTAGCTGTTAGGTCCCATTGTTCTCATCTGCACCCCACTCCGTGCAGACGTGCATGACGTGGGCCAGGGGCTGACGTGGGAGCCAGGGCTGCGTCCCCACAGCCCCCCTTGCAGTGCTGCTGGCCTCCTCGGGCTTGGGGAAGCCTTAGAAGGGCTTTTCCTCGAGAAGTCCCCTTTTACAAGCATGCACAGGTGCCTTGCCCTGCCCTGCCTCCAGCTGCCGCCCCATACCCCGCGACACCGTGCGGATTAACCCTTGACAGAGAGAGACGGCGCTCGGGGGCGGTGGAGATCAGACGTGCCACACAGCCTGGCCGGGCTCCTTAAAGCCTTCCAGAGACCTGGCTCAGCCAGACAGCAACGTGCAGCAGGGACGGGAACGCTGCCGACCCACAAGCCAGCCTTGCAGGGTAAGAGACCAGCTTGGAGCCAGGAACCTGAGCATCCCCCTAGCACCCCTTGCAGCGACATCTCATTGGAGGGGAGTGCCCAGAACTAGCCAGTTCTTTGGATGGGGCTCTTGGAAGAAGGGGGTGATTTGCTGGGGTAGGGCCCAGAGCCAGTTTCCCACCCCCCCTTCCAAGAGGAGCGACTGGCTAGGGGGCTTTAGCAGGGCAGGCTGCTTTCCCCTCCTTGAAAAAACATTTAGCTGCCCCACCGTAGCTGCTCTGGTTTCTACACCAGCCATAGAGCATGGAATGGCCTGGAATGGTAGAGCCCTGTTATTCCTAGAGATGGGAAAGTCCTAGAGATCACTGGGCTCCTTTTTCTGCCATGTGGGACAGGCCTGCCATTCAGCTGTGACAAACAACGCTTTTGGCTCAGCGCTGCAGAACCCAGCGGGGTAGCACTGTGTAAGAGTGAGCTTTGGAATTTGTATCCTGGGTGTGTGAAGAGTGTGTGTCTCTCTCTCTCTCTCTCTCTCTCTCTCTCTCTCCTTGGCCCATCACTTTGCTGCTCTGTGCCTCAGTTTCCCCATCTATTCAAGAGGGATATTGCTATATCACCTTTGTAGAGGGCTTTGAGAGCTACTGCTATTGAGCACAACATAAGAGCCAGGGCGCATTATGAGGATCTATATTCCAAGCTAAGTGCCACTCCTGCTTAGTAATAAACAGTCTAATGAGAAAGCTTAAGAAGGCCAAATATTTTTTTGTTATCGAACTCACTGCTCTGCCAGTGGGCTTGGAAACGGAGCTGGTGTATGCGGAATAGTCTAACATGGGCTGTGTCATCGTGACATTCACAAGAGCACCAGCTTTTCGAGGGCTCTGCACCAACCAGTGGGGCTAGGTTCCCCCCCGCCCCCCTGGTGCCGATTTGTTTGGAACTCAGCCCCGCTTGCGAGTGCCGAGCTCCCAGAAATCAGGGCTCCTGGGAGGTCTCCCATACAAGCACTAACCAGGCCTGACCCGGCTTAGCTGCCAAGATCAGACAAGATTGAGCACATTCGGGGTCTGGGGGCAGATCCTCTACTGTTGTCAGTGGAAGTTAGGAGCCTAAATACCTCTCTGAGGATCAGGGCCTTGGTGAGTAAATACTGACACTTAAGGGGGGGGATGATTTTGGTGCTGGTCAATGGGAAAGGGTCAAGGCAGCCTGAACTCTGGGGTGGCCTTAAGATCCCTTCTCTGTAGCACGGAGTATTTCTGTGGCTGGGCTGAAAAGCTCAGCTCATGTGGTTTGAGTCTCTTGAGAAAATCTGCGGCCTTTCGTGGCTGTCTGTCAGCTAAGGGCGCCTGGCAGTGTCTCGGCCTCCCAGCGCGGGGCTGAAATGACTCGCGCCAAAAAAGCCACAGCTTCCTTGTAACTCTGTGACAGCCAGTCCCTGGCAAGCAGAATGTGTCTGGGCTGGGGAAGCCTCTGTCTCTCTCTCTTTCCCCGACTCCTGCTCATCTGCCCATTTGAAGCAGGGCTGCTGCAGAACAAGTCAGACAGGCAGAGTCCGTGGGTAAGGACCAAACCGATTTTCTTACCACTCGGTCTCTTTGGGGGCTCTTTGCTGCATCTCTGGGGCTTTGCCTTGCTGCCTTTGGGCCCAGCCTTGGGGGGGGGTGTGTGTGTGTGTGTGTGAGTGAGTGAGTGAGAGATCTGCATGGCCCCCATGAATAGCCACAGAGCAGGGACAGTGTGAGCAGCAGCTTCCCGCACTCCCGCCCTGGGAGGGCTCCAGCTAGCCAGTCTTTCGGTGTGCTTGGCCTCCTTGCTGAGACTGCTAACAAGGGGCCCAGCTAGTGTCCAGTGAGTTGGTGGTTTCAAAAGTGTGCGATGGGGGGAGACAGGAAACCTTTCTGGATGTCAGTAAGTCCTAGAGCTGCACAAGCTTGAGGCAGGGTCACAGGGGCAGTGATTCAACCTCAAGCTTCAGGGCTCAAACCGATTGCCTGCAGGGGTCAGGAAGGAATGCCCAACCCCCTGGTCCCAGCACTCAACGAGTGGCTGAGTGCCTTTGCTGGAAGCTGACCCCTCTCTGGGGCAGGGCAGTAGCTGCTGATCCGATCTGAGATGCTCGTTCCTTCCTGGTGGGAAAGTAGCCTATTGCTGTGGGAGTGGAGAGTGTGGCTAGCAGCAGGGCAGGGCGAGTGTGCACAGCTGATGAACCAGCGATTGCCAGGCAGAGAGAAGCCAGCGCCTGGCTCGGCCGAGGGGGAGCCGCACTGCCTGGCTGGAGCAGGACGCAGGCAGGGACATTCCGACGGGCGCACATACGCGGCTGTGGCGGGAATGCTAAGCCCCTGCAGCTGCGAGCTGGAGCTGGGGCAGCATCTCTGCGGGATCTTCTCTCCGTGGCTTAGACCCTGTGGCCCTGGATGCAGCTGTGCCTCTGACTCACAGCAGCTTGGTAAATCCCCCAGGAAATCCCTCTCTCTGTGACAGCCCGGAGGGCTCTGGAGTGGGGCTGGGGATGAGGGGTTTGGGGTGTGGGAGGGGCTCAGGGCTAGGGCAGAGGGTTGGGGTGCGGGGGGAGGGCTGCAGGGTGGGGCTGGGGATGAGGGGTTCAGGAGGGAGTTCGGGGTGGGGCAGAGGGTTTGGGATGTCAGGGGTGAGGGCTCTGGCTGGGGCTTGGGATGAGGGATTTGGGGTGTGGGGCAGCTCAGGGCTACAGCCACACAGAAGGGAAACTAGCAAAAGAAAAGCAGAGGAGAGGAAGGGACAGAAAAAGCCCAAAGCAGCCACCTGGGGCTTCCTGAGCTTCTGCGGTCACCTATTCACTCCTCTGAACTTCCACCCAAACGCCTCAGCCTGCCGCTGGCACCGCTCCCTTGGGCAGCTGCCTGCTGCCCAGGGCTCAGGCAGGGATGCTGCAGGGGAGACACCCAGCCCCGAACACTGGTGGAGCCAGACCCCCGTGCCCTGAATATTGCTGGAGCCCGGGCACCACAGGCCCATATAACTTGCTGCCCTGATCAAGTCAGACTAAATCTGGCTTCCTTTGCCTCTACATTCGGGGTTTTCCTTTGGCCCAGGGAATGGCAGAGGCTGAAGCTCCCTGCACGGATCTATGTGGCAGCTGGAAATATCTGCAGTGGAGCAAGGGCCTATCTGTCCTTTCCACCTCTAGCCATGCAACCGGGCCTGGTATTTCTAATGCATGGCCACTGGCCCTGGCATCTCGGCCTCAAAGCCTCTCCTGGGCCAGGTCACGGGGCAGGGAAAGTACTGACACTGGGTGAACGTCTGTCGCCTGCTCTTGGAGCAAAGAGCCACTGCCGGACTAGGGTTCTCGATTGGGCTGCAGTCCCAGGGGGTTTCCCTGGATTGAAAGGGATGGGAAAGTTGGATTGCATTGAGGATGCGCGGCCCGGCTGCTCGTGAGAACCACAGCGTTGAGCCTCCTGGCCACTGCTCCGTCTGAGCAAGGCTGCACCGAGTCACCTCCTGAATGGTCCAGGCAAAGAGCTAAGGCTGGGAGGTGCTGCAGGAAGGGGGGGTGCTGGGGGAGGGACTTCAGCCAGCTCTGATGCCCTGCAGCCTTTCAGGAGCCAAGGCGTTAGCTTGGCTGGAGGGTGGCGTGGGGATGGCGCTGGCCGCGGTCCCAGCCCCTGTATCAGCTCGGCCCGGAGACGACCAGCTGGCGTTTGGATCGCATGCCTGGGAAAGAAAAAACTCCAACTCCCCAATGCTGCCGCTGGTGCCTTCCTCCAAACCTGCTGCCAGCGAAACCTGGCGCTGATTTCCCCTGGGACAATGGCTCCGGCTGGGTGGTGGAGGTGCAGGGCTTGGCCTGCTCTGTCTGGGGCCTAGATGCTACGGGGATGGGTGCACTGCGTGGTGACTAGGCAGTCAGATGTGCAGGGTTGGATTGAGGGATGGCTGGATGGATGGGAGCATGGATCCAGAGACGGACAGTCCCTTCCTCTTTAACCCACAGGGCTCTCTGGTGCGCCGACTGTCTGCCTTTGGGCGAGCAGCGGGAAGCACTGCACTCGCTTGGTTGAGACGTTAACGGCCAACCTGTCTGGCTGGCTGTCAGGCGCCGGGCTGTGGTTTGAGGTTAGGGTTCTCTGGTGATTCCCCTGCAGCCCTGTGGCTGCTGACAGTGCAGTGATGAGCAGAGAGTCCCGTAGGCCTAGACAATGGTCTACATGCTGACGGGGGCTGTACGGCGTAAGGAGCCCGAGCTGCTGTCCCGTGAACTGTGTCCCAGCTCAGATGCAGGAACCTCCTCGCTCATCCCGGAATGAGTCCTCTCCGGGGTCCTTTCGGGCTTGGCAGCCTGCTGACTGCCCCCCCGGGCCAGCCTCCCTCCTGCGTCACAGGAAGCTGGGGCTCAGAGCCTCAGTGCGGCAACCGGGTAAGTGCTGTTGCTCTCCAGACCCTGCTCGTCCAGCCCTGCTCCCCAGACAGCTCTGCTGAGGCCTGTGAGGAGCAGGGGTCTGGGCTTGTCTCAGGGCAGTCATGGCGCTGGATTGCAGGGGGAGGCGGAGATGCTGCCCGCTGAGAGGGGCTGGGGGCGGACGGCAGGTGTGACAAGGATGGGCGCTGCCGAGGGGATGGCTTGCTCGCCCTGCCGGCGAAGGATGGGGGCCAGAGGAGAATCCAGCTCTCTGGTTAGCAGGAGGTAGAAGAGCATTTTTGTCCCCTTGGGTCCTGGGGCCTGGCTGGCCTAGGGGACAGCAATGGGGGCTGAGTGTCCGACACCCCCAGCCATGGCCAGTTAGTGTCTGTGTCCTCGATCTCTAGGTGCTGAGGGAACAGGCAGCAAGGATGGATGGGACCCAACCCCCCTGCCATCCCCAGCTCCCAGCAGGAATGGGGCGTCCGGCTGGGGTCTGCTCTGCCCAGGGATCACATGAAACCTCCCTTCACCTGTCACCATCCCTTGCCTGCACTGCAGCCAGATAGGGAGGGGAGCTGCAGGCGGGGCAGGGATTTCCCCGCGTCTGGAGCACTTTGTTCCTTCTGCAAAGCGTTTCAAACCCATTGAGGACACAGCTGGCTCTGTTCTGCAGAGAGCCACTGGGTTAAGGGCCAGGTTCTTCCCCTTGTTCAATCAGGGCTGGGCTGCCTAGTTCACAAGGAGCACTGAGCATCAGTGTCGTGTGACTTCTATAAGTGGGGGGGCTGGGCTCCAGTCAGGCCAACGGGGCCGCGCAGGTGTGTGGGCAAATTCCCTGCCTGCCCACAGGGGCACCATTTCAGATGCTTCGGGGGGAGGAGGGGCATAACTTTAACCATGGTTCCAGGGACTACTTAGACAACTGAAAACACTTGTTTTTTGGCAGATAATAACTTACAGTGCTCCTGTCGGGTCATTTCTGTCTCATTCCTATAGCAAGAAAGAAAATGTAATAAATATTAGACCCGCTCAGCTCTAATACTAACGTGTTCTGACCTCTTGTGGCAAGTCACTTACGGGACACGGGTGAGGTTTAAATCGTACTGTCTCGTCGTACTCGGATACTCTTACTGAAGTCAGAAGGGACCATCATGATCATCTAGTCTGACCTCCAGCACATTGCAGGCCACAGAACCTCCCCCCACACTCCTGTAACAGACCCCAAACCTCTGGCTGAGTTACTGACCTCCTCAAATCATGGTTTAAAGACTTCAAGTTACAGAGAATCCACCATTTACACCGGCAAATGACCCATGCCCCAGGCTGCAGAGGTCTCTGCCAATTTGACCCAGGGGGGAAATTCCTTCCTGACCCCAAATCCGATGATCAGTTAGATCCTGAGCATGTGGGCAAGACCCACCATACAGATACCTGGGAATAATTCTCTGTAGTAACTCAGCCCTCCCCATCTAGTGTCCCGCTCCAGTCATTGGGGATTTTTGCTACAGGCAGTCGCCGATCGGCCACATGCCATTGTAGGCAGTCCTGTCACACCATCTCCTCTAGAAACTTCCCAAGCTCAGTCTTGAAACCAGTTGGGTTTTTTTCCCCCACTGCTCCCCTTGGGAGGCTGCTCCAGAACTTCGCTCCTCTGATGGTTAGAAACCTTCACCTAATTTCAAGCCTAAACTTGGTGATGGACAGTTCCTATCCATTTGTTCTGGGGTCCACACTAGTGCTTAATTTAAATAACTCTTCTCCCTCCCTGGTATTTGTCCCTCTGATGTATTTATAGGAGGCAATCATCTCTCCCCTCAGCCTTCTACTGGTTAGGCTAAACAAGCCAAGGTCTTTGAGTTTCCTAAGGTAGGTTTTCCATTCCTCAGATCATCCTAGTAGCCTTTCTCTGCACCTGTTCCACTTTGAATTAGTCTTTCTTAAACATGGGAGACCAGAATTGCACACAGGATTCCAGATGAGGTCTCGCCAGTGCCTTGTATAATGGTACTAACACTTCCCTGTCTCTAGTGGAAACACCTTGCCTGAAACACCCCAGGACCACATTAACCTTTTTCACAGCCGCATACCACTGTTGGTTCTTGTTCATCCTGTGAACAACAAATAGACCCAGGTCTTTCTCCTCCTCCTCTGTCACTTCCAACTGATAGGTCCCCCAGCAAAAATTCTTGTTGTTAGTCTCTAAGTACATGACCTTGTACTTTGCCCTATTAAATATCATCCCATTTCTATTACTCCAGTTTAGAAGGTCATCCAGATCTTCTTGTACGATATTCTGATCCTCCTCGGTATTGGCAATACCTCCCAACTTTGTGTCCTCTGCATATTTTATTAGCACACGCCCACTTTTTATGCCAAGGTCAGTAATAAAAAAGTTTAAGATTGGTCCCAAGACTGATCCCTGATAAACGGTTCCACTGGTAAATGCCCTCTAGCCTGACAGTTCACCTTTCAGTGTGACCTGCTGTAGTCTTCCCTTTAACCAGTTCCTTATCCACCTTTCAGTTCTCATATTAATCCCCTTCCTATCCAATTTAACTAATTAATTGCTCACGTGGAACTGCATCAAACACTTTACTGAAATCCAGGTAGATTAGATCTACTGCATTTCTTTTGTCTAAAAAATCAATTCTCTTTCCAAGGAAAGATATGAGTAACTTTGTAACTGCCTCTGGAATACAACAACTGAAATAATTGTAGAAAAATCTCCAATTACTTTCTATCATTTAGGCGACTTTTCCCAGTCCACCAAACTTGGAACAGATCATTTAACTTTAGGAAACATCCTACCAGTCCTTTCTTCTCTTAATCACCGTGTTTATAAACAAAATTCTGACTCCTAGACCCTGCCTCAGGGCTCAAGCTGGGAGCAGGTCATCTGTCTCCTCTGCAGAATTCATTGCATTGCACACTCAGGATGCCTGCCTGAGGCTTGCAGTTTGGGGGGGGGGGGCAAAGCCCTCCATGACCCCCCCCCAAACTTCGCCTGTGGCTGCTGTGCTCATGTTTGCTCCGAGTCTTATGCTTTCAGGCTTTACTGGGAGTTCAGTGCCTAGATGCTTAGCTGGATGGATAGAGGAGTGTGTGTGGAGATGGATGGAGAGAGGGGCTGAATGGAGAGGGGGAGAGGTCTGGGTGGATGTATGGCTCATTGGAGGGGTGTGGATGGAGAGAGAGCTGGAGGGGTATTTATGGAGCTGGCTGGCTGGATAGATCAATGGGTGGATGGGGAGATAGGTGGAGGCGTGGGGATAGGGATAGATAGACCTTCTCTGGAGTTGGAGGGGGTCAGGTTGGCTCCTCCTACCCAGCAAGGTGCGCTGGGGCCAGGTTGACAACATAGCTGTATGAGGGGCTCCTAATCAGCGTCAGTCCCCCGTCCCCCCAGCTCAGGACTCTGACCCCCTTTCAGGCACACAGCCCAGGCCTCCCCTCTAACCCTGCCCTGTCTTGTCTTCCAGCGGTGCTGAGATGAACAACTGGACGGCCGGGCTGGAGGCGACGGAGGCACCCCTGGGTGCTGCCCACGGGGAGTGTGAGCTGAGTGACCCCGTGCAGTTTGTGCTGGTGCCCCTAGTGTACTGCGTGGTGCTCTGCGTGGGGCTGCCTGGCAATCTGGTGGCCCTGCTGGCCTTTCTGCAGAGTGGCCAGGTGAGGAAGGCCATCCGCATCTACCTCATCAACCTCACGCTGGCCGACATCCTCTTCAACCTCACCCTGCCCCTCTGGATCCCCTACTACTTGGCCGGGGGGCACTGGGCCCTCTCAGACACCACCTGCCGTCTGGCCGGGGCTGCCTACTACATAGCCACCTACAGTGCCATCGCCTTCATGACCCTCATCAGCTTCGATCGCTACTGCACCGTCCGCGTGGCCAGGCTGGACCTGGCTCTGAACCGGCGCCACGGGGCCATGGCAGCTTGCGTGGCGGTCTGGCTGCTGTGTTTGGGCTGCGCTATCCCCTCCCTGGCAGCCCAGCAGACCTGGGTGGGCTCTCGGGGCACCAAGTGCTTTGAGCAGTCTGCGGGGCACAGGAACTATGCCTATGCCATGGTGGGCTTCTTCGTGGCTTCCTTCCTGGTGGTGCTGGGCGCGTACGCCTCCATCATGAGGTCGCTCTCGGCCACTGCCTCCCACGGCAGCCACCGCCGGCTGGCCCGGGCCATGGTGCTGGGCATGCTGTTGGTGTTCGTGGTCTGCGTGGCCCCCTACCACCTCACCCTGGCCCCCTGGGTGGCCAGCCGGACGCAGACCCCCGGCTGCAGCCCACCCTCCACCCTGGACATCCTGCACACCCTGAGTGTGGCCCTGCTGAGCCTCAACAGCTGCATCGATCCACTGATCTACTGCTTCTCCATCAAGCGCTTCCGGGCTGATCTGTGGATGACTGCGCGCAAGATCGTCCGGTGCCTCCCACTGCCCCCCTCCCCGCTGGAGAGATCCATTCCCAACGTCCGCTCCTCCTCCTTCACCTCCTCCTAGCGGGGCTGCTGGGAGAATGGCTCACGGCTTAGCTCGGCTCCCTCTCCAGGGCACTGGTCCACCCTAGCGCCAGCCTCCAGTGTCTTGGCCTCGTTGTGAGAATCTTGAACTTGCCACCGGAGCTCTTCCAGTGGGGCGTGGGGGGTCACCTGGTAACAGCATCTCCCTGGCCTGATTGGAGGGTGACCAAGTGTCCGGTGTGAGTTGGGGATCCGCTCCCTGCCAGTGTGCCCCGTGGCAGGAGGTTGGCAGGAACGGCTTTGCTGACGAGTCTGAGCCAACCTGCCCGGATGCACCCGGCCCACCTGGATCTCACTCTCTGCCACCCCCAGGCAGTCCAGCCCCCAGTGCTCCTCTGGGACATGGGCCTCCGCGGGGCTTCGGCTGGATCTGAAGATTCGAGGGACGTGGCGGTGGCATGTCTCTCTCCTCAGCAGTGCTGGCCTTGTTGCCTTCATGTTGCTGCCGGAGAGAGAGGCTTCTCCTGGGCTGCTCCTGCCTGTTTTGGAACCCCTTCTTTGCTCAGCACGGGTACGGAGCTGCCCCATCCCTGCCTTCCTGCTCCTCTGACGCGTTAAGCCCCCCCTTGGGCAGATGTCCCCTACCGTCGCTGCTCAGGGCATGTCACTCACCCATCAGCCCCATCAGAGCGTCTCCAACCTCTCGGCTGGATTGTGGGGACTTGAGCACTAGCAGTAATTAGCTCCTGGCCCTCCTGATGGGGATGTGCCCCGGAGGGTTACGACAGGCTGTTAGTTGGTGGGAGGGATGCGTGGCTTTGTACCTGGTGTAACGCCCATGGCCAGGACGGAGGGTCCCACCTGCTTGGAGACAAGGCTGCTTGGAGACGGGCCACGTGAATTTGTGCATAAACTGCGTTTTCTCTTCAAAGTTCTTTTCCTCGTCTCCTAGCTCGGCGCAGCCGGAACGGAGCGCTGCAGCCGGCTCCCAGCAGGGACGGGTCGTCTGGCTGGGGTCTGCTCTCCCCAAGGGTCCGTTGATATGGGGTCTGTCATAGGGTGACACTGGCCCTTTAAGAGGGAAGAGGCCTGTGCACCTGTGACTGGGCACTTGACCCTCACTTAGGCTTAATTAGGGCCCTAGGGGATCAGAGCTGCCTGGGGCAAGCAAGGGAAGGAGCAGTTGAGAGTTGGGGTGCTTCAGGCCCCCTGGAGCAGGGAAGGGTTGCGCAGAGACCAGCAGGAGCCTGGCCACTGGCCTTCCTGAGCTGGAGAGCCAGTGCTGGGGGGCTGAGGGGGTTCTGAGCTGGGGGGCTGTGGTCAGGTCAAAGAGCCATGAGGCAGTCGCTCTCAAGTGGCTGGCCGGGCAAGTGGGGGCCTGCACTGAGGGTGGAAAGGCACTGGGGACCGAGTGCTGCTGGGCTCCCGGGTGGGTGACCTGGAAGTGATGCTGCTGGGAAGGGGAGTGGAAAACCAGCATGCATTGGTGTGTTTTACTAGGGGAACTGGGAGAAGGGTTTTTCCCATGAGGGGTCCACGGACTAGTGCACGTGTACATGAATAAATTCTACCCAGAGGTGGCATCATTTGTATCAGACAGTGAGAGAGACTGTGCTCTTTTTTTGTGGCTGGGCTGAGGGGAAACTGAGGCACATGCACCTCAGGTTGGGTGCCTTATTACAGGGTCACTGTAAGGTCCCTCCCAATGCATCTTCCCCCAGCAAAAACCCAGACAGCTAGTGCCAGGGGCCCTGTGGGGCACTGTCGTATGTGGTCCTCTGTGGTGACTGGGGACAGCTATCTGTAGGGCACTCTCTAGTAACAGTTCCCCAGACTAATGGGAAGGGGGCATAGCTGTTCCAGGGGGGCAGATCCATAATCATGAGTGGGCAGTGACCCGGGGGTTTGCTGTACTGATGGGGAGGTGCTTACTCGTCGGGGAGACTTTAGTAGCAGCAGTGGGGAAGGTTATCCAGGGCAGGGCAGTGGGAAATAGCAATGCCCCCTCTAAGTATAACGCCCCCTCGATGTATGGATGGCTACTAACTGGCTCTGTGTCTGCACACACGTGTCTAATAATTGCTGGGTGTTTGACCCCCAACCCCATGATTATTTTATACTAAATGAGGCTATTTGGGAACTTAATTTCACACTCCAGCCCCCAATCAGCGAGCCCCCCCTGAGCAGCAGGGTCTCCCCAGCCCCAGGCTTCTGCCTGGCACAGTGTGCCCTGGAACCTCCCAATATCCTGTCCCGTCCGCACCGGGTGCATGTTAAAGATCCTTGTGGCGCATCTGGTAAGAGCAGGCAGGGCTGGCCCAGAGTCCTCGCCGAGGTTTCCCTCCCCCGGGGCGTGCAGTGTTGCTGTATGCCTGGCTGCTGCCCTCTGCCCCAGAGGTAGCCACATTTCAGTGCGTGGCGTGGGCAGGCGGTTGGTGAGGTGCTTTGGGAGCCTTGGTGAGGAAAGGGGGCCAAGGGCTCTGCTTGGTGTTAGCTGGGCGAACACATGGTGCCGTTGGGAAGTCAGTGCCATCTGCGGTGGGTCCTAGAGGCTCTTGCAGGGGAGCAGAGGGATGGAGCCAGGGTTCACCGGTCCCCAGGGGCTGCAGGCACTGAGACAGCACATTGCGCTATCGTCTGTCACCCTGCAGCGCCGCCGGCACGTGTGGGCTGGCTCTGGCTCGGGGCTGCACGGATAATTGCTGGCAGGACTGACAGCACCTACCGTGAGCTTCATTTCTGTGGCCGTTCGGCCGGGCCCTGCTGCCAGGCACTCCGGCTTCGCAGCCCATCCCGTCCTGCCAACCCCCCTCGTTTGAGTGACGACAAGCCCAGGCCCACACCAGGCATCTCCAGAGCTGCAGTTCCCAGCTGGGTCCTGGCTTGCCCCACCTGGGAGCAGGTGGCCTCTGGGGTGTGGCTCTCTTGCGCGACAGCTTGTGCCCGCTGGCGAGGGAGCGTCGTGCTGCTGACGAGAGGTTCGGAGGTTTCTGCTCTTGCCTGTGGACAGCCAGTGTCTGCCTTGAGTTCTGGGTAGGCGGCTGCTGCCCACTGGGTGCTGCTTGCTGGGATGCTGGGCCAGAGATGGGCCTCGTGTCTGTGGTAGCTGAACTAGGGGCATTTTGGTCACTGGTGTGTTTCAGAGCAAAACTAGTAGCCAGCCCGGCTGTGTCAGGGAGGAGGCAGCTTGTGTGAGCGGCAGGCAGGAGAGATGCTGCAGCCCCATGAGCTGGGCTGGGTAGGCATCATACAATCAGCGGAATGAAGGGCTGGGAGGGACCTCAAGAGGCCACCGAGTCCAGCCCCCTGCCCAGAGGCAGCTCCAAGTAAACCCAGCCCAGCCCTGACAGGGGTTTGTCCAACTTGTTCTTAAAAACCTCCAGTGGGGATTCCACCACCTCCCTTGGGAGCCTGTTCCAGAGCTTAACCACCCTTATCATTAGAAAGCGTTTCCAGCTACCAAATCCCAAATCTCCTTTGCTGCAGATTAAGCCCATTGCTTCTCGTCCTACCTTCCGGGGACAGGGAGAACGACTGAGCCCTCTCCTCTGGAACGGCCCTTCACGTATCTGAAGGCTGTGATCAGCTCCCGGCCAAGCCCAGAGGTGCCCAGGTTTTTTAACCTTTCCTCAGAGGTCGGGTGTTCCAAACCTTTTAATCATTTTTGTTGCTCTTCTCTGGACTCTCCGATTTGTCCCCATCTTTCCTAAAGTGTGCTGCCCAGAACTGGACCCAGTCCTCCAGCTGCGGCCTCGTAGTCCTGAGTAGAGCAGGACAACTACCCCCCATGTCTTACGTCTGACGCTCCCGTGAACACACCCCAGAATGGACAGTAGCCTTGTTTGCAACTGCATCACACTGTCAACTCGTATTCCGTTTGTGAACCTCTAGAACCCCCAGATCCTTTCCAGCAGTACTGCCACCTAACTAGCGAGTCCCCTTTTTGTAGCTGGGTATTTGATTTCTTTCCCTTCCTAAGTGAGGTACTTTGCACTTGTCTTTATTGAACTTCATCTTGTTGATTTCAGACCAGTTCTCCAATTTGTCAGGGTTGTTTTGAATTCTAATCCTGTCCTCCAAAGTGCTTTGCCTCCCTGCTTAGTGTCATCTGCAGATTTTATGAGGGTGTGTATCTGTGCTTTTGCATGTGTTCTTACCTGTGTGTGTGCATGTGGTTAGTGTGAATTTGCACGATTGTGTGTGCAATGTGCATGTGTCTATTGTGTGCAATTGCGTATGCATGCTTCTCTATGATGCATATAATTGCGCACACAGGTCCCTGTGCGTCTAGGATCTGTGCAGTGCATGGGCGTGTTCCTGAATTTTGTGCGCATCCCCAGTGTGTGTCTATGCTGTGTGCATTTGCACAATCATGCATGCATAGATTGTAAAGCCCAAAGGGAGCACTGTGATCCTCTCTTCTGCCCTCTTGTCTGACGCAGATGCAGACCCAGACCCAGACCTGAATTAATTCCTGGTGGAACTAACACAGATCTTTTAGAAAAAACATCCCGTCCTGCTTTAAAAGTTGCCCGTTATGGAGATTCCACCACAAGTCTTGGAAGTTGTTCCAATGGGGAATGACCCTCGCCTTCTTTCCACTCTGAATTTGTTCTAGCTTCAACTTCCAGCCGTTGGGTCTGTGTGTGTATGTGTCTTTTGATGTACCTAGTTGCATACGTGTGTGTCTTCATGCACATCTATGCTGTGTGCAACTGCCCAGGGGTGTGTGTGTCTTGCTGAGTGCAATCAAATGGGCCCCTGTGTGTGTGTATCTGCATTCACATGTGCGTGAGAGTCAGAGCTGTGGTTTCTTTGCCGAAGAGCTGACTGTTAGAATCTGTTCCTCCCGGTCTGAATGGAGCTGCTTGTCATGCAAACATTTCAGCTTCCTTCGCTCCCACACTGAGTCACAGCTGTCTAGCAAGGTCCGGATGCACTAACCTGCCCCTGTGAATGAGCTTGTTTACCGCCCTGAGAGCAGGCTGCGACCCTGCTATGCTCTGGGGGTTGGCACGGCCCTGTGGAGGTTCCCATGGTGATATCACCGGTTGGTGATGTGTGGGCAGCCCGGGGACCTGGATCCCTGCAGTAGGGTGCCCAGATAGCAAGTGTGAAAAATCAGGACGGGGGTGGGGGGTAATAGGTGCCTATATCAGACAAAGCCCCAAATATCAGGACTGTCCTTATGAAATTGGCACCTCTGGTCACTCTCCCCTGCAGCCCCAGCTTGGAATCTGTTTAACCCCAAGCCTTGGCACCTACTCCAATGTAGAAATGCCAGTCCCCACCCCAGGGCGTACGGTCCCCGTGGGGCACTACAAATGTGCCTAAGCATCTCCCACTCCCGCCAGGGCTCCAGCAGGGGCTGAGGCTGGGGGCATTGTTTGCAGAGCCCCCAGATGAGAGGACACCTGCACCATGACCCCCTGGGCTGAGCTAGGAGAGGCCCTGCTGGGCCATGCCTGAGACACCTGATTCCACTGGGCGGGGTGCAGCGGGAGGGAGAGACCCCTTTCAGAGGCATGAAGGAGGGGAATCTTCTCTGCCCTGCCTGCTCCTGTGTGGGAAACTCTGGCTGCCAGGAGGGGGAGCGCTGGTGCAGGGCAGCAGGTGCAGACCCGCTGAGCTGAGTGAGTCATGGGACTTGGTGCAGAGTAGCAGCCGTGTTAGTCTGTATCCGAAAAAGAAAAGGAGGACTTGTGGCACCTTAGAGACTTGGTGCAGAGGTGGTGGGGGGGATGGGGGATGGAAGAGGGGGAGCCAAGCTGCTGGAGAAGCCAAGCTGCTGGGGGAAGAACAATAGAATCCCTCCAGCCTCCATCATTCAGGCTGTCGCCTCTGGAGAGGTTAGCACTGGCTGGGGCACAGGGTGGGGGGCCGGGAGCAGTGGAAGGATGCCAGTTCCCACTTACTTGCTCAGAGATCCCCTAGGAAGGGCAGCGTCTCTTTAGGAGGGTCAGCTCCCTTCTGTAGCCACCTGTGGCAGTCCCTGCGGCAGGGGAAACAATCCTGGCTCTGCACAGAAATAAGACGCCCCAACATTGGGCAACCACCTGCAGTCTGACTCATGCCAGTCTGGTGTTTTTCCTTAAAGCCCCAGCTCCCGGAGTCACGTGAGCATCTCAGCATTCAAAGTTTCTAGCCCGGTTGATTGTGGAGAAGCTTGAGAAAAGGCTCAGACACCAGAAGGCAAAGCACCCCACGTGGATTGTGAGTCCTTTAAAACTCCTGCTGCCGGTGGGCCTGGTTTCTGGCCGCGTGCGGCTGGCAGTGCTGTGGGAGAGGTGACCTTGAGCCCCGGAGTACACAGGCAGTGAGCGGCTCGCAGAGAGGACTGTTATACACCTGTGCTCCCCCAGAGGGCAGCAGCTCACACGCGTAGACAGGTCTAGAGATCCATTCATAAATAACGCACGAGGCGCGGCTGCTCCCCAGGTGAGGGAGCTGCACAGCAAGGGGAGCCAACCGAGGTGCGTGGCCAGGGTGCCAGCCCCCTGCTGCTGGAGCTGGCGGCCACCACCGACCTCAGCCAACACCAGCCCCACCTACGCTCGTGTCACGCCAGCCCCTGCCCAGCTGCATCAGCCCAGCCAGGAGGGGGTGCTGCCCCCCGCTCACGGCTCCTGTGGTCCCGGCTGCCTCAATCACCCAGGGAGAGCCGGGGCCCCAGGGAGAAATTCAGCAGCGTGGCCTGGGCCCAGCTGCTCACGGCAGCGGGAGGGCGCTGGACTCGCTCAGGGATTCTGCTCACCAGGCTGAAGGTGAGAGGCTGGGCTAGGTAGCGACAGGGGCTGGTCTCAGCATTCCAGGCACACAGCCCGATAGATCGATGCTGCGCCCGGAGCCTGTGTCTCACCCCCAGCGCTGAATGACATCGCCGGAGAGTCAAGTGACGAACCCAGGCAGCGGGAGAGAAAGCCAGAGACAGGGAGAAGGGCACTGTTCACTGCTGAGGCCAGGAGTCCTGACTCTTAGGCCTCTGGCTTTAATTGCTCTAACCACCAGATGCCCCCACCTCTCCCAGAGCAGGAATAGAACCCAGGTGTCCTGACCACCAGCCCCCCCACCCCCTGCTCTAACCCATCCCCAGAGCAGGAATAGAACCCAGGAGTCCTGACCACCAGCCCCCCATCCCCACTCTAACCCACTCCCAGAGCAGGAATAGTGTAACCCCAGTGTAACCAGTAGACACCTCTCCAGTGACAGAGCTGGATGCCAGGTGAAGCCAGGCCTGTTTCCTCCCAGAGGGTGAGACCCGGGTGCTGTGTTAGCCCTGGCTAAGGGCTGTTGGCGGCTCCAGAGAGCTGGCTGCTCCCTGGCAGGGTGGAGTGTGCGCTCCTCCCCATGCTCCCACTTCATGGTCTTCTTCAAATAGCCTGCGGGGGGGGGGGGGGCTTAGCAGAGCGTTAATGGGGAGCCTGTAGCAAAGCCGGCAGGGGCACAGGGGGTGCAGAGCACTTGGGAGGGGCAGCCCTCAGACTGCTGGAGCGAGAGGAGAGGAGGGACGTGGGGCAGGGAGCCAGGGTCGCCCGCAGGGGTCTCCGATCGCTCTCCCTCTCTCTTTCGGTGGCTGGCTGTCACCTCTCCGTGCACCTCTGTCCATGCCAGCCCCTGCGGCTGCCGCAAGGAGTCCTGGGAAGTCGTCAGCGCTAGGAGCCCCAGAGATTCCCCTTTAGCTGCCGTGACATATGCCGGCCCCTAGGGGGTGACACCGTCACACCCACGAGTTGGTCTCACGTGCTGCCCATGGGAGGGCCGTATGCCACGGATACTCGCACACGTTTGCTCACACCCGCTCACGCTCACACGCTGGCTTTCACCTCCCTTGTGTTCTGCCTCTGCCTAGGGCCCTGGATTCAGCTGTCACTTGGAAGGGAGTGCGCCCCCTGCTGGCCCCCCAGTGCGCCCCCTGCTGGCCAGGCAGGGCAGTTTTTACCTAGCCACCTTGACACGGTCCCCTTATCCCTGCCCAGTCGTATGCCCCTTTGCTGTGCTGACCTGGAGGGGGAGCCTGTCTGACCCCCTCCCCCTCGCCACTTACGGTGCAGGGACAGAAGGTGGGGTGGGGAAGAGGAGGATGGGATCTAGGAGCACCCCCAGAGTTCAGCTCTGGACTGCATGTGGTGATGGGGATCACAGGGGAGATGTCTCTGGTGCTCCTGTGCCTAACCCCCCTGTGCTCTGGCCCCCCTGGCTGACAGGAGCTGGCTCCCCCTGGGTCTGGTCCCTGCCCAGTGGCAGGAAGCAGTTATGGTTTATGGAGTGTGTCCTTGTCACTCAGGTTTATTGAGCCTGAAAAGCAGGCTATGAAAATCCCCGGGTGGTCACAGCAGAGAGCCCCTACCTGGAGTGGATCTTCTTCCCTCTGAGAGCTGGCAGAGTCCCCTCAGGGCTCGCTGATTGCATGGCTTGGCAAGGCCAGGACTCAGCCTGGGAGCCACTCCAGCCTGCACCAGATTGGAGTCTTGGGCCTGTCGTACTCTGCTCCTGGGCTGGGGAGCAGGGGCACAGCCAGCTCCCTCCACATAACCCTCCACGGGGGAAACAGTCAAAGTGACTCGCCTCCCTGGCTGACTTTGGAGCAGCCCTGACAGGAGCCCAAAGGAGGGTGCTGCTTGGCCCAGCCCCAGGAAAGGTGTTCTGAGGAGGGCAGGAGCATGCACTGGTATAACGGCGTCCACACTAGGGGGTTTCAAAGGGGTTTGTTCCACTCTCAAACGGGTACAGTTAAAGGGGTACAAAAACTGTGTTTAGACAGGATCTTGGATTGTGAGCTGTTCAGGGCAGGCTCTCTCCCTCACTATGTGTCTGTACAGCGCCTGGTGCAACAGGCCGCTGATCTCGGTCAGGATCCGTGCAGCGCCTGGTGCAGCGGGGCTGCTGATCTCAGCTAGGGACTCTAGACGCTACCCTAGTGTAAATAATAACATTGCAAAAAGAGCCAAGGGAGTTTTTAGGGACCAGATCCTCCTAGGTCTTTAGGGACCTAACTCCTCTTGAAATCAAAGGGAGTTGGGCACCTAAATACCTCTGAGGATCTGGGGGATGTAAAAAGGCGACCTCCCTGTCTTTCCATAGGAACTTGGCCCTGGCAGTGTGAAAGGAGCTTGGGGTGGCAGTGCCAGCCGGCCGGAGAGCTGCCTGAGTCTGTGGAGAAGGAGTTGGCACTTTGACAATCCTGCCTCATTTCTTGTGCCCCCCTAACCTCAACTCTGATGTGCCATTTGAAATGCAGGCGCTAATTAGCCAATTAGAGGAACGGGTGGCTTTCTGGGGAGCGCAGCACCAGCAAAGGAGCAGTGGGACCCAGCACAGGGACCCAGCACAGGTCCCCAGAGCGCTCTTGCCTTCATCTCAGGCCTTCGTCAGCCCCTTCGTTTGCACCATCCCCTCCTGTCTCAGAGCGTGCGTGTACCCTTTGACCCTGGGGGGAGGGGGCTCTCTTTGGAGGGCTTAATTAATTGGAGCGTCAGAATGAATTAAAAGGAATAACAAAGGAAAGAAACGTGGAGCTGCCTGGAGTTCTCTGTCACCTCTCACCATATGCCGCCTCTGTCTATCCTCACCACAGGCACCCTGCTGCCCAGCTCTAGCCATCCGTCCTTAGATAGGCGGGGTTTGAAGGACGCATGACCGGCTGTCTAAGGAACTTATCTGGCCCCCGTCATCACAGTACTTGACCCCCTCATAGCCTTTAATGTATTTATCCTCAGACCCCCGTAAGACAGGGTCTGGCTCTTTTCGCTCTTGTACAGATGGGAAACTGAGGCACAGAGAGGCTGTGGTCACACACTGAGCCTGTGGCAGAGCAGCGTGTTGAATCCAAGATCTCCCAAGCTGCTGAACCAAAGGACTCTGACTAGAGAGCTCGGCCCTGTCAGGCTGGCTGCTTCCCACTTGAAGGCCCTGAAGTCAGGGGAGATGTTCATGGCCTCGTTGATTTCAGAGCCAGATGGGAACATCTGCTCTGAACTCCTGCAGAGCACAGGCCAGAGACCCTCTGCTGGCGGATCCTGCCTCAAGCCCAGAGCCTGCGGCTGAGCTGGACCATAGCTGCTAGTTGCAGGTGAGTGGAGGGAGTTTTTATGGGGGGCCTCCTTCACCTCCTGGTCTTTTGGTTTAGTGTGTTCCCATTGCTGTTTTCCCCCTTGCTCTCCACTGGCCTGCAGGATTCACCCTCACCTCTTCTCCTAAACTGCCGCTGAATGCTGTTGAAACAGCTGTTATGCCCTTCCCCAGAGGTGGCCGCATTTCACCAGTGCTGGGAAGTTAGGAGCAACTCCCTTGTACTGCACTTTGGGCCTTTTGAGGCTTGCTGGGTCAGATGAATGACTGTTAACGCTGCCTTAATTAATAAGTGTCATGACTTATTCTGCCCGCCCCATGGAGGATTTCGTTCTGGCATTTAAAAAAACCCCAAACCCCTTGCTTCATTTGAGGTTTGAGTGGAACATGATGATTATTTTTAATACAATAGAGGAAGGCTAATAAAAAAAGGAAAAGCATGAACTAAAACAAGTCCCTTTTGGCCTAGCAGGGACACAGAGATGTGCCAATAACTCAGCACTGCCCTAGCTAGTGCTGCGTGGATCAAACCAGCCATCTCCCCAGCAGCCCGTCAGCCCCCTTCTCTGCTGCTAGCACTGGCTCTCCCAGCCCCCTTCCTCAGTGGTTGGCAGTTCACATTCCCTTTGGCTCTGGGTGGCTGGGGTTCAAAGGGCAGGTGGGTTTGTTCTGGGACTAGAGGGAGAACCTGTGCATTCCCAGTTTGGGGTGGAAATTGGGCTGGTTCAGTGCGGGTTTATACCTATTCCATCTCTATGATCTGTCCAGGCTCCATGAATTGATTTAGGAGGCATGCTGGCTATCGAGTGTGAGGTGGAGATATTGCAAAGGCTGCTGAGCTGCAGCATTGCTAATGTCTGCTAAATATTTCAGCCAGTGCCATGAAATGAGCTGGTGGCGGAAGGGCTGGTGCTGCACTGGCCCGTGGTCCTCTCCCCCCGCCCATGGCACAGCATGCACTGCAAGGGATGATCCCACTGTGGGAAAGGGAATTTGCACCCAGCCTGGCCTGGGTCTGGAGCTGTGTTAGCTAAGTGCAGCTAACACACAGGCCTGGGGTCTGTTTTACCCAGCTCAGGAGCCATATCCCACCTCGGCTTCCCATCCCAGCTGGGGAAGGATAATTGCCCAGTGCAGCCATCCAGCAGGATGCCCTGTCCAATCCCTGGTGCTAGGCACACCACCAGGGGTTCACTGGCCATGAGAAATTTGCTGAGAGCTTGGCTGCTGATTAGAGGGTCCCTGAGCTGGAACCTGGAGTACAGGGTGGGCCCGGGTTCCCCTGCCAGCCACTGGGGAACTGGCACAGTCAGGGCACTGGATTTGAAGACCTCCTGGGAGAGTCTTTGATACCCCGGAAGGGGGAAAACACACTGACCTGGCCAGAGGGCCAAGCCACGGAGAGAGAGCACCCCGAGTTGCAGAGAGAGAGGCTGTGGGGTGTGCAAGTGAGCGATGGAAGGGGATGTTGGACCTGGAAGGAGCTAATTCCCAGAGCAGCCAGGAGGAGGCGCCCTAGCGGTGAGTGAATCCCGTGATGCTCCCCATATTATGGCATGGCCACAGCCATGTAGCCAGGGCCCTGGACTGGCCACAGTCTCCCAAGGAAAGTGCCATCCCCTGGCGATACGCTGAGTAGCCTTGTGCTGGCCAGGGCAGGGGGCCTGCTCTGATCTCTCCCTGGCACGGCCCATTCCCCTTGCTCTGAGGGCGGGAGGGTGTGATTGGGTTTCCAGACTGAGCTGGTGAAAGAAGAGGATTGATGGCCCACTGGGCCAGGCTTCCCTTTGACAGCTGCTGCACCTGGCTTGGGTTCATCAGAGGTAGCCCCATTGTCAGAGGGAAGGCCAAGCCGTGGGGCAAGGGACAGGCTTTCCGTGCACTGGAGATGAATATGCATGATCCATAACTCCGGGTGATTGAAGACCTCATCTGCCCGCCAGCCAGAGCCTCTTTAATTTAGCAAATCATCAGGGCGCGCTCTCTCTCTCTGAGCCCTGCGGGGGCTGTGCTGGTTGTGGCTGATAAGGTCGCGCTCTCGTGGGATGTGTTAAAAGCCAGAGCGTGTCTGTGCGGGCTGCATGTAGCGCTTGCCCATTGGCAAAGCTCCTGCCCTGCATCTCGCAGCTACCTCCAGCAGGAGCAGCTGGGCACGGTAAATGCCAGAGAGGCAGAGAGCTGGTAATTCTCCTGTTTTCCCTTTTAACCCCCGGCCCCTGCCCAAGTAGCCTGTGAGGGCCACTTGTGGTCTGGTTAAAATAATCTGGGCTAAGAGGTGATTAGCTCAGGAAACGCTGCACAGCGAAATGACCGTGATCACCTCAGTTCATAACAAGCCCTGTCTGCTGAAGCATCCCCAAGTGCTTTACGAAGGACATATGCAAATCGCCTCTCCCGCGGCTGAGATGCAGCCACCTCTGGGGTGGAATGTGGCCACTGCTTAGCAGCCACACAGTAACACTTTGCTGTGGGACAGGAAGCGAAGAAGAATCCTGCGTCCTGTTGAAACTGCTGGGGGAATGCAGGGAGATAGGATGCAATCACCTGGGTGAAGATTGGGCCAGGACCCCAGGGCTAATCTTCCAGTCTAGCAAAAAAAAAAAAAAAAAAAAAAAGCCGTGGGCTCTTTAATGGGCACAAGGGCTCGGTCCTACAAGCAGCACAGTGCCCCTAGTGCCATGCTGTGGCATTAGCCCAGTTCTGATTTGGGGAGGGACAGCCCCACCTCTGGAGTAACTAGCTCCATCTCCTGCTGCTCCCCTGGGTTTCCTTTTGCGGCTGGCCTCTGCGTGGCCTGCCTGGGAGCCCAGCTCAGCAGGGTGGATTGCATTGCACCAGGGACGAGGAGCCAGGTGATTAATGAAGAGTGTGGGGCGACCCCCTGGAATGGGGGTGTATAGACCCCATCCAGAGTTCAGGAGGGAAGGGGTTAACCCTCTCCTGCTGGCTGGGTGCAGGGGTTTGCAGGGCTGGACCAGCTGTGGTGAATGAATTACTCTCACTCTTCCCTGGATCTAGCTCTGTGCTGGGGGTGGGGAGCCAGGCACTGGGGCCAGGGGGAGGGTCTCTGGGAAAGGCTGAAGCGAGGGCAGTTCCCTTGTCCTATCTGAGTCCCAGGCCCTACCCCATGGCTGAGGGAAGCCCTGTTGTGTCTGGGTTTGGCCCTTAAAGGGATAGGACATTCATTCTCCTGCCGTACAGTGGAGCCCACCAATAGGGATTTAAACCCGCTCAGGCTAGCAGAATCCTCTCCTGATGTGCTCCCCCAGATCAGGCCCCGGGCTCCCCTCCCCAGCATCCCTCTGGCCTTTCGTGTGGGCCCTGGGTTGCACCCATGAAGGGCTTTTTTTGTGCAAATGATGCACGTGGAGGGGGCCAAGCCACGCGGGCCCCTCTTGGCCGGCACTGCACCCTGCAGGCAGGGACCGGAGAGGGGTGGGGGAGAAGAGACACCGCAGACCAAACCTCCCTCCTTCGCCTCCGTGGGATGGCTAACCTGGGAGATGTAGCTCGAGAGACACAGGGCCAGGGGACGCTCCATGGGACACAGACACTGACCGGATCCTGCAGCGGCACCTTCCCAGTGTGTGACAGTGAGTGTCCTGGCAATGCCCATAGGGTAAGTGACTGTGATTTACCTCCTGTTATGGTTGGAGGTACTGGGGGAAAATCTGGTTCTCACCCTATTCACGCTGGCTTTAGCCCAGTTTAATTCCACGGGGCCTGAGGCTACGATACTCCAGTCCTCCATGTGGGGCTGGGATGGTGTGTGAAGGTTAAGGTGACTTGAAGTCGTCTTTATGTCTCCTGTGTTCTGGGCTATGCCAGGGGGAGGGCCCTGCCTGGCCCCGTGTCAATCAGCCTCAGAGTTGCTCTAGCTTATGCTCTGCTCCCCATGGGTCCTGGAAAGCAGAGGATAACTGTAATGCAATGCAATCCAGACCCATCCCTACACCGGGGGCTGGGAGCAGAGCTGACGCACAACCCATCAGCTCGGGAGCCCCTGGGGGTTGCTTCCACCCCACTTTGAGGCCCCTTTATGCAGCCAGGGTAGGTGAAATGGGACTGAGAGTGGTTGACTTCAGCAGTCACCTGGCTCTGTACCAGTGGGAGGGGAGCCGGGCCCAAGGAGCTGGGTGTGTTGCAGGCTGAGGTCTCGGGGCGATCTGGCTGTGGGTGTTGCAGTGGGAGCTGCTGAAAGGCTGAGCCTCAGTTTGGTGCCTAAACGGGAGATGGGCTCGCTGAAAAATCTGGCCCTAAGAGCCTTGCCCAGAGCTGCCTAGGTCGGTGCCAGAGCTGGGACTAGACCTGCAGGGCTGGCGAGCTGTCAGTTCGAGTGCTGCAAACGTGCAAGAACTCCAGCAAAGTCAGTGGTGTGATCCAGGGTTTACCCCACAGTAACAGGGCTCCGGGTCTGGCCCCTGGGCAGGCTGACCTTTGACCTCCCCGTGCTCCCACCATTGGATCGCGTCACCTTCTCTGACAACCCCCGTCCTCCCGATCCCACAGCCGGCTCCGTTCCATGGCTCGCCGAGCATGGCGAGTCCCCACCTAGCACCCTCTCCCTGCCAGCCACGCCCAGGGCTTAATGCCTGTAACACGCCATGGCCCCTAGGATGCACCATCCATTGGTAATGAGGTTTGAACAGAGCTGCCCGGAAGCGGCTCACGTAGCTGACTTGATAGTGTATTAATTTTTAAATGCACACATGAAAATTGAATTCTAATGTATGTAACTTCTCGAGGATGCTCTGGTCCCCTCCTTGGTAACCGGGACTCCTCCAGTGACAGTTGCTATGCTGGGAAGCAGTGGAGATAGGAAAGCAGCTAGGGGGTTGTAATCTGGTTCCTGCCCAAACCTTCATGCAGGCGCACACCAGCATTGTTCACCTCAAGTACCCAAAAACCACGCGTCCCCCCCACCCCCACCCCGCCCAAATCAGGAGATCAGTTTAAAAATCAGGAGGTTTTACAAACTGAGAGCTTTTCTGGATTATTTTTAAATTCACCTTTAAAACAAACAAATCAACCAGCCAACATTCCAGGACCACATTTTCCTGCTCTTCTCTTCCCCGCTGAGGACTAGAAAATGAAAGCTGAGATTCTCATGAAATCCCATGACTCCAGGAGCTGGGGCTTTTGGGAAAATGCCCAATAACTAGAGAGTCACCAAAAAACCACCAGAGTTGGCAGCGCTGTGGGTATAATATAAATCATGAGCTAAATAAAGGTGCAGCCCTGCATGGTGGCTCCAGTGTCTGGTGCTCAGTAAAGCAAACCGCTATGTTGCTAAGCTTTGTCTGGGACACACCCGGTTCTCCCTCCTCGCCTTCCATCCCTTCTCTTCAGCAGAGGCAGACCTTCCTAATTCTGAGATGTATGTCAGGCAGGGGGTGAAGCGGCATTGGCCCTTTCAGCTCGCCCCTTCGTCTCAGAGCTAAGCCCCCCCCCCAAGCCAAACTGTGCCCACTAATGTGAGGGATAATGTGATCATCCCTCCTCTTCGTCACGTGCTTGGATTAGCAGAAAAACAGCTCACGTTCAAATAGACATCATTAGGTTTCAGAGTTTCAGGTTTCAGAGTCAGGGTGCCAGGACTCCTGGGTTCCATTGCTGACTCAGACACTGACTTGCTGGCTAAGCTGGGCAAGGTCACTTAATCTCCGTGCCTCGGTTTCCCTGCCTTTAAAACAGGAAGAAAATGTACCAGCATCTCTGTAATAATCACTGATGTCTGTAAAAGTGCTTTGTGATGGAAACCGGAGGGAGGACAGGGAAGACTCTTGTTTAAATGACACATCTGCACCACACACTCCATGGGCCTGATTCCCTGTTGCCCTGACCCTTGTGCCTCATTTAAACCGGTGGTGACGGGGCGTGAATGGACTTTGCCCCATTGTAACTGGCTGTGCAGAACACAGGGCAGTGGGGAATCCAGCTCCAGACTGCGTGCATTGTGTTATGGGCAGGGAGGTCTGCGCCCAGGGCCAGGCGCTGGCTGGCACCAGGATGACAAGGTTACCTGGCAGCGTGTGGTCAGAAGGCACACGCCCACCCTGACGAGCTAGAAGGGTTGGATGCAGCTTTCCAGCCGCCCACACTCCTTTGCCAAGGCAGCCCCAGGTCTCCGCGGGGACCCGGTTCTGCCAGGCGGCTCGTGTGTAAAGATTTATTTAACAGGTTTAAATATTTAGCAGTAAATAAATATTAAAGGCCGAGGCGTGTTATCAGAGAGTGCTGCACGCAGTCTGGGAGGAGGGTGAGGGGGAATCTCTTCCTCAGTGAGTCTGTCTCCTGGCAGACTGGGCAAGGTGGGCAGTGGGGGGCACTTAGCCTTTAAAATAACCCAGGGGTGGAGTTGGGGTGTGTGGGAGGGGGAAAGCTTGCATGGGGAGGGGAGGGGAGGGGAGAGAAGACAGAGCCAGGGAAGGAAGAGGAGGGATGGGGGAGGCAGAGCACCCTTGCGGTTATGAGGCCTGATCGAATGACAAAACTCCCATTGACTTCATGGGACATGTCGGGCAGCTATTGCTACAGGAGGAGCTGCCAGCTCTGCCTCGATCGGGACAGTGCCCCCCAGCCTTCTCCCTGGGAAGCAACATGGAGAGTGAAAATTAAAGCCCAGTCGCTGAATGGTAGCAAACTTCAGGGTTGGTTGGTCTGTCGGTCCGTCTGTCCTCCCAGAGTCCAGGTGCATCCAGCGCATCACACAGCCAACAAGGGAGAGGGGAGCAAACGCCCCCAGAAATAGACAGGGGATGTGTGGGGTGAAGCCTGGCTTCCCCCACTGACTCACTTGGGCAAGTCCCTGCTCCTTTGTGCCTCTGTTTCCCTGTCTGTCAAGATGGGGATAATGACCCGTTCCCTTTGTGAAGTGCACTGCGGGCTCCGGGCAATGAGTGCTACGCCAAGCTGCCAACACAGAGCAGTCGGTGATTGGTCCCGACTCTGCCATTGTTCGGTCTCTGGGTGAGAAACCACTGGAGACGCTCCCAGCGCTGGCTGGAGTGTCATTTCCCTGCAAAGAATTGCAGCTCGTGGCTTGGCAGGGAGAACAGCCCCGAGTCGGTAAGAAATCACCGCGCTGGTGAGCTGTGTTTGCTTGGAGAGCCGCGTGGGTGTATATCTCCTGGCCTCTTGTGCAGCCGTTGCTGTAAATTACCTGCTGCTGTCCTGTGGTTAATAATGCATGAAAACGCAGGGATACGTTTTCTTAAAAACAAGCTCCAGGAAGCCTGTCCAGGCTCTGTGCTCCCCGCTCCTTGCCAGCCAGGGGCCCTTGCGCTGTGCTGCGGGCTCTCTCCCTTCAGCTGGGCTTTGCATGGGATGTCAGGGAACGAACCCCCTGGTGTGGGTGGACTCCTTCCTCACCCCTGCATAGATCAGGCAGCACTCAAGCGGAACTGTCCCTATCGCAGATTAGCAGGAGGGTCTGAACCTGGGACTTTCCGCCCCACAGCACAGACCTCTGCCATTGGAGATAAAGAAGTAACCCTCTTAGCAGCAGTAGTAGGTTATTATCCTCTAGTGGACCAGCTTCTAGATGCGGATGCAACACACATTTTGCCCCTGTATCACACACCCACCCACACACACTGGGCCTGGGTCACACACTGAGGCATAGAGATGGGAAGTAACTCATACAGCAGGTGGGGATCAGAGCCAGAAATAGAACCCAGGTGTCCTGACTCATAGCCACCCCCGCTCTAACCACTAGACCCCCACTGCTTCTCTCCTGTGAACTTCCTCCACCCTGATGATTCCCTGGGATTACCGGGTAGGGGTGCAGCTGGGCACGAAACATGATACAATAGCCGTGGGCTTCTCATTCTCGTTGGGGGAGCCTAGAGGAAGGAGAGACAGGGAGCAGGGCAGCATGGGGGGCTGTCACCTGGACTCTGAAGCACACATTTCCCTGTCATTTATTTGCTTGCTGAGATTAGCAGGTGGCGGTTAGACGCTCAGGGGCAGACTCTCATCACAGACCCTGATAGGCTGGCTTTCATCTCCGCTGCTGGAGGGTCCAGCCGGCTCCTTGTCTCTGGCTTCTCTGCCTGTTCCAAACAGCCGATATTTCCCTTCACTTCTGAAAGCAAGTCTCCTTTCTGATAAAACCAGGCGGCATGGCCAACAGCCAGGAGACAGGTCACCCTGCTGCACTACTGCAAAGACTCGGCAATTGCCTGCCCTTTCCCCTTCTTGTACAGATGGGGAAACTGAGGCCCCGGGCAGGAAAGCTGCTTGCTCAGCGCTGTGTCAGAACTGGGGTTGTAAGTCAGGAATTCCTGACTCCCAGGCCTTTGCTCAGACTGCATCACGCTCTCTGTCTGTCTCCTTTGTGGCTAGCAGAGGTCAGCACGCCGATGGACATCCGGCTTCTACCCCATCTTGCTGTAGGGCTGCGAATGAGTCACTTCCCCCTCTGTGCCTCAGTGTCCCCAGCTGTGAAATGGGGACAGGAAAATGTATTTACCTACTCCACCCCCGGGGGCAGGGGACTGGGGCTGGCTGGTTGGCTGAACTCCCCTTCTTAATGCGCTTTGAGATCCCCAATCAAAGCTGCCCTGGATGTGCCTGGTGCTGGTGAGAGCGTTTTGTTTTGCTTTAGGGGGCTGCGTGGAAGAGATCGGGGTGTGTGTATGTGTGTGAGATACCGGGCGTGGGGGCTGTTCCCAGCACAGCTGGGTGCTCTTGGGCAGGAGGGGGCTGGCTCCAGCCTTTTGCCTGTCTGTAAAGGCGAGAGCCCACGGAGCACACAGCAGCATTGGAAAGGGGCAGTGGGGGGCTCAGCCCTGGTGGGGGGTGGAGGTGGCTGGGTCAGAGCAGAGAGGCTGGGCTGAATTTGCTGGCCCTGCTGGGTCGTGGCAGGCGTATCGCAGCTGGAATCTGATTTCTCATTTCAAGCTCTGCTGCCCGGGGAAGGTCAGGCAGCCACATGGCAGCGCCAGCCACTGGGCCCTGCCTGCCTGCTCTGCAAGGGGCTTGGCACTTGGCATGTGGGCACACGGAGAGAGAGGGCACTGCCAGGCACCTGCCCTGCCAGCCACTGCTGTGGCTCTGAAGTGGGAGGGATGCCAAGGCAGGTGGGCAAAGGCAATGGGTTCCACATGCCCTGGGCTTGTGGGCTAGCACAGACTATGCAGGGTATGCCCATGAGCCACAACCCTGCCCTCTGGGCACCATCCCCCCGTGCCTGGTGCGGCTCCCCGAAGAAGTGGATTGGGGGAGATTTCAAAAGGACTTCTGGGAGAAAGTCCTTTTGAAGAGGCCAAGCTCCCATAATTCCTCGGGGAACCCCCATCACGCCTTGGTCCCTGCAGCAGCTCGTGGCGAGGGAGGGGGCGCGGGTGATCCAGGGGCTGTGAAGGTCGGGATGCCCTGTGGAGAGGTAGCTCAGTACGGACCTGCAGGATGATGGTCGCTGGCCCTGGGTGGAGCCTGGGCCAGGATCACCATGTGCTGGGGCTGAGGTATCCCCGAGCCTGGGGACAAGCAGCTGGGGCTCAGCCTGAGGGAGGACACTGCCCGCTACCATGGCCAGAGCTGGCTCTGTGGTGATCAGAACTGTGAAGGGGCATTTCCCTTTGGAAGCCAGCTACTCCGCTGGTTCCCATCGGGCTGGGGGGCCATGTGGGAGGCTTGGGGGGCAGTTCCACTGGGTGTTGCAGGGGCACATGAGGAAGTTGGCCATGATGCCAAGGGGTCATTGAGGGATTTGAACAGCTGGAGACATTGCTGGGTGCTCCAGCCAGGCCCCCTCCCCTCCCTGGTGCTGAGAGCCCCACGGGGGATGAGCTTGGACCCGGTTCTGGCCTGGCTGCTGGTTCAGTCTTAGCCCGTCTGGCTGTAGCGAGCTGCGGACCAGTCCCAGGAACGGCTCCAGCTGACCCAGCATGGCCTGGAGCTGGGATCCCAGCTGGGACACGGGCTCCCTCCATGGCCTCGCCCAAGTCACCCGCAGGCCAGGCCAGACTTCCCAAATCGCCCAGCGTGTTGGGTGTTGAGCTCTCTGCCCCAGGAAGAGGGGGTGACTCTCCGCCCCGGCGGGGAGGGGGATGATCTAACCGCTGGGAGGGCTCTGAAGGCGGAAGTGCCCAGCCCAATAAGTCTCCACAGGGCAGTTCTGGGAGGCCCCTTGCTGGATTCATTTGAACCCCACCAGGGCAGGGCCCTGGAGAACCACATGGAGGAGGCAGCCCCGCCCTGCGCTGCTGGGGGAGGTGGACAAGAGGAGGCCTAGCAGGTCTCTTCCGTTGTTAATTTCTGTGAGTGTCTCCAGGGGAGAACATGTCCCAGTGTCAGCCCAGGGGGCCGGGGAATTTATCTTCATCCGACGGGCGACCTCATCAGTCTTCTGGGATAATGGATGAGGAGCCGGGGCCCCTGGACTGCGCCAGGCTGTAGGTTTCAGTTAGCACAAGAGCTGATGATTCAGGACTATGTTGGTGTAATTTCCACATGCCCAGGCTGTGCGCAGGGTGCAGGAGTGGGCCAGGCAGAGCCCCAGGGCGTTTCCGCTCGGCATCCTGCCCATCCCTCTTTGCAGAAAGCATCTGGCAGGAGCTCCATTGCTTTGCCCTCCCACTGACCCCCTCAGAGGGTCATGATGGTGGATTCTTGCGGCCCCCCTAGGCCCCAGTGGTCCAGCTCCTTAGCTGCTATGAGCAGGGCTGGAGGGGGGGGGCAAGGGGGCTCAGCCTTCTGGCCTTTCACCTCCGCAGATGTAAATTCCAAGCTTAAATTAGGTAAACGGAGAAGAGGAGTTTTCTGAGCTCAGCCTAATGCGCGCTGAATGCTTCTCTGAACTCCCTCCCCAGTGCACCAGAGACTCCCCAGGCTGGAGCCCGGAGCCCTTGGCGTAGCTTGGGGAGGGGCAGTGCTGGAGAACTACACGGGCTGGCTGAGCGAGCAAGGGGCACCCACGTGCTGCAGACCAAGCGAGGAGTGCTGGAGTCTGCGCTGCCGGCCCTCCCTCACTGTCTGCGGCCCCAGCCTCCGCCCAGAGGGGGGCTGCTTCTCTTTCTCTATTACAGCATTGACCTCCGCAGCCAAGAGAAATCATTCCAGGAACTGCAGCCAGCCTCCTTCCTCCCTCGCCCTGGCCTCTGCATGCACAGGGCTCCTGCAATTAGCCAGGTGCCTCGAGGTGGACCTTTCCCCCACCCCCCAAGTGCAGGCAGAGGAGAGCCACCCGCCCCTGCTCATCACCTCACCCCAGCACCGGGGATCCAGCCTTCAGCCCAGGAAGTTCTTGTCAGTGCTGGTTACGAGCACCCAGGTGAGATCAGGCCCCGCTGTGCCTCACAGCTGCAAGGTGCGGGCGGTCCAAGGATGATCATTGATGGGGAACTGAGGCCCCAGCTTGCACAGGAAGTCTGTGGCAGAGCTGGGATTTGAACCCCGATCTCCTGATCCCAGGCTGGTGACCACAAGGCCACCCCTTGTCTCTACGGGCCTTAGAGCCTTTAAAGCTTCCAGTGGCCAAATATGGGAGAGGAAGCCTGGTCTAGCGGTTAAGGACTCCGGACTCCTGCATTTTAGCTCTGGTGACTGGTTGTGTGACCTGGGGCAAGCCCCCAACCGCCCTGATCTCAGTGGAGCATCACCAGCCCCGGTGTTTGCCATGGAGGCCCAGCCCAGCAGTGAAAGAGTTAAGACCCAAGAGGCAGTGACCCTGCCCTAGGGCAGTGGATCAGGCTCAAGGCAGCGGGATGTGCCCTGGCTTGGGTGTTAGGGAAGGGGCTGTCGCTGCTCGGGGCGCAGTTTGTGCACTGGGCTCTGCCGAGTGGTGGGAGGTCTCAGGCCACTCTGTGAATTACAGGAGCAATCCAGATCGATAGAACAGGGGAAATGTGAGAGTGCAGGGCCTCACGTGCTGCTCTCCGGCCTGCTCCACGTCCCTGGGTGACTGCCAGGGCCATGTGCGCTGAGCTGGAAGTGGCAGATGGAGGGAAAACGAATAGGCCAGGACCCAGCCACCTCCCGCCATGGAAGCTAACCGGAGGCTGGAACAGCCCCACAGCGGCCCTGCCTGTTTTACCTTTTGATCAGTTTGCAAAGTCCGCATCATCTTGTCTCTGTGTTAATGCTTCCTCCAAACCAATGGCAACCCTACAATAACACGCCAGCCTTCACAGCATCCCTACACTAACATACCTGCGCTCTCAGGCAAGCCTACAATAACCAGCTTGCCCAGCATTTATAAGTGGCCCTAAAGTAACAAACCAGTATACACAGCACTCATGCAGTGACCCTACAATAACAGCCTGTGTGCAAAGCAACCTCTACACGAACACACCAACGTATGCAGCCCTCACCAGTGACCCTACGACAACAAACCAACAAAACCCAAGGCAAAGGCAGCCTCTTACAGCATTAATCTTCCACATGGTTTATTCTGAACGCCAGCAAATGAAAGGAGAAATGATGTGAACCGTTCCTGGCCAAGCCCCTGTTAAAGTCATCTAGCCACCACTGAATAGAGAGGGATTTTCTTTGGCTTACCCTGGGGGAACAGAGTCTGCACAATTCGCCCTATTATTATAACAGCAATAGGGCTTCAGTGCTCTGAGAGCAACCCAAGAAGCCAGCAAAAACCCAGGCGAAGGGCAGGCACTGATCCCTGTGCGTTTCCTCCACTGGGCCCACAGGGAGGCGTGAACCAGTTTATTATTTTATTGCACTTCTAACTGGTGCTTGCCGTAATTATGATGATTAGTGAATTAGGCTGCATATGGTGCGGGGCTTTGACGTGTGAAGGGCAGAAAGGAATCTCCTTGCTGTGTCACGGGCTCTGCATTGATCTGGGAGAAGGCAGACTGAGTCGTTACTGCAGAACCCGATGGCAGGGCCAGTTACACTGCTCGCTCCTGGGCTAGTCCCAGATCGGTTTCTCAAACGCTAGGAGAGCCCTGAGTTACGGGTTAGACTCCGAAGGCTGGAGATTTGTCCCAGACATGGAGTCGTTATTGCTCCCCCGCTAGCATGAGCCAGGAGCAGTGTGACATGGCGAATCACAGCTGCTTTACCAGGGACAGCGCCTAGAGAACCCGCAGGCTCCATAACGCTTAACACAGCGAGCTCCAGAGGTAACGCTGGCAGGTGGCAGTACGTGGCCTGCTGTTACGGTCACCTCTTGAGGGAGGTAGGCTCCAGCTCCCCATGCCAGCGTCTCTTGACTCGTTTTAGCCAAGCAGGGAAATAATCCATGACTGAGTTGCAGCTAAGGTCACCAACCCTCCAGGATGGTCCAGGAGTTAAAGAGGAACCTTTAATTAAAGATTATGTCATGTGATGAAACCTCCAGGAATACGTCCAGCCCAAGCTGGCAGCTTTAGTTACAGTTTTACTGTGAAAATGCAGTGAAACCGCACCATGCAGCATCACCCCGCGCTGATGAGGGGTGGGGGGTGTCAGAAAGGGGAGATAGGAGACCACCTCTCTCCGCTGCCTTGGGGAGATGGCTCCGAAATGCCTGAATGGATTGGTGACAGTGGGACATGGTGAGCCAGGAGCAGGGTCCAGGGGAAGGTGGCTCATTGGGGTGAGGGTGAGGTGTCACAGGTACCCATGTGAAATTCCCCTCTCAAATACAGAGACAATTACACACATCCTCATTCAAGCACTCACTCATTCACACGTACACGTGCGCACGCACACGCACACACTCAGACACAGTCACACCTACACTAGCGTGCATTCACACACACTTGCATAAATGGCACCGGCATGTTCCCCCATACACTTGTGCACGCACACACAGCCCGGCACATGTGGATAGTGGTGTGAGCGCTCGCCCCCCGCCCTCGCCACCTCACACGTGCAAACACTCAGGTACAGCCACACACGTGTGCACACGCATGCTGCTTTCAACGCTGTCCTGTGGGAAGGTCTCCCCCAGCAAAGGGTGCCCGGTGAGCAGAATGCAGCAGACAGCGCAGGCCCCAGTGCACCCACCAGCTGACTCCTGCAGGGCTGGAGGGAATCTCTTTGTGGGGCAGATTCAGCCCTGCTGGGGCCATGCTCCCAAAGGAAGAACCCAGCAACCAGCACCTTGCTGGCTCATGGCTGCTTCATTCCAATGCGGGTATAAGGCCAACTCCTCCCTCCCTGCCTCCCCCATTTTAAGCACTGTTGCCTTTGCTGTCCTGGGCCCATAACCACAGCCCCAGAGAGGCCTCCTATGCACCAGACTGTCCCCCTAGAGGCTGCCTGCCACAGCCAGATTCCAGTGATTGGTGAGATGAGTTTGGGAGCCTCAGCCTTGTTCCTGGCAGAGCATTTTCCAGCTCACAAAACCCCCACTCAGCTGGGGATGATGGATGGGTAGCAGGAGTGGGATGCGGGGGTGGGGGGGGATCAGAAGAGCTGTGTGTGCCTGCGCAGGGGAAGGGGGCAGGGCTGTGGGTCAGGAGGAAGGGGCACTGGCGGAGAGACACGGATAGCCTGGGGGTTGTGGGTCAGGTCTGCGCTAATTAAAAACTGGCAAAACTTTAGAAACCTCCGGGAAGGCCAGGAGCGCATTTCGGCTTCCCTGCAGCGGAAGGAGACCTGGCAAACTCAGGACAGCCGTGAGCTGCGCCGGCCTGGTGACGCCTGGCGCTGACATCGCTCCTTCGCTGCGCGGGGGAGCCAGCGTCTCCCCCGCTGCGCCCGCGGCGCCCCCCGGCCCCTGGCGCGCTCGGGCAGCTGGCCCTGCCCGGCCGGAGCCGGGGGCGTGGGGCTCGCCGCAGCTCGCCGCAGCTCGCCCGGGGCTCGCGTCTCTCTCGCGCTCCGCGTTTCCCCGGCTATTGTGTCACGAAGCGGAAAGGGGCTGGGTCCCCCCACGCCCGGAGCTGGGGTCCCCGGGGCGCGCCTTGGCCTCGCGCATGGGAGGGGCCCCCCCCTTGCCTGGCTTATCCGGGCTGGAGAGCGAGCGAGCCGCCTGGATTGGGGCGGCGGGGGTGGGGGGGGGCACCGAAAAGCCCCATGTGCTGAGACCATCTTGCATCCTCCCTGCAAAGCCCCAAGGAGCCCGGGCGGGGAGGGGGGAGGCTTTTGTGTCTGCGCGAGGCTGCAAACCACCCCCCCCCCCCGCAGGTTCCTGGGGAAATCCACCTCCACATCTTCCCCCGCGCCGCTCCCCGGGTGTCCGTGAGTAAAGGAGACACCGGCGTGTCCGTCTTATTAGCCCCCCTAGATCTGCAGTGCGGGGCTGGGGAGGAAGCCGCTGGTCTCCGGACCCCTCCCGCATCCCCTTCCCCAGCCCAGCCGGGCTCCGGCGCCGGCTCGCTGGGGAGATCGCGGCTGATTTAGTCTCCGGGGCGGGGGTGTGCAGGAGGAGGAGGAGGGGGGGGGCGGGATCCTCAGCAGGAAGCAAAAAAAATCCGGAGGAGGAGAAGGAGGAGACGCAAAAGCGCTGGAGGAAGCTGGAGCTAAGGATGTAGCCCCGCGAGGAGCGGCTCCCCGGCAAGGTAAGAGGACCGGGGCTATTGCTGGCTGCTGGGGGAGGAGGGGGGGCGGCTGGCTGGCTGCGTTGCCATCCGCCCGTGCGGGGGGGGGGGGCCACACAAGGCTGCAGCTGGATCCTGGCGAGCGAGCCCAGCCTGGCGGCTAGTGCGCGCCATCGAGCAACAGTTAGTCGCCCGCTTTGCAAGGGCTCGTCCCTGCCTGGGCGTGGGCTGGGGGCGGACTTTGCGCGCCCCCCCCCCGCGCTTTCCCGGGGGGCGTCCGGGCCCCGCCGGGGACCTGGCTCAGCAGCTCGCTCTCGATTCGCTGCTGCTGGGGCGGAATCTCGCCGGGCTCCTGGTGGAGGTCGCTGGTGGCTCCTTCCCCCCCCCCCCCCGCCCCGTGGGGGCTACCGGGGCTGCAAACGGGCCGGCTGGGGGCGAGCAGAGCCCGGGCAGGTTCGAGGTGCAGACGCCCCGCAAGCGGGGGGAGGGGGAAGTTGCTGTAGGGGGGAGCGAGCGACTTGGGGGCTTCCTGTGGGGGGCGTGTGTCTCCCCGAGCCGCAGAAACTTGCTGGGCTCAGTCATCTGCCTGCTGGGGAGGGAAGTGAGACCCCCCCCCCAGCCCCTGGAGATTTAAACCGAGGGAGCAGGGCAACGCCCCCCCCCAAGTTTGCAGGGCTTCCTGGTGTGGGAGTGACTCTCCCTCGCAGACACGCCCGGGGAGTTAGCGCTGGGCTGGGGGGGTCCCGGCCCGGTCCGCTGGGAGTTCCCCCCAGGCAGCCACCGGCCGCTCCTGCTGCCCGAGCAATTGTAAATAGTTACATCGGGTCCCGATTCTCCTCATTGCCAGCCAGGGGTTTCTGGATGTTGAGCCACTCAGCATTTCCCCCAGGTGACTGCCAGATCCTGGGGTCGCTGAGCCCCCGTTGGACTGTCTTGGAGCTAGGGGTGCCCTAGCGGGGGTGCCCTGCAGAGTATCTCCAGACTTGGAGCATGCAGAATGAGAGGCCCTTGCAGAAAACGTGGGTCTGTGCCTCGGTTTCCCCACCTGTAAAACGGGGGTGGTGCTACTGCTCTGCCCTGTGGGCGGCGAGGCGAAATGAGTACATCTGTGCAGTGCTCGGAGTCCCTCTGACGGAGGGTGACACAGAAGCACTGAGGAGCCTGAGCTTGGACCCCAGCAATTCCTGGAGGAGGTCCCCAAAGTAAGGCCCAGATCCTGTGAGCTGCTGTGCCCCGCTATGCAGAGCAATGGGCAGGATCGGGTGCTCCGATTGCCCAGGGCAGGCTGCTGTGACCAGAGGGTGAGGGCAGGAACTCCGAGCTCCTGCGTTTTATGGGCTGGATTTGGTCCTTCATTGGCTTTATTTTTTTGGTGGCTACTTTGATTGATGGTAAATGCTGCTGCTTGGAGAGGCCTTCCCCCTGCTCAGCAATCCGCTTGTGGAGTCACAGAAACAGTGTCCGTCCCGATCCTGAAGAGAACAACGAACCGGATAGGGGTTGCGTGGTAAAGAGCGGCCGCTGTGGGTCTGATTTCCTCTCCCTTTGCAGCGGGGTAGCTCTGCTGAGTCACACCAGTGCAGTGGAGAGCAGAATCGGGCCCTGGGCTTCCAGCTGTTGTTTGAAAGTAGGGAGGGTTGGGTTTGAGCCTCATTCTCCTTCTGAAATCCAACAGCAATCTCTCCACCAGGAGCCTGGTGATGGGCAGTAGCATAGCTCGGTCTCCGATCCCAGCCGCGGTGGATGTGGCTTCTTCCTTTGTTGACTTAAATTGGAGCAGGATCAGGCCCTAAATGTAGATTCAGCTAAAGAGGTAGCGTGATGTAATGACCAGCAGCCTGGGTCATCCACTGGGTTTGAATCAGGGACTTCTGGCACTGCAGTGCAGACCTCCTTTAGGTGAGCTCTAGGAGTAACTCCATTAGCTACCAGCAGAAGGAGGGCTATTATCCCAGAGTTGGCAGGCCAGCTGGAAGGGGGATGGGACACAAGTACACACCATAGGCAGGCATGGAGATTTGGCATAAGGTGAAACCTTCCTCCCTTCAGAATGTGATGATGAGGGTTAGACGTGTTCTCATGGCGGCGTCCTGTGGGCATCCATGCCTCGACAGCTCCCTGGCATCTGTTTGTTGATGGCTCTCTGGTGGGCAGTGCTGTTCCTTGTTGGGAATTCTGTGGGACAGGGGTTGACAGACCTTGCAAAGCGGCTTGGGGCATTTTGCTGGCGCTAATGTGTTTAGCCAACTGTGGGAAGATTTAATTCCCATGTTGGGCTCACTCTTGGAATCAGCTGCAGGCTGTCCGGCATGGAGTGATCTGGAGGGACATCCATCCCCAGCATGCCTGCTTGTGCTGTCACTGGCCCTGTGAAAGTCTGGGTTTGCCGTGTCCCAAGCACTATTCTCACTGGCTGCAAAACCCCAAGGTTGCAGGGGACTGGTCTTTCTTAGCAACAGCATTGGAGACCCCAGCGTGGTGGGGGTGAGGTTGTCACTTATTGTAGGTCCTGGGTCTCTGTACGTTACTAGAGCCTAGTTTCTGTAGTGTATAGGAATTCGGTAGTACACCTTTAAATAGTTTGGGAGTTGTCTAGTGGGCCTCCCTGTCTTCTGTTACAGTCTTGCCTGGAATCTCGCATGAAGACTGCAAGGACCGGGGATATGTATAACCTGGGTATGATATGTACAGCACCTGGAGTGGTGGGGGTGAGGAGGGACCCTGTTGGTGACAGACCCACCTGGGGACATCTGCTGCCCCCAATAGGTCCCTCCAGGGTGGGTTTCAGAGCCTGAGTGCAAATGGCTGCAGGCTATGCTAGGCCTGCGAACCTGAGCCTGTAGACCCAGCTCTGAGACTTGCTGCCTGCAGGTGTTTTTTGCAGTGTAGATGTACTCTCAGGGGTTACATCCATTGGCGGGTTTACGCCTGTCATCTAGTCCCTGAGCATGAGGCTCAGAACTGGTGGGATGAAAACACAGCTGGGCGGATGGTCATTTATAATGCCAAGCCCACATATGATGGTCCTGGAACCCAAAAGAGGGCTGGATTCTGCTGGTGTGAATCTGGAGTGATTCCAGAACAGTTACTGTCGTGTAAATGAGAGCAGGAGCTTGCTGGTAAAGTTTAGATTCCCTTAGGGAAGAGATGTCATTTCCTGACTCTCCTGCTCTCCTTTTCATCCCACCCAAGTGCTTTTAAGTGCGCTCCTGTAAACATTTCTGTGTGTTCCCCAGCTGCCAGAGTCCTCGAGGACGCTCCTCTGTAGGCGGCTGAGGAATCTTTCCTTTGACTGAGGGAGGGGATCTCGCCGTGAGGAGCAGCACACGATAGCATCACTGATGCACTTAGAGGAGGGGTTGGCAGAGGATCAGCCCTTTCAATGCATTTATCAAAGTGCCTGCGGCTCCCGTTTCAGCAGGAGTGTCAACACAAGAAATAAACAACCACCAACATAGCCACAGAGCCATTTGAGTACCTGGAATGGGAAGCTGGCATGGGGCTGGCACCGTCAGGGCTTGTACCCGTGGCAAGATGGCACAGAGCGGGTCAGCGCATCAGGGTAGAGCTCAGTTGGGTAGACTCTTCGTGAACTGCATCTTGTAATACTTAATGCCCTTGGTTAGCATCTTCAGGCCTTAGGCCCAGCTTGGAGCTTTCCGTACAGACAAGTTCTGGGCTTTGAGCAGGGCCACAATGAAGCATGACCATCTCATGGCTGCTTGGTGACCTGTGTGTGGCTTAGTCCACACCCTAGAAATATTAGATCATTTAATTGGTCTTCCTGTATATCAAAGGCCGTAAGCTTTCATCCACTAGAGCCCAATAATTTGCATTTGACTAGCATTTCAGTCTTTGGGAGGCCAAATGGGGGTGTGCCTCAGGCAGAGAACAGGAGAGACCCAGGTGCTGGGTAGATCAGGGGTGGGCAAACTACAGCCCGCGTCTGGCCTGTCAGAGCCTTGCATCTGGCCCGTCAGAGCCTTTAATCTGGCCTCGAGTTCCATTGCCTTGCTCCGGCCAGGGGCGGGGTTGGGGACTTGCCCTGCTCCGGCGCCCTGACCTTGCTCCCCGGCTGGAGCACCGGGTGGCGGAGTGGGGCAAGTGATGGGGTGGGCCTGCGCTGGAGGATAAGTGAGTGGGCCATGGCCACCCGTGGCTATGCCCCGGCACAGTGTGTCTTGTCTGATTTAAAAAACCACATTGCTGTCACAGCTCTTCACTCATGGCCCGCCATACAATTTCCATAGCCAGACATGGGCCTCAGGCCAAAAAGTTTGCCCACCCTTGATCTAGATCATCCCTAGAGGGCAGCCATCCCTTTGATTCCAGCGTGGCAATAAGGCAGCTGCCATAGGCTGCCCAGCGTCCACAGAAAGAGTGGGTCCCCACTGGGGCGGTGCTGGACTGGAGTTAGGAGGGGAGTTTGCGTTGCCGAAGGTGGTCTCAAGTCTAGCGTTAGTGGGCCGCCGTCCAGGTGGTAAAACCACCACTACAACCCGTTCCCTTGTTGCTGAGAGAGGTCAAGGTCTTGATGGACCATGGGGACCCTACCCCAGCTTTACAGGGAGGCTCTTTCCAGCCAGGCTCATTGTTGGGACAGTGGCGTGTGGGAAGCTTGCCCTGCTGCTGCACCGACTCTGCGGATAATCAAAGGACTTAAATCACCACTTACGATCTTTCATCAGCACTAAACTCCTAGATGCACTGCTCTGCAGGTAGATAAGGCATGGCCATTAGCCAGCATGTGGGTCATTGCCAGGGCTGTGAATGCAAGTGATCCAGTGTCCTGGGATGTTAATTAATACTTGCTGTTGGGGGTGGGGGGAATATTGGGGCGCGGGAAGGTTGTGCTATAAAAGGAGTGCAAGTTTTGGGACCGTGGTACCCATGCTGGGAACATGAGTCTCATACCACAAGATACATCTGTGATGGAAGGGGGTCATTATGAGTAATGCCCTTTCCCTCCACGCCGTGGGTTTTATTATGGTCTAGTCTCATGATCTGAAGGGTAGAAGTGGAGAATCTTAGACCTAAGGCTGAGTCTAAAAGTCCTACTCTTTCTGATGGTATGGCCGTGCGCTCCTGCAGCAGCGAGCCAGAGCGCCCTCCCCCCTCCAAATACAAATTCCTAAAGTTTAACTAATCTACATTTCGCTCAGGTTTTGTCAGGGGCTAAACTTTTCCCAGTGCCTGCGTCCAGAATTTTTATTTGGGCCCATCAAGAGTTTTGTGGGGGGGAGATATGAGATGGAATATCACTGGCACAGAATAACATCCAGTTTCAAGTATTTCGGGTCCAAATATTGCACTTACAGCTAAGATCTGTAATGAGCTGCACTGAACCCTGGATATGAACAGCCAGGAAGTTTGGATCCAGATCTAAATTTTGCACTTGGCTTTGATTTCCATCATAAGCCTGAGCAGCTGGCCATTTTGGATCCAGATCCAGGTTTTGCACATGGCCCTTAGCTCTCTAATAATAAGCTGAACGAAAAACCTGGATCCAGCCTACCCTGATTTATTTATTTATTTTTGTGTGTGTGGATCTGGAGCCAAATGTTGCTCTTGGCCCTTATTACCGTAATAGGCGGAACCAAAGCCCTGGAGCCAAACAAAGTGAGGAATTTAGACACAGATCCAGATCAGGTGACTTAAGCCCATCACTCTCCACACAACAACAGGATTCCCCCCAAAAGCTCTCAAAGGGCCAAACCCAATAAAGGACTGAATATTAGGCCAGAAAGGTTTTTGACTGAACACAGAGAGCATGGAGATTCCCATTGCAGTCCTGGATGCTTGCTCCAGGACTTTGGCAATGAATGAATAAATAAAGTTACGTTGCCTGGAAGGATACAGAGTGCTAAGAATACACTCCTGATTTCTCTTTCAAAATGCTGAGAGGCCAGAGTGAGCTTGCATTAAGGCCCTATGCTGTTTGGGTCAGATCCCCCATTGGTATAAATTGGCATAGCTCCATTGAAATCACGAATAGTCGGCTGGTTTCTCTTCTTCATAACCTGTCTCACCATGATATAGTGGTTTCTTCCTTCCTACAATGTGCAGCTGGGTTAATCGTCAAATGGTGGGCTGCTGCACTGTGAAAAGGCCATAGAATTGCTCCTTGAAAGGCAGATTAGGGAGCTTGCATACAGGTGGAGCAATTCCCTTCTGCAAGCTGCATGGCAAATAGGAATGAATCTCAAGTGGATCAATCTTATCAGGAGCGGCTGGGGAAGGTTTTCCCAGTTACACCAGGGAGGAGTATAAATAGATCACCTTGCCCCCATTCATCCTGATGGTGGCTCAAGGAGAACTTTCCCCGGGTGGCTCTTGACAAGCCGTGTGGTGCAGTGGGCACCTGTGCAGAGTGGAAAGGATGCAGTGGCCTCTCAGATGCAGGCTTGTCGGTCTGTTTCCAGGGTGAAGTAACTCGGTTTTAAAAATACCTTCACTATTAAAAAGAAAAGGAGTACTTGTGGCACCTTAGAGACTAACCAATTTATTTGAGCATAAGCTTTCGTGAGCTACAGCTCACTTCATCGGATGCATACTGTGGAAAATATAGAAGATCTTTTTATACACACAAAGCATGAAAAAATGGGTGTTTACCACTACAAAAGGTTTTCTCTCCCCCCACCCCATTCTCCTGTTGGTAATAGCTTATGTAAAGTGATCACTCTCCTTACAATGTGCATGATAATCAAGTTGGGCCATTTTCAGCACAAATCCAGGTTTTCTCCCCCCACCTTGATTATCATACACATTGTAAGGAGAGTGATCACTTTACATAAGCTATTACCAACAGGAGAGTGGGGTGGGGGGAGAGAAAACCTTTTGTAGTGGTAAACACCCATTTTTTCATGCTTTGTGTGTATAAAAAGATCTTCTATACTTTCCACAGTATGCATCCGATGAAGTGAGCTGTAGCTCACGAAAGCTTATGCTCAAATAAATTGGTTAGTCTCTAAGGTGCCACAAGTACTCCTTTTCTTTTTGCGAATACAGACTAACACGGCTGTTACTCTGAAACCTTTCACTATTAAAATCGCAAATGCCCCATACCCCACAAGGGAAAGGACCCCAGAGCCCAGGCTGTTTCATTGAGCAAAATATGAATTAAACGGCAATGAAGCTGGAACCAAAACCCAGCTTAGGGGTGTGACACTTACACACTCACCTGGATGGGGAATGGCCTTGACCCAGCTGGAGGATTAAGTTGCTGCCCACGTCTGGATGGGCTGCCTTAAAAAGTTTGTATTTCGTGGTGAAGGCAATGGTTGGGTCTCTGTCCCTGGTCTCTCTCTGGGCATGTGTGTAAAGCACTGGATAGCTAGGTTCAGTTCCCAGCTCTGCCAGACTCCCTGGGGGACCGGGGCCAAGTCGCTTCTCCTCGCTGTGCTCATCTCCTCTCCTGTGAATTGTTTCCCAATGCGTGGCGCTCAAGCCGGGTTTCCTCATCACTTCCTAGCCCCCTGGGAACAACATGACCATCCGAAGCTTGTACGAATGCAGCCTTGCTACCACCCTGCCTCATTTGGCCTATTCATAGAATATGCAAAATTCTGTGGCTAGCTAGGGCTTCGTGGCTGTGTCTGCTGTTCCCTGTGGGCTCCCGAGGGTGTCACAGAGTGCGGGGAAGTCAGGACCCTCACCCCTCTTCCTGGGATTCACCATGACTCTCAGCCAGCCAGCCAGTAAAATGGAAGGTTTATTGGACGACAGGAATACTTGTAGGTACAACCAGGACCCCTCAGTCAAGTCCTTCTGGGGGGCAGAGAACGTAGACCCCAGCCTTGGGGTTCCCTGCATTTCACCACACTGCTCCAAACTGAAACCAAAAACCTCTCCAGCAGGCTCTCTCCCCCTTCCCCCAGCTCCTCCTCTAGCCTTTGTCCAGTTTCCCAGGCAAAGGTGTCAGCTTTCCCAACCCCCCTCCTGGCTCATGTTACAGCCTCAGGTATCTTCCTTCAGGGGAAGTCTCCCATCGCCAAGGCAGACAGTCCCAGTGAACCTCCCCGGCAACGCTCCCAGGTCAAATCCGCCCCACTCCCTGCTGCATCACAGAGGGGCACTGGGGTTTGGCTGGACTGGGGCTCAGGAGATCTGAGTGCTCTTCCTGACTCTGCTACTGACCTGGGTGTGACCTTGGGCAAGTCACTTCACCTCTCAGTGCATCAGTTTCTTCTCCCATATTTTTTAGCTCGTTGGTAAACTCTTTGAGGCAAGGACTGTTCCACAAGGTGTGTCTGCAGCACCTAGCACAGTGCGGCCCTGATCCCAGTTGGGGCCCTTAGGGCACATCTATGCTGCACACTAAGTCCGGGCTCTGAGTCAGGTTTGAGCCCAAGTCCCCCTACTATCCACGCACAAATCAGTCTGATGGGGGTCAGCCAGCTCTCCGGAGCCAGGTCCTCAGACCTTGCTAGGGGGTGGGTCAGAGCCTGAGTCCCACTGTGACTCGCATCCAAGCCCTGTCACTTTGCAGTGTGGTTGTAGGTCACGCTGCAGACCCGACTCAGGTCTGTGCAGTGCAGTATGGGCTTGTTAGCAAGGCTGCGAGAGCCAGGTTTACAATGCAGTGTGGACGCTCAAATGTGGGCTTGGCAACAATGAACTGTCCGCAAGCCCAGGCCCCACAGACCCGGGCTTTGCGTGTAATATAGACCTACCCTTAGGCACAACCTTAATACAAACAATAAATAGAGTGAATCTTCCTTCTGCAGAAGCACTTGCCCCTCCCACTTGAACGAATAGAAAATCCCCATTAGCTCTGAGCCGTGTAGGGCCTATGGGACACAGCTGGGTACTATGCCATCCATCAGAGGGCAGTGGTGTCTGTCTGTCTCTCTCTCTCTTTAACACCAAGGCTGAGAGATTTGACAATACAGATGAGTCACCTTATTTGAAAGGCTACCTGGCTGCTTTGCTTGGCAATCCTAGAGGAATACTTGAGATCCACATTGTAAAATCCTTGCGACTGAAACAGACATAAGTGTCTAGTTCGTGGCCTCCTCCCACGGCTTCCTAGGGATTTCTCTGCTGCCGGGGTCCCTTAGGACAGCTCAGGCTGAGTGCTGGCAGCCAGGACCAGGACCAGGACCTGAGGCAGGCCTAGGGCCCTGTTGCAGGCCGGTACTGCTGCCATAAAGCGTTGGCCATGGCGAGCTTGTAGGTAGTCCTGCCTAAGTAGGGCTGGGCTAGCCTCAGAGGGACAGGTGCAGCCCCGGGGTGACCTGTCCTTTGCAAGGTGGGATGGAATGCTACACCTCCATGTCACCTCTGTCCTCCCCCTGCTCCCGGCACTCCTCCTTTCCCCCTGCGTTCTCTCCTGCCCCCTCTCGCACGTCACACGGTCTTCCCCCTACTCCGTTCCCCTTCCCCCTCCCCTGTTCACCTGCTCTGCAATCTGTCCCATCTGCACTGCCTCCCAGAAGATGAGCTCTCCTCCAGAGTGCAATACAATGGAGAAGAAAGAACTTGCTTGCAGAAGGTGCTGGCTCTGAGCTGAGCTCGTAGCTCGCCTGGATCTAGGCTCCCACTCAGGCTCTGCACACCCCCTTCCACTCGGAGCGAGCCAAGAAGCAACGAGCGAGAGAGCGCACAGGGCAGGAAATCTGTGCTTTCTCCCATCTTCTTTCCCAGCTGCTCCCCTTCTGTCAGGGACACTAGCTCCTGGGGATCTCTGCTTTCACCAGCCCGCTTTGAAGCAGAATGCAACTGATGGATTGTTTCGCTGCATTTTAGTGTACGGATTGCTGTTCCGGTTAGGGTGACCTGGCACTTGGAGGGAGATACTACTGCGAGGGGAAAGAAATGACTTAATCATTCCCAGGCCGGTACTGTCTGTGTGCGTGTGCAGGGTCTGATCAAACTACCTGTTCTGGCAGGTATGTCAGCTCAGTGGGGTACATGGAGAGGCATGTGATGGGAGAGCAAATGCACATGGGCCTAAGGAGAATTAATTGGTACAATTATACATTTTTATAAAGACAGGCAAGATCTGTGTGTCTCTCCCACACCAGGGATAAAGGGCGGAGTATCTGCGGGTGAACTTTGACGTCTTTCTATTTAAACTCCCCTAAAACCTTCTATAAATCCTAATTAGACTTGTCCCATTTTTACTCCCACCCCCCCAAAGACTGGAATTGGAACAAGTAATGATGTGATTTCTCATCAGCTGCAGAATTCCTATTTCCCTCAGCTCTGGTACAGTTCAGAGAGACGCGTCTCAGGGCCTTTTCGGCTGGTGCTGCCCAAGCAAAGAGGGCTCTCTTTGTAATTCTCCCTTTTCAAACCTTGCTTACTGCACGCGTACACTTCACGGGCTCCCTGCACCTCCGGCAATAATCCTGGGGGAGTCCTACAGTAACAAAGCAGTGGGAGGCAGCCGAGCACTCCTGAGCAACTACAGTGGCGGGGGGGAGTCAGACCTTTGGGGGTCTCTTCCTGGCAGTCACTGACTTACTCTGGGACCCTGGTGAGTTTTATAGGAGTGTGATATTAAGAGGCACTGAAGCCAGTGGGAACTGCCGCTGCTTGGGAGGGCTGGAAATCAGACCACTTGACCTTCTGAGCCTCCGTTTATGCCTCTTGACAAGGCTAGAAGGATACCAGGGGCGAGGCGAGGTGCAACTGATGCTTGTCAGCCTCTTTGAGTAGCTCCACTGAGGGCTTCTGTAGAGGTACAAAGCTTTGTCGGTAGCGTGTGATTTATGTATCATTCACAGCTGTTGAGTTGCACTTGAAAAAACATTTACAGGTGGGTGCCCAGGGTCATCCGGCATGCAGGTCGATGCACACGCCCGGACAGATACACTGACAAACGGCCTCAGTGGTGGATGGCCTCTTTTTCCTGACACAACCCCGTAATGTGTGACTTGGCACCAAGGTGACTGGTGCAGCATTTCAGAGGGGTCGCCTGTAATTGCAATCAAGGAAGCCTGTGTTTGAGGTAACATTAATACTGCTGGCACAGCTCTGTGTGGGCAGCCATATGAACTGCCTGAGCTTTGTGAAGGTGCCTGGTTGAGCGTGTTGAGGGAGGGCCGACCTGTCGGGGCTACCACAGGATAAATGTTAAAGGACAATAATGATAAAAGTCCCACTTAAGCCCTCTGCACAGGAAGGAATTTAACTCTGTCAGTGCAAATCCACTTTAGCTGGGGTGATCCGTGGCGCATTGTCAGCAGTGGGGATTGAGCCTGGGGAGCTCTGGATTGAAAGACACGAGACTTTTCTGCCTGAGCTTAAAGATCTGGCTCCGTCAGCCAAAGACTGTAGAAGCTCATCAGCCTCTATGTGTTGGCTGTGTCACAGTTCTGGGCAACTGCACCTGTATTTCCCCTCTGTGATCTGGCAAGGGGACCCACCCTAGGCTCCTCGGCCGCCACCTTTCTTGCCCAGACTCCTGTCGCTCTCCCTCCTTACCAGGGTGTTTTTCCAGGCTGCACGGTTCCCTGCCAACACTGGCCACGTGGAATAAGAGACAGTCCCTGTCCCAAACAGCTTGCAAAGCACCTGTGTTTTGCTTTCTCTTTGAAGGCGTAGGAGCAGCATATCTGCCGGCAGTTATGTTACCGCACAGCTCTTTCTAAGCAAGCACATTTATTCTCAAGGCAAAAGCATTACAGAGAAAACAATAAAAGAACCTACACCCATGTCAGTTATCTCACCAGGTATTACCTCTAGCAGGGGTTCTGGTAGGATTCAGTTCTTCAAACCCCACCGAGAGGCTTTCTTGTGATTACACCTTTATAACAGCCTTAGGTCTGAACGTGTAATCAGCTGACAATGTGTCTCTGCTTAGCGCATAGCTTCAAAAGGGTGGGTTTTTGAATAACCAGAGGAGGAATTTGCATTCATCCCTAGAAATTTCCCAAGAAATACTGTCCTAAAAGATGATTTGTGTCTGCTGCATTGTTCAATACAATCCTTTGATCATCCAGACCCACAACAATACAGAACCTGTGCATTTAATACTGTGGACTCCAAAGAAACTTAAACTTCATTCAGTAAGGTTTTTTCAAGGGTATTGCAGCAAATTGCCCTCTGTGTCCCAGACTGCTCACCACTAGCGGGGGACAGTGTGCTAACAGAGTGGGTGTGGCTTACACAAGTGCTTGAACAATTTGGGCCAATAAGAAAGCAAGTTTTGCTAGCTGTATCTTTGCTCTAAGCAGGCACTTCTGTACATGTCACGGTGACGTTTTATTTTTTCTCTGGGACCGAAACCTCTTCAGATGGCAGCTGTGGCCAGTGCTGGTGGATGCCAACGTTTCTGAATGCTGACCACCTGTGAGTCGGGACATCAGTAGCATAGCAAATGTTTGTGGTGTTGCCCACTCTTGCAATTTTATTGCGAGCCTCTTGATATTTGGTGCTTTTTCTTAAAACTCCTGCGGTTTTCTTAAAACTCCTGCAGACAGGTGATTACGTGAAAGTCTCCGGTGTCTTTTTTTTTTTTTTTAAAAAGCAAGTCTCTACTCCTCGTCGTTGTCGAAAGAAGCTTGAAAGTGTGACTGGTATGCAACTTGATGGTTCGAAAAGCAGGAAGTGAAGAACGGTCCCCGCCATTTTTATTATTTAAATAAATCTCATGGTTTTAAAGCCAGTCTCATTGTTTTTGAGCACTATGCTTTGCAGTCTGTGTTAAGATACGTCAACTGACAGTGGAATACCATGTGGGTGCGCGCGCACATAAACGAATTAAAACTGGTGGCAGCATGTTGAGTTTTAGCATACAGCTACGAATTGGCGGCTGTTTTAACACCAGGTTTCAGAGTAGCAGCCGTGTTAGTCTGTATTCGCAAAAAGAAAAGGAGGACTTGTGGCACCTTAGAGACTAACCAATTTATTTGAGCATAAGCTTTCGTGAGCTACAGCTCACTTCATCGGATGCATACTGTGGAAAATACAGAAGATGTTTTTATACATACAGACCATGAATAAATGGGTGTTTATCACTACAAAAGGTTTTCTCTCTCCCCACCCCACTCTCCTAGTGGGGGACATTTAGATATTTATTTAGATAAGCTATTACCAACAGGAGAGTGGGGTTGGGGGGTGGGGAAAAAACCTGGATTTGTGCTGGAAATGGCCCACCTTGATTATCATACACATTGTAAGGAGAGTGATCACTTTAGATAAGCTATTACCAGCAGGAGAGTGGGGTGGGGGGAGAGAAAACCTTTTTTAGTGATAAACACCCATTTTTTCATGGTCTGTGTGTATAAAAACATCTTCTGTATTTTCCACAGTATGCATCTGATGAAGTGAGCTGTAGCTCACGAAAGCTTATGCTCACATAAATTGGTTAGTCTCTAAGGTGCCACAAGTACTCCTTTTCTTTTTGTTTTAACACCATGGCTTTAAGAAACTGCTCTTTACCAACTTCTATCCTCTGGGGTTTTGGCTGACCTTGTCTGACTTTTCTCATGGGAAGGGTCCTGTATTCACTGTGAAGGGAAAGTACTGTTTTTAAATGAGACATAGTTAACCTGTGGAACTTGCTGCAGCAGGAAATCATGGACTGAACCTGCGAGGCAGGCTATTTGAAATTACTAGTAGTATTTGTAGTGCAGTAGCACCCTGTTGTGCTAGGTGCTGCACAAATGTATAACAAAGAGAGAGTCCCTGCCCTGAAGAGCTTACAGTCCAAGTATCCATTCACTTTAGGAGTGTGAATTCAGTTTTACAACAGATCAAGTTCACAAAGACCCAAAGAGGGGGAAAATAAAGCTTATACTTCAGAGTGAGATTGTTGCCTATTGGTTAGAGAAAGGGACAGGCAATCAGTCAGGACTCCTGTGTTGTATTCCTAGCTCTGCCAATGGGGGTTGTGGTGGTGGTGGTGGTGGTGGGGGGGGGGGAGGGCGCGGGCGGCAAGGCCATGCCTCAGTTTCCCCACTTGTACAAAGGGAGTGTTAGGATTGACCTGGCTTGTGAAGGGGTTTTGCAGGGCCTAATTAATAAAGGTGATAACCCATTTTGTGGCCCTTAGGGCCTAAGCTCGAAGTGCAGTTTCTGGTCTGGTCTGTACAGGGAGTACCGCTGTTGGGTCAGTGTTCTGCGGGATTTGTCTCATTGCTGTACTGGAAGCATTGGCATGAACCTGAGCTGACCTTCAAGACGTCAGTCTGGATCCAACCTCCAGCTCTGTCTAAAAGGCTGCTCCAGTCCCCCAGCTGAGGGTCTGAAATCCAGATCCAAATCCGAACTTCTCGGCACTTCAGTGTGTCTGGCAAAGGCACCAGCTGTCACTGACACCCTGCTGCTCTGCTCACGTCCATGGAGGGGCGTAAGGGGGCGCAGAATACAACCTTCATAGACAGAGGACTTGGCACTGGACTCGGGTCAAGACCTGGGGTTTCGATTGGCGTCTTTGCTGTTAGCATTATGGTAGCGTTTTGGGGGGGGGAAGGGGCGGCCCTGACTGAGACACCCCTGGAATAAGAGGCAGTCCCTGTACCAAACAGCTTACAAGCTAAACAGCCAAGGCAGAGTGGAGGGGAAACTGAGACACAGAGAGTGAAATGACTTGCCCAAGATCACACAGAAGGTCAGTGCCAGGGCTAGGAATAGATCTTGGGTCTTCTGAGTCTCAGGCCACAACTCAGTCCACTAGCCTATGCTGTCTCTCCCACCTGGAAGTGGAGGCCAGTTTTCCCCCCCAACCTAAAGCCAGGCTCCTAGAGTGTTGTTTAGGCACCTAAAATAAGTGGCCTTGTGGTCCCCCCCTGCAACTGCTGAGAGCCTGATTCTCCCACTGGCTCCCATGGAATCGGTGGTGAGCACGTCCCCTTTTCCAGAGGTGCCAAGGTCGGGAATTGGGGCTCTACCGTCAGGCAGCCAGCTGTGAACAGCGCCGGGTTCCTTTTGCTGCAGCAGAAGTGCTTGTCGCTTAGCAGGTCTGTCTGCTTTGCAGCCAGCCGGCTAAGTGGGCTTCTGTGTACTGTAATCACCAAACACCCGCCACCCACAGCGGTTCAGGGAGATTAGTGTGGATCCCTCTGATGGGGCAGCAGCCAATGCGAGCGCTGCCCGGCTTCTGGCTGTTAACTAATGTCCAGTCCGCCACTGATGGGAGCGGCTGGGTAAGTGGCAGGGCTGAGGCATTCGGGAAATCAGGGCTATCGTGCTTAATGAATTCGCCTGAGAGCACTCGCGGGCCCTGCTCATGGAAAGCGGCTGCAGAGTCCGCTTCGTCCTCTGCCTCTGAGCTGCTGTGAACAAAGAAATGGGCAGTTTGGTGGTGGGATCCCTCTGTGTGTGTGTGTGTGTGTGGGGGGAGGGCTCTGCAGTCACCCCCTTGCCCTGCGGTCCCCCCCCTTGCCCTGCAGGGTTGTGAGCTGTGTCTCTTTCTGATGCTGGGATTTGTGGCTTTGTCAGCTCCAAAGGTTCAGAGATCAGGAGCTGGGCCCCCAGAATTGTGAGCTTTTTAAAGCAAGGCATAATACTGGGGCTCTGTCTGTTTGCCTTCTGGGGTGCTAGCCAGAACCGGGAGAGACAGAAACAGACTTAAGCTGGGATTCTCATAGCACCGTGGGACTCCAGCAGCTGGGGCTTTAGGAAATGCATCAAAGATGGCGAGTTTAACAAGAGACGCCTGAGAGCTGGCAGCCCTGGGTTTGTGTACAGCCCTCGCTGTAATTTTTTGACCAGTCACATCCAGGAATGGATGGTATTAACCTTGTTCGCTCAGGACTGTCACCTGCCCATCTAGGTGGTGCCAGACCAGGGGTCTACCTGGTCTGGTGTCCTGCCTCTGGTGCAGTTGGTGCTTCCAAGCCGTGCAACCCCCCTGTGCTCCCAAAGGTGCAACGCATCCCCACGAGAGCAGGTGGGAATAACGGCTGGCGATCAGCCTGTGCCATGCAGCAGGATGGGGAGCCTGGTTTAATGACAGAGGCGCTGCTTAGCCCCGTGGAAGAGGTGGTTTGTGATACTGCAGCGTGGAGGAAGCCAGGGGTTGGGAATGGATGGGAACTCTGCCAAGCGCCCCCCCTCCCTTTCCAGCCACCTGGTTTGTTCAGGGAAGGCGGTGGCACCCTGGCAGAGGGGTAAAGCCTATAGCTCCAGCTGCAAGGTTGGACTGTAGGAGAAAACAAAGCTAAGCAAGGAGGTGCTGAGAAGGGGCTCCTGGAGCATCACGTGATAAAGAGGGCAGACATTTGGAGCAAGAGCTGTAGGAGATAGAGTGCCGAGAACTCATGTGTGGGCCCATTTGGGCATCACTGCCCTCTACTGGATGGAATCAGAACTGCTCCACTGTGCATCATGGGCCCTGTACTGCTCAGAGATTCTCCTTCAGCTCAAGAGGCGGGGCGAATGCTTTTGGAGCAGGAGGAGCTGAGTTCTGGTCTCACTGCGCACGGCTGCTGGCTGTGCTCTGATTCCAGAGAAGGGTAGAAGCCGGGTAGCAATGGAAGAAGCTGTGTGGCTGAATGGCCCACTGCCTGCTTACGGCGGCTACGAGTGCTGTGGAATAAAGCCTTTAGAATCATGATGCAGACCCCAGTTTGTCAGGGAGTTGCGGGGTGGGGGGGGGAGGTGCCCAGGACTGTGATGCCATAAAGGACTCTGGCTTGGAGTCCCCAGCCCATAAAAAAGAGGGTAGCTTTTAACAAAGTGGCAGCTGGGTCTCCCATCTACAAAGGATCTTAAAATAACTCCCCTCCCCTGGGCTGCTCCCTGCGCGGCGCCGGAGGCAAACCCTTAGCTAGCTAATGAAATTCCAAATGTCAGGAGGGAGCCTGTGGGGCCGGAGCTGATGCATTGCCAGTGAGCCACTGACCTAATTCATGGGCTGGGGGGAAGGGGGACCCGAGGATCTGCTGTGTTGTAGCACAAATTTCAATATTCCACTGTCACGTATTTAAAATATACAGTCTTGTAAATTACAGCTCCCTGGGAAACTTTTCCAGCTGTGCCATGCTGGGCATGTGTCCGTCCATCTGTCTAACAATACATGTGGGTATAAAATCTGGGCAGTGTGCTGTAGGGAACTCATCTGAACTGGGTGGCAACTGGCTCTGAGTGTCTCCATTTGGAAGTTGCTGTGTGTATGTATACTTGTGAATATAGCTGTGAATAGAGATTTCTCCATCTGGGAGCGGCTCTTACTGGCTCTTGACTGAAAGCTCTTGTAAGAGCAGGAGTCTGTGGTATCCTGCACTGATGGGGCTCCCAACCCCTGGTGCTTTGAGGTATTGGGGGTTGGTTCTCTAAGCCCCCTCCCCCCACAAAGGGAGGTTGTTTTGTATCCCCACCCCATGCCATAGAACAGGCTGGGGTATAGCGCTTGAAAACCATGGCTCTTTGGGCATTGATGGAAGGCAGGAGCACTGGCAAGGGAAAGGGTTATTTTGTGGATAAGGCATTGGACTGGGACCCAGGAGATCTGGGTTCAGTGCCCAGTTCTGCCACAGACACGCTCTATGACCCTGGGCAAGTCATTCAGTCTCTGGGCCTCCTTCCCCACCTGTGCAGTGGAGATAATATTCCTTCCCTTGCCTGTCAGGTCTGGGCAGATTATAAACTCTGTCTGCACAGCAACCAGCACACGGGGGCCCTGATATCTGCTGGGGCCGGGAAGTGCTTCTGTGATACCAAAAATACATAACTAGCCCTGCATGTGCAGCGAGCAGGAGCGAAGTCACAAAGGGGGTCCTTATTTTGTGCTTCCAGATCGAACTTATTTATTTTTTTAAAATGTGAAAGGTGATTGGGCATTTCCAGGTAAGCTGACAAGCAAGTCAAAACCCATTAGTCTGAAGGTGTTAACGTCGTCTCTCTGTCTTTGTTCTGGGGGAAAATCTGGCATGTCTCGGAGCTAGCAATCCCGAACTCTGTGCTCCAGAGGTGCATGCCAGGACCTCCCTAGTTTGCCTTATTAGAAGGTTTGACAAGTGCCATGGTGACACACAGAAAACCATCGCCTTGAAGCTGTGATCTGGGGTCTGTTTCCAATTAAGTCTCTTCACCCCTGGGGACTGGCGGATGAAGTCCCTGGAACCGCCTCAGAGCCTGCACTTGGAGCGTTTGCCTCCTTGGTGGCACAGCCCTGAATTACTTAAGGAGATTTACGGCTCTCCCTTGTAATGGTGCTTCATTGACTCACCTCCGTGGCATTATTGAGCTTATGTGAGATCATCAAGTTTCTTTGGGACGGGGGCTGTGGATTTCAGTGTGGATGGACGGGGGCATGGGGGTATTCTCCATGCTCTGTGGTGGTCTGGGCACCTGGGTGCCAGGTAGATGCTGATGTATTGTGAATGTCATCAGGAAAGAGCAGCGCGGCATGGTGAAAAGGGGCTGGAGGAGGAGAGATGCAGGGGGCTGAGACTAAGGAGGGCCATGAGAAGCAGTTGCGGCCTCAGTCAAGGAGGGAAAGGATGGGGCGCTGAGGGGCTTGCTAGAGGTAAGTGGGACAGGATCGTGCGGCTCTGGGAGAGGCGGGAGCCCCATCACTACAGTCACTGAGAGCGAGATCCTGGGGAGAGCAGCCCCTGGGGCCCAGCCGTTGTGCAGCGGGAGCACCCCGGGGGGTTGAGCAAGGTGTGAGGATGTAGACGGATGGACAGACCCTACCCCTGGGAGGGGGATGGGCTAGCTGTTCCACTAGATCTCTCTCCGCTCTGAGCACTACGATTGCAGGAGGGGCAGTGGGTTTCTTGGCCCTCAAATTCAAGGCCACCTGCTTTTTGCTGGCTTTGGGCTTGGGGGCCAGAGAAGAATTAGTGTGAAGAGAGCTCCCCACTCAGCCCCCTTTCTCTCCAGGCTGAAGGGGAAGGGGTGCGCTTCTGCAGCCAACCGCTCCGTACGAGCGACATGATGACGGGCCGCTTCTGTGCGGGGATAGAGGCAGGGCGGTAGGCACACCCCATGCGGGGGAGCCACGGCAACCGCCCCAGCAGAGGGCCAACACTTGTCCTGCATCGGTAACTTTAGGGTGGTCCCCCCAGAGTGCCAGCCCCAGCTCAGGTGGCCTGGCCTGCTCCGTGGTGAGGGTGGGGCCAGGTCATTTGCTCTCCAGCAGCCCCTGCTGCTGCCTCTGTGGGAGGCTTCTGACATCTCTGCGTCAGTTGCGTTCAGGGCCCGCCCCCTCTCTGAGCAGCTGTTTCAGGCTCTCAGCCCCTGCAGACTCAGGCAGAGTCCCCTTTTGCTTGGGTCACGCTTTCAGACTTTTCTAACCCTCACTGTCTCAAAGAAACATCTATTTTTAAAAACGATAGTTGAGGTCCTGATACCAGCAGGGGACTCTGGGACCTGGGCCTATTCGTGCGGGCCTGTGCCTTCATTTGACTTTGCTTTTTGGGCGTATAGGTTGGCTTGCGGGGTGAAAGGGGAGGATCCAATCTCTTAAGTTGCCACAGCTGCAGCTCTTCCTTTGCATGCTCTGCGCTGCGAGTGCTTCCCCGCCCCTCCTGTTACACGTTCCTCAGAGCTTCCCTTTTGTTGAATCCTTCTCTGTGCTTGCTGGGAAGGATAGGAGGCTTGTCTGTGCAGCGTGGGGCCAGGACACTGACTCCGATGGCTGCTGAGGGGGAGCTGGCGGGCTCAGTGCTGGGGATGCAGTCTTGCCTGGTAAATCATTAGGCTGCTGCCACTCGCCCCTCCCTCTGGAAGGCAGGGTGGCTACGGAGCGAGAGACTGTCACCCCATGTATTTAGAGCAGGGTGTGGTGTTAGATGGTCTTGTGGTAAAAGTACAGGGCTGGAAGTTTGGGATATCAGGGGTCCATTCCTGGCTCTGCTGCTGTGCTCTGGGGCAAGTCACTTACCTAACCTTTGTGCCTCAGTTTACCCAATGGTGATTGCCTACTGGCAACGCTCTTCTGGGGTTTAACTTGATGTGGCCAAACCGTGCTTCTTATCCTGGGCTAAATGGGGACACAATTTGGTCCTAAACATTTTGTAAATCTCTCTAGAAGTGCCACGTATGTTTAGACCCACACAGATGCACAAGCAAACAAATCTGTAGACGTACATGTGCACGCCTGCCGAGACCTGTCTGACTGTACTGGGACCACTCACTAGTAGACCCAGAGTATGAAGAGCCAAGCGAGATGCAGTCCAGGTGATGCTGATAAGCCACCAAGGAGTCCTGTGAGGTTAATTCCATCCGCTCCTCTGCTGTTCTCCTGCTCTCCCTTTGCCTGGGTTAAATTATTTAACAGACCCCGCTCTGGCAGGAAGGGCTGCAGGCAGACCTAGATGCAAAAAGAGAATTAAATTAAAAAGAACTCCCGCTCCTTCTCCTCTCTTCTGCACCTCTCTACACCAAGTCCCCTCCAGCCAGGGGACGTGCCAGGTAACCTGGGAATTCAGCACACGAGTGGGTTTAGTTTGGGGTCATTTCCAGTTTCTCAGATTTATTGCAGCCGTTGCACGGGGCCATGTAAATGAGTACATCTTGGGGAGTGGGGACTCTGAAAAAGATTGGGGAGTCCTGGTGGATAATCAGCTGAACATGCGCTCCCCGGGTGATGCTGTGGCTCAAGGGTCTGCTGCGATGGTTGGGTGTATAAACCGGACTCTCGAGTCGCGGTGGAGAGGTTCTTTTGACTGCTTCTGGAATGCTGCGAACCGTTTGGTGCCCACAGTTCAAGAAGGATGTAAATAGATTGGAGAGGGGTCAGACGAGTTTCGAGAATGATTGAAGGGTTTGAAAAACCTGCCTTACAGCGATAGACTCAGAGCTCAACAGGGCGGGTTGAGGAGTGGCTTGATTAGTCTTTAAGCACCTAAATAGGGAATAAATACTTAATAACGGGCTCTTCAGTCTGGCAGTGAAAGGTCTAACACCATCCAATGGCCGGAGGTTGAAGCTAGATGAATTCAGACTGGAAATAAGGTGTAAATTTTTAACGCCAAGAGTAATCAACCATTGGAACAATTCACCCAGAGATGGGGTGGAGTCTCCATCACTGCCAGCTGTTAAATCAGAGCCCGGTGTTTTTGTAAAAGGTTGGCTTTTTTGGGCCTGTGCGATGCAGAAGGTCAGACGAGAAGATCTTGGAATCTATGCATTTCCCCCTTTTAAAGGCCAGGCTGTCAGTGATCAATTTAGGCTCCCAGGATCCTATGGTAGGCTGGCTTTAGGGCCCCATGACCCGCCAGGGCATAAGCCAGCCTGAAATTGATTTTGGGGGTAGGAGGTGGGGTGTTAGGAAGAAACAGCTCCTCTGTGCAGGCTGTTGTCCATGCAGGGTGTCAAGCACCTTCCTCTGAAGCAGCTGGCACTGGGCTCCCTTCTGGCTCGTCTGCTCCGTAGCCCTGGGAGTCCTTGCTTCTGCAAGGGGATCTGTAGTTCCCAGCAGGATTGATAACAGCCCTACTGGGTCAGACCAAAGGTCCATCTAGCCCAGTATCCTCTCTTCTGACAGTGGCCAATGCCAGGTGCCCCAGAGGGAATGAACAGAACAAGTCATCATCAAGTGATCCATCCCCTGTCGCCCATTCCAAGCTTCTGGCGAACAGAGGCTAGGGACACCATCCCTGCCCATCCTGGCTAATAGCCATTGATGGACCTATTCTCCATGAACTTATCTAGTTCTTTTTTGAATCTAGTTTGGGCCTTCACAACATCCTCTGGCAAGGAGTTCCACAGGTTGACTGTGCATTGTGTGAAGAAATACTTCCTTTTATTTGTTTTAAACCTGCTGCCTGTTAATTTCATTTGGTGACCCCTAGTTCGTGTGTTACAAGAAGGAGTAAATAACACTTCCTTATTCACTTTCTTCACACCAGTCGTGATTTTATATTCTTGTGTTCTTACATTCGTATGTGCTCTTGGTCATGGAAAGCGTGACTGGCAGTTCAGGCTGCCGTCACCTCCCCACCTGGCGGGGCTGCACAGGCTTTATTACTGCAGATTAAAAGGAAAGGTCTTGGCATTTCTTAACAAAATACACGTTTTTTCAGTGCTCCCGGCTCTTCATTTCCCCTGGGCTGGTGAGAATATTAACACGGGCTGGGCTCCCTGGGTTAGGAAAAGCAAGCAACATCTGCCTTGGCATGGCACTGTGATGGGTGTACCTGTGTGATCAGCATGTTTGTGTGTGTGTCTGTGAGCGTGTGTGCCTGTCTCCATTTCTCTCTGTGTGTGCGTGCATGGAATTGTGTGTGGCCGTGAGTGTGTGCACACACACATGTGCCTGCTGTGTTTGTGTTGTATGTGTGTGAGTGGGATTGTGTGTGTGACTGTGTGCACACGTCCATTTGTGTGTGTCTGTGTGTGTGTGTGTGCGCGCGCGCTCCTGGAATGGTGTATGTCTGTGTGTGTGTGCGTGTCCCTGTCTGCGTGTGCTCCAGTATACACAGGGCTATGTGTGAATTTCCCTGCAGTGATGGGTGAAGGTTTGATTGTGTGAGTTCTGACTATGTGGGGGTGTGAAGATGTGTGTGATTCCACGTGAGTGTCTGTGCGTGTGATAGTCCTGAGAGTGGGTGTGATCCAGCGTGTGGGTGTGATTCTGTGTGAAGATCTGTCTGTTTGGGTGGGTGTGTCAGCGAGGGGGTGTGGAGAAGTATCTGGTCGAGCTGGGTGATGAAGATCTCGGACCGGGTATGCGGGAACCGTTCAGGTAGCTTGTTCCCTTTGATCCTGTCTCGTGTTCTGAATTAGGCCCTGCGGGATTCCCCTCCCCCCACGCAGCCCGAGGTCTGTCCTCCCCCTGCTGCTGTCCAGCGGATAAATTGGCGGTGCCTGCCGTTTGCATCGCTCAGCTTCGCTCTCGGCATGGAAAGCCCAGGGGGGTTCCACAGGAAGAAAGCTAATTCTCTCTCCTCGCTGCTTCCGCCCTCCTCCTTCTCCTGCCGAGCGGAGACGATCAACTTTATGGCTCGGTGGCAAATTCAGAGTGAGTTGAGACCCGCCGGCGTGCTAGCGTAGGGGGCCTGGAGCGCCGCATGTGGGCCTGGGCGAGCATCTACCACAGGGCTCTGTGGATGGGAGGGTTTGGCATTGGGTAGCTGCAGAGCACACTCCGTGCCCCTCGCCAGCAGGCCTCAAGCCAGACCCCTTTCCCAGGGGCATCCTGTCTCCGTGGCGCAGGCAGTCGTCGGCCCCACTGCCCCCTGGATTGTCTTTTATGCGCCGTGGACACCTGGCCGACAGGCCGTTGACTTATTCCAGCGAGTCCACTACATGCAGGGGACCCCTGGTCGCTGCCGACCTGGGCTGGATTTGAACCAGTGACTTGACTGTGCAGGACTTCACTGCCCTGTACGACTCCCCGAGCCAGCCAGCCTCTACGGCAGGATTTGGTCTTAACCCTTTCATGCCCAGCCCCTGAGAGAGAAGAGCACCCTTTCCCAGCAGCTGCTCCGTCTTCTCTTGTAGCCCTGGGGACACCCCGGGCTGCTGCTGCTGGCCAGTGCTCGTGTGCACAAGCTCAGATGCTGTCACTCGCTGTGCCAGGGCCAGACCCCAGCTGGCAGCTCCAAACGGAAGGGTCCTCCTGTGACCATGTACGTTGTGCCAGGGCACGGATGCAGCCTGGGACCTCTGGCGAAGCGATGCGCCTGGTGAATACCCTGGGTGAGGGGGAGGACGGGGATCCCATTGCTCATTCAACCCACAGCACGTCCCCTTGGTAGGACTTTGACCCAGAGAAGGCTCCAAACCTGAGTCTAGGGCCAAGCTGGCTGATGAGCTGAGCAGGAGGCAAGGGTAAGAGGACAGCAACGAAGCATCAGGGAGGGGCTGATGGGCAGCTGTGAGGTTTCCTTCCAGAATCAACGTCTGACCCCAAAGTAAGCTGCGGGCAGCAGTGTCCAGTTCACGCACTGTGTCTACAAGCGTAATCTTGGGCGTGCGAGAGAAGGAAATGGCTTTGGAGAGAAACACGCCCAAACGGGAGTGGGCACAAGCAAGGGGGTGTGTGTGGGGGGGGAAGAAAATGGCTATTTTTAGAAACACAGCCAGTTTTTTGGGTGTGCACAATTGTAAGTGACAGGAAATGTCTATGGTGCGCAGCACCGTCAATGGTGCACGAGTGTGAGCTGGCGTGTGCTTGTGTGTGTGTATGAGGAGCAGGGGAACGGCTCACCCTGGGAACACGTTCTGGGGTGCGTGCGGCCTTCGTGGGTCTGCCTGTTGCCTTGGCCAATGGCTCCTGATGCAATGCCTCTGTGCAGTGAGCAGATTTTGCTGCTTTGCCCTTGGAGGCCTGGGGCAGATGGGCCGTGCTCCTCTCAGCAGCATGGCGAGCTAACGAGGGGTGCACGGATGCACACCCCGGTCGGGGGAGGGGGGCCTTGTTCTTCAACTCTCTCTCTCGAGGCCTGATGGGGCTCCTGAAACAGCAAAGCAGGGCCCTCATGTGACCTACTGGTCAGCACCTGTCACTGGTCCCCCGTCCAAGTAGGCTATTGGTCTGTTATCACACCAGCTAGGAAGCTTGGATCCTAAGCTCAAAGTGTAGAGACTCATGCTGCCAGCTCTGGAGGTCTCCGGTTTGATCCCCAATGTTGACCAAGATGGCAGCCATCATGCTTGCAGTCTATAGGGTTTAGTTATAGCCTATTTGGTGCCCCCTGATTCCCATCACTCATATCTGACTGGCTCACCTGCATGAATGGACTTGCCCTCACAACCTCTCCCCTTCATGAGGCAAGTCAGTATCCTCGATTTTGCGGATGGGGACACTGAGGCACAGGGATGGAAGCAACTGCCCAAGGTCACGCTGCTTCTGGCAGTGCTGGGAATTGAACCCAGGTGTCCAGAGAACCAGGCAGTGCCTCAGCCCCAAGGCAGCCCTTCCTATTGTAAAATGAGAGTGACCCACACGTTGTGCCCCACTTCCACTAAGAAGCATCCGTGTACCTGCCTCTGAGGAAAGCCATCCTAGGGTAAGGCTAAGCTCCTAGCAGAGGCTTTGAAGCCATGGTTCTTCATTGCACCTTCGCGGGGACTTTCAACCTTTGCACACCTCCCCCTGGAATAGAATGGGCACCTTTGCACCTTCACCAGCAAGGGACGTATGGGTTGCATTGCTGTGGGGAGTGGTGTACGGGGCTGGGGCCAGGGATTGGGGGGTGAGACATGCAGATGAGCATGGGGACTTTGGATTGTGCTTTTAGAGATCAGCCTACCCCCATTACTATGGCCGCTGGGAGCTGTCCAGGGTGCGGAATGGAGGGACCTGCTTGCAGGTCTCTCTTCCTGTTGGAGAGACAAGGTGGGTGAGGCAATATCTCTTACTGGTCAGTTTCTCCTTGGCTGCAGCAAATGATCCAAAGCCCACTGAAGTCAATTGCAAGACTGCCCCAGGCTTTAGCTCCTGGTGCTCGGCCTTTCTCTGAGCACCTTTCATCTGTGGCTCTCAAAGCACTTTGCAGTCATTCATTAAGCCTCTTTCCATGGTGCAGATAATGATTATTGTCCCCCTTTTACAGCTGGGTAGACTGAGGTACTAAGAGGTTGAGATCTGTCCGAGATCTCACAGGGGAATTGTTGGCCAAACCAGGGGAAGAACCCAGGAGTCCTGACTCCCCGTCTCCTGGTCCAGTCCCGTTTCAGATGTTTCCCCAGCAGGCTACACCTGAGAGAGGGCAGCGAGGACCCAAGGAGAGCTAGGGATGCTTAGCCTTACTCCTCCTTGCACACCCTTAGCTGGAGGTCCCTTCGTGGCTGCAGGGGGCAGCACGAGAGTTTCAGTTGCTCAGGGCCCTGCCAGCTGTGTGCCGTGAGCAATGTACCCCACTCCTCCAATTGCCACCTCACGGCAGCTTAAGCCCGTGGATGTGCTGGCTCCAGGCCTGGTTGACGGGGAGGGCAGCTAACCTTTAAAACAGGCTAAGATCAAACAGCCTGCCTGCCTGCCTGGCCATATGTATTAGTGTGTCTGGCTCAGGTCTGTGCTGTTAATTACCTGATTCGATGGGTCTGACAGGGAGAAGGAGCAACACAGCGTGACTCACCACAGAGTGTGAGCCGAATAAGTGTGAGAGGCAGCGCAGAGACACGGTCAGCAGGAGACAAAAGTATTGATGGACGGGTGGAAAAGCTGCCGGTCTGCAAGACCCTCAGGAGCCTTCATGGGGGCCCATTACCAGGGAAGCCTTCTCCACTTACGGGATGGTTCAATGCCCAGAGCAGAGGGGCAGCTGAGGAAGAAGACGGGCTCAGGTGCATGCGTGAAGAGGAGCAGAGCAGTGGACAGACAGGCTAGGGAGCAGAGGTTCTGTAGGGTGCTGTGGAAGAAGACGGGCTCAGATGCGTGGGTGAAGAGTTTGGGGTCGTCCAGAGGTGGGCGAGAGTCTCGGTTCTGCTTTGTGTGTTGGTGCCGCGGTTCCGTCTCTGGTCTGAAGGTGTTGGTCCGTCTACGCTAGGGGTTGGCATCGGTGTAGCCACATCACCGCGACTTCGCCCAGTGCAGAGAGGATTTGAAGAACGTGAGGGATGGCAAAGGCCCGAGAAGGGAGACTGGAGAGATGGGTGGGTGGGTGAATCTGCTTCCCAGAGGTGCTAAGAACTTCATGGCCAAGAGGGATCCCAGCTCTTTCCCTCCCCCCGCCCCCCATTTTGCTAGTGTTGGTCTCGGACTCTGTGGCAGGCTCAGACAATGTGAACCCCCTGGAAAGTTACCCGCTCATCTACCTCCACTCCCAACACTTGCCCCCTCCCTGGGAGAGCCATGTTGACTTCACAGTTTCTTGTTTTATCTTTGCACTTTTGCAGGGTTCCTGGCAATGAAATGCCAACCATGCAAACGAGGCTGCAGGAGAGTGTCAGATTATAGGGCCACGCTCCTCCTTGGAGTGCAATCAAATATGCAAATGGGATCCTGGGGAGGCTTGCGGGCTATTAATAGTTGTGAACGTGGCTGCGTGAACTCAGCGCTTTCTTTGAAAGTGGGGCTAAGGTGGGGAGGTAGAAAGTCAGTGAAGAGATATGGACGTGGCTTTGTGCATGCCGTGTGTGTGTGGGACACCAGCATGGCATGTATGTCGTGTGTCCCATTACTGCTGCCGTACAGTGAACGTGCAGACTGTAGACATCCAAGGGCCATCTGTTTGGAGATCAATTGGTCTCTGACCTTTCAACCCCCAGGTTTGTTCTCTAGAGCCAGAGTTGGGGGGCACCCCAGGGTGCTGGAGCCATGATTCTAGCATCCTGAGTCTGGAAGTAGTGCTGATGGGTATTTCATTGGCATTGCATCTTCTTTCCTTGGTGAAGCACCAGCTTCATAGCAAGTGTCAGCAGCAGTCACGGGAGCAGAACTTCTCAGCCTCGGGCTGCTGTTTAGCCTGTGCGGGGAGCTAAAACGTGTTGTCTGTGTATCCTACAAAAAAGGTGGGTGTAGAAATTGAAAAAACAGAGACCCCACCCCCGTAAGAGCCAGATTTTCCAAAATTTAAGGGCTGAGATTGTAACCTGAGGGATTTGCATTTAAAATGAATAGGGATTAGGGTTCCAAATTGCATTTTACTTACGCAATTGCATGCCTACGCTCTTTGAAAATGTGGCCTTATCATTTGATATTAACTATTCCCCCCCGCCCCGGACTGTAACTATTTAAAATGACGGTTGGTTAGAATCCACGAGCTCTGTTACATCTCTGTTTGAGCCTTTGGGCACGCTGGGCGTCTAAAGTGGGCTCTTGGGCTCCACTGTGGCCTGGAGATGGAAACTGGGCCCCCAGTCACAGCAGAAAGCACAAGCGCCGAGTGGCCCAGCTCTCATCCTTGTGCTTCAGCCTTTTACTCTGCGCTGCGAACGCGTGTGGCACGGGGGAAGGGAGGAACGGAGCCTCGCCATGCGGCACTGTGGTGGCCCATGACTGCAGCCCTGCTAATGAAGGTCAAAAGCTTAATGCTCCCATCGCCTTTGTTTTTTTAATAGGAATCTGTTAACCAGTTATCACTGCACAAAAATGTGTGTGTGGGGGGAACACCAGCTCTTTGCTGGAGAGTGATAACCTGGTGGCACATGGATTGCACAGACTTGCCTTCCCATCGCTCCGCTTTGCCGTGCTGCTTGTAGCCCGCTCTAATCTGACAGACCCCAACAATTCATTTGGAGAAAGGGGCTGATGGGGGCGTGTGCCTTCCCTCTGATCTCTCCCTCGCGCTCGTGACTGTCTTCTCCTCCCCTCCCTCCTCCTGTCCTGGTTTCCTTCCATCTCTTTCACTGCCTCTCCAATGAGCTTTCCTAGAAACAGGAGGTCGGTTACCAGTGAGAGAATTAAACCCACCCCCGACTTGGCTGGCATTCAGCAGAAGGAGGGAGGCATGGAGCCCATTGGGCTGTTGAGTGGCCCTTTAGCGTTGCCATGTGGGGCCTCTCCAAGCCCTTTATCCCCTTTTACCACAAGGGCTACAGCCCTGGGAGTTCTCAAACAGCCGTGAACAATGGGCCAAATTCTGCTCACCCTGAGGTCCGGGCCCAGCTGTGATTTCACCCCAGAGTCTTTTGCGCTGTTTGTATGTTTTTTTTCTGGACAAGATATATGAGGAGAGAAGCCAGCTGGGCCCTGACCCTGAGAAACAGGCTAAAGGCCTGGACCAAAGCTCATTGAAGTCAGTGGGAAACACTCTCATTGATTGTGGATCAGGCCCCATGGGAAGCTCTGAAAGCGAACTGCACTATGCTCCTGCTATAGAAAGGCTTTCCCTAGGGGTAAGGAGCTAATGTCACCATCCCTCCAAGTTCTTGTATGCGGTGCCCTCCCTGGGCTCCTGGGCTAACAGCTCCCCATGGCTTTGGTTCTCTCTTGCTTACACCAGGGTGTAAATCAGGAGTTGCACTGGTGTCCATAACAGAAGCATCAGGCTCTTGCATTTTCTTTCCGTGGATGTCAAAGGGTAACCTTCCGCCACCCCCCGGTAGCTTGTCTGAGGGTATCAGATCCAGAGGTCTCCAGTTTGAAACAAGAAGTGGTTCTGAAAGACCAGCTGCAGGAGCTCACGCTCTGTGACAGATGCAGAAGCCCCCATGTCTGGTCCTGCTTCAGCCTTTGCAGACTGGCACATTTTGATTTTTCATTTGGAAATGACTTTTCCAAATGAAAGGAATTGTTTTTAGATTCAAAACATCTTTAAAAAGTTTTTTAAAAAGGTCAAAATTGGAACAAAATGTCAATTTTAGTGAAACAAAATGTTCTGAGAAGACAAATTTCTCAGAGGTTTGTTTTGCAGGAGATTTTTGATTTTCTTTTTGTTCCATTTCAGAACAGAAAATTTTTGAAATCGTGGCATTTTCTCTGAAATGGAATAATTGGTCCGCGGCCAGATGTATAAACAGAATCCTTCTGCCTGCAGGTTTCTAGGTCTCGCTTATTTTACAAGCATTAAAATTACTTGACTTTTTTTAAGGTTAGGATAAGGCTGGAGACAACAGTAACTAATTATTCAAACTCTGAAACTGGAATAATTAGCCTAATTACCAGTCTCAGGTGATGTCTTATTCCGTCTGATAACAGACCGAGGAAGGCAAAAATTAATGAACCCATCAGCTTGACTTTTGTAGATTGACCCTGGCTTTACACAAAGTTTGGGATGCTACCACGGTATATTTAGCATGTGTCAGTTCCACTTAAGTTATTCTTTATGGGTGAAATTCACCAAAAGTATTATGCAACATGTGATCACTCAAAATCAGACTTCAGTGAGAGTAAAACGAAGCCTGGGTTTTGTGCTGGCTCCTCCGTTTCACCCTATAAAGTATTTTGGGTCCAGATTTTTCAAAGGGCTTCCTGTGCTGATGAGCATGCGTGTGCAAAACAACCGCATCTGTGCGTGAAAACTGGGTAAGTGACGTGCACAGT